>NW_027040868.1:0-600000 GCF_037179485.1 Ochlerotatus camptorhynchus
TCCCTTTGTTGCCGGTGTGACTCGACCGCACTGATCTATTGTTACACACTTAGAAATTATCGCCGACTTCGATAATTTTTACCGAAATCTGAACAGTTGAACTTTTCGGTAAAATTTATGCAATTCAATTCAATTGCTTTTCAGCTACTTTGAAACTAAATCTCCACTAAAATGACAAGATTGAACATGTTTTGAAATTATTTTCAAATTCAATAGCCTTTAAAATGAAGGTCAAAGTTTTACCGAACGTTCAGCTGTTCTGATTTCGGTAAAATTTACCGAACACGGAAACAAAATCTTAGTGTGTAGGTTTTTGCTGTGTGCATTGTTTTTTTGCACAGAGTGATTTGAAAAAGAAAAGTGATAGGGAAAATCGGTGTAATGTCGGCCTAAATGCCCCTAATTTTTGCCCATACATAAATTCAGCAATCGAATAAATTTTCAATAGCGCCAAAAAATATCCATTAGTACCGTCCCAATGACGCGTTTACCTAGATAAAATTGATGAATAGCAGATTTTCAGCGATGGGCCCAACATTAGATCCATAGGTCAACAACCAAGTACCAATTCAGTAACCATTTGGCATCCACTCTGATTTATGATGGTTTTCTAACGACAATGAACAATCCATTTAATATAAATACAGCATTTCAAAGTGTAAAACATTCCTGATTAGCAATTCAGCTTTTTGCTGTTTTAAAAACCTTTTATAGTCTGGCAAGAAAGTCAAAAACTGTCTTGTTTTAAAAATAAATTTAAAGCAGTTCTCAATCCCTCATTAACACTGCCCTGTAATTCAAGCATAAACGTCATTAGCAATTGTTTATAAGTGTCTTGATAAAATAGATTATTAACGTGTTCTATCATTATAAAAGCAATCATAAAATCATTAGGTTTTGCATAAGAGCAAAAAGCATTTATTGTTGGCTTTTTAAAGGGCATCATAAACTTCCAAATTACTTTGTTTACAAATTGAGCTTAAAATATGGTTCTTCAAAGTTAATAAAAGCCACATAAGACAAGGAAATCTCGAAGGATAGACGAAGTAGGATGAAAAATTCAAGTCGATTTAAGCAAAATTTACTTCTTTAGAAGAACCAGCACATCATCAACGACTGACCATCTGGCGGAGAAGAGTAAAGTGAGCGGGCCCTCGAATTCATAAAACATTGTCGAAAGTTGAAAAACATACCAGCCTTCTCCAGATCATGCGTATAGATGACAATCGAAATAACAACCGGCAGCAAACCACTGAAACTGTTAGTTACCGGAGCATAGCTGGTTTCCGATCCATAGCAGCGATTTTATTCGGCGAAAGAATCAACTATTCGCAAATTTCATTCAAGCGTACATCCCTGCATCGTTGGATGGTGCATTTCTGTAATCATCCGGAAGAAGGGGATCTTTTTCGGGAACGATTCCCGCATAATTCTAAACTTTACAATTACGTTCTCGGGTATCATCCTCAACACTTTGCCACCTTGACTGCACAATTGCATTTATCGTCCACCACAACTTTAAGCTCACTCTACCATTGATGGTTTCAACTATTTGGTAGATGGTAATGGACCAAATAACCATTTGGGTGAATGGCGGTTAAGTTAAGTTACCATAAAATATTGACGATTTTCCAGAACGTTGACTCACACGGCTGCTCCTGCACTACCGTGTGGCCGGAAACTTGCGGCGCGGGCTGCAGACAGTGTCGTTGCCACTTTGGGAGAATGGCGGATCTGGTGGCGTTCATCAGCCACATACGGCTCAGCAGGCGTTGCTGGCTCGTTTGGCTGGCAGGCGTCTTCCGTCGTTGACAAAATCGGCTGACCGTGGCATGGCCACCTTGGTCGAGCCGAGACGGGACCCTCCTTGGCAATTAAGGACACCGGCCTGAGGGAATCGTCCCTGACGGACGATCGAAGATCATTTGCTATTAGGCTCGGAAGCCATCTTGACTTCCGAGCCGAGCCGTGTAAAACCGTCTTGTTTACGGTACGAGGTGTACAAAATGTACAAAAGCACAAGAAGTTCTGAGAATAGTCATAATTCATGGAAATTTCTGTCAGGATAATAAAAAGTAAATTACCTGAACGGAGGCAGTCCAACATCCCAGAAACCCCACAAGGGGGGGGGGTACACTAAATGGCACTGCACTTTACGATACCGGTCTACACGGACGCCTGATTACTTCTGCCAATTAGAAGGTTTTTCTTTTAGAAGATGGCCACTCGCATGCCTTTTGCCGATCATTCTCCATTTTTAGCTTAAGACTACGATTGTCCTCCCTTTAGTATCGTTCGAGTGTTTTTGCAGCGGTACTAACCCTCTCGCTGCTGTGTGTTGCCTTCTGTCGTTGATATTAAAATACGTGAATGTTCCAAACAACAACAACTCATACAAACGAAAATCCACGGATTGTAACCAACTGGTTACAATGTAATGCTAAATAATTAAAATATATTTAATTTTTAGTTTATGGTATAATAATGTTAAAAAACAGTATACCGTATTCACATTACTATACCCGGTCTTGTTCTATTATCTAAGAGAAAATCGATAAGATAGTGGAGCTAGTGAGGGAAGATGCATGAGTTACATTTATCACGCAAATAAACGAAAACATCGTACTCGTATCATGAGAAAGGTAAGATTCGTGTTTTATGTTGCGTTATAGGCATGTTATTACCCTTTAATTTTGTTACAGAAACAACAACGACGACAAAGGGCGGACTCGATTATCCGGAGTCTTGAAAAAAATTTCACTCCGGATAATCGAGCCCTCCGGATAATCGAGCCATAAAAAAAAAAAATTTTTTTTTTGGTCTTATGTGATCTCATTTAATGTTTTTAGTGATCCCATTGAACGCTATTGAAGGATTATGGAATCGGACCACTGGTTTTGTAGATATGGCCGGAACAAGTTCCGGCGTTTATGGGCCATGAGGCTAAATTTGACTTGAAAGGAACAAAACCCATTAAGCAACACATCAAATTAAATCAAAATCAATGGTGGCAAAAATTAAGCACCTTGGACAATATTGGCCACTTCCGGGCAAGTTCCGGGTGTCCCCGGAAAAGTGGCCAGAACCAGACTTGAATAATAACCTATCATGCGACACATCAGATTATATCAAAATTCGATAACCAGACCAATGGTGGAAAAAATTAAGTACCTTGGACCATATTGGCCACTTCCGGACAAGTTCTAGGTGCCCCGGGAAAGTGACCAGAATCGGACTTGGATAATAAACTATCATGAGGCACATTAAAATACATCAAAATTCGATAAGCAGATCAATGGAATTGAACCCATGGACCATCCGCTTGAGAAGCGAACGTGTAGCCAACCACGCCATAGGACCCCTCAACTTTAGAAAAATCGTAGTCTCGCGACTCTCACGAGTGTGTAGAAACAAAGTTGAGCTTGGCTAAAAATCACGGCTACCGTGAAGGCACCATATTTGACGCGGTTCCTAACTTGACGCACTCGATCAATTTCGACCATTTTCCATTCATATTTTTGAAATGTTAACATTGCAATTATTAGTTCCGGTGCTCTAGGGATGATAGTGTAACAATTCAACTGATGGTTGCTGATAAAGCGGCTGCAGGCAAAAATGAAGACGAGAATGCGGAATTCGATGTCATGTCTGATGCTGACATAGTCAATGCTGTTTTTAACCATGATTCACATTTTTATGAAGGAGAAAGCGTGACGAAAACAACTCTGGATGAAAATGAAAACATTTCTACAGAAGATGACAACCAAGATGAGGAGTACGAACCAGTTTCAGATCAATCAGCGCTAAACAGTATTGACACTATCATCACATGGGCTGAGGAAAACCAATTGCCGTTGGAACGGCAGTTTTTACTTCGTGAAATCAGGGGAAATATTCTTGATAAAATAGTCAATAAGGATTGATTTATGATCAAATTTGCAATTCTCTTTGTTTTTACTGAATCACTTTACTGATGAACTAGTGTTTCTACTGAAATGATGAATAAATGAATTGAACTACAAAATAAGATAAGAAAATTGATATAAATTTTCAGGTATGAAGCCACCCAAAAGACCAATTCTCACGAAACCCCCCTTTAACCCTCCGTTACTCGCGCCACGAGTACTCGCACGTTGTACTTTGTACAACAGATTTCACTCCGGATAATAATTGTTCAGAAGGACAAGGCCTTTTCGTTGGTGGACAGTAGCTCAGCGTTTTTTTCACTTCGCGGCACTAGTATACATGTAAAATTCTCGCATATATAAAATATTTCCAGATCCTTAACATATAAAAAGTTACTGTCTTCGGCAAAGTTTTTCAGGAAGTCCAGATCTTTTCGTTGGTGGAGTAGTTCAGAAAATTCTCACTACGTGGCGCTATTATATACATGCAATTTTCGCATATAAAATAGCTCGAGATCCTGAGCAGATAGAAGTTACTGTCTTCGGCAAACTTGTTCAGGGTGTCAAGTAATTTTGGCTGGTGGACAGTAGTTCAGAATTTTCTCACTAAACGGCGCTAGTATGAACGTGAAATTCTCATATAAAATATCTCGAGATCCTGACCAGATAGAAAGTTACTGTCTTAGGCAAAGCTGTTCAGGAGATCATAGATTTTTTGCTGATTAACAGTAGTTCAAAATTTTCTCACTACGTAGCGCTAGAATACACGTGAAATTCTCGCATGTGGTTTGTTTCGAGATCCTGACCAGATAGAAAGTTACTGTCTTCGACAAAGTTGTTCAGGAGGTCAAAACATTTTTGGCTGGTAAACAGTAGTTAAGAATTTTCTCACCACGTGGCATAGATGTACACTTCTCGCATATGCTATATCTCGAGATCCTAATCAGATAGAAAGTTTCTGTCTGCAACAAAGTTATTCAGTAGGTCAAAGTCTTTTGGCTGGTGAACAATAGCTTAGAATTTTTTCATAAACTCTAGGCTTTAAACTCCTGAACAACTTTGTTCAAGACAGTAACTTTCTATCTGGTCAAGAACGTGAGATATTTTATATGCGAGAATTTCACATGTATACTAGCATCATGAAGTAAGAAAATTCTGAACTACTGTCCACCAGCCAAAAGACCTTGACCTCCTGAACAACTTTCTATCTGATCAGGATCTCGAGATATAGCATATGCGAGAAGTGTACATGTATACTAACGCCACGTGGTGAGAAAATTATTAACTACTGTTTACCAGCCAAAAAGTCTTGATCCCCTAAACAACTTTGCCGAAGACAGCAACTTTCTAGCTGATCAAGATCTCGAGCTATTGAATATGGGAGAAAGGCACGTATATACTAGCACTGCATAGTGAGAAAATTCTAAACTGTTGTCACCCAACAAAAAGATCTTGACTTCCTGAAAAACTTTGCCGAATACATTTACTTTCTATCTGGTCAGGATCTAGAGATATTTTATATGCAAGAGTTTCACATCTATAGTAGCGCCACAAAGTGAGAAAACTCTGAATTACTGTCCACCTGCGAAAAAGCCTTGACATCCTGAACAACTATGCCGAAGACAGTACCTTTCTATCTGGTTGGGAACACGAGATATTGTATATGAGAATTTCACGTGTATACTAGCGTCGCGTAGTGAGTAAATTCTGAACTATTGAGCAGCAAGCAATAGGCTTTGATCTCCTGAAAAACTTTGTGAAAGACAGTAACTTTTTATCTGGTCAGGATCTCGAGATATATCACATGGGAGAATTTCACATGTATACTAGCGCTACGTAGTGAGAAAATTCTGAACTACTGTCCGCCAGCGACAAGGCTATGATCTCCTGAACAACTTTGTCAGAGACAGTAACTTTCTATTTTGTCAGAATCTTGATATATTCCATGTTGTAATCAATTAAGTCAAATCCCACGTAGTATGGTCACAGTTTTCGCGGTTTCCATTTACATTTTCCCTATTACCGCATTTTTTAGGTGTTTACTGTAATCAAAGTTTAGCTTGTTTAGATCAAAACAAGTTTTTTGAGGAATACTCGTTGGTTTCAGATCGATTGGTAACTCAGCAACAAAATGGCAATGGAAAACTCAAGTGTGTTGTACAAAGTACAACAGCGCGAGTAACGGAGGGTTAAAGACCATTTGGTACATTTTTTTTACGGATCTTCAAAATTTTTGTTCGGTTGCCATCCCCCCCCCCCCCTGAAACGTGACGTAATTAGTGAACGGACCATCATGGGATTCAGTTTTTGTATGTTGTTGTGGCACATGATATGTTTGATTTCTTTCAGGTCAAAGTTAATCCAAAACCCCTTAACGCCGGATTTTGTAACAAAGGCACAAAAACACTTAAATATACCTAGTCATTTCCCGATCTTGTGAGACTGAGTCGAACGATGTATGTTACTCGTCCTCGAATCGAAAGTCGGTTTTCCAAGCGGTTTATGAAAAATAATTTGCAAGATAGGTAAAAAAAAAATATGACTCCGGATAATCGAGCCATTTTCTCCGGATAATCGAGCCCCGGATAATCGAGCCTCCGGTTAATCGAGCCTCCGGATAATCGAGTCCGGTCTGTACACGACAGAGGAAATGATAATCTTGAGCTTTCTCAGGAAATATGCTCGAATGAACAAGAGCACAAAACAGTACAACGTGAATTACACAATGTAAGCAGTAATATCGACAGTGAGTTTTCACAAGTGCCAATGTGCAAACGTAAACAATGGCTTCTTCTTCAATATAATCATCGTACTTGAGCGAGTTTTCATTCTCAAGAATTACACGGAAGAAGTAATTGTGTACGTTTGCACGTTGACTCACGTCTATATACTTATTGAACTGAGAATTTCTGGAAAAAATGTTTACTAATGTAGTTTATTTTATTTCAGATCTGTATTGTTTCCAAATACCACTTGGGATTGAACTCAGGCCCTTCGGAGTGAGAGACAGTTACCATTACACCACCAGTGTCGCTAAGAATTTAGTTGATTTTGATCAGAAAAAGCATGCTGCATTCTTTTTTGTTACAATGTGTCGATTCAGATATTGTTTCTTGAATTGGAAATTAGATCTCACTACTTCATGAAAAGCTCATCGGATTTTATTCGTAATGATGACAATTTGGATTAGAGTTACATTACATTTCAATAATGTGTAAGTTTATGACATGGTCATGATTTGCATCAAATAAGTTTTTTCACATTATATGGCTTACAGTTTGATATTATTGTATTGAAGTTCACAAACATTAATATATTATAAAAATGCACTACCACATATGATTATCTTCCCATATGGCATCTAATAAATATCTCTTGAGGTGATTTTGTTCTTATATCATATAACATTGTCTGAATGATGTCACATATCGTTACAATACGGAATGCTATCATTTAATGATTCTTAATTGTTTGATGAATTTGATCTTTTATTGTCCAACATTAGTAGAACATTTTGTATTAATGTTAATTAAACCTTGTTGGCAACGTTATAGTTTGGAATGTAACACAAATCGTTTTTTACTATGCGGGTTGCGCTTCCTGCTGTTCGAAATCCGAAATGTTTCAAAACAAACTAGCTGAGTAACTGTACCCAATCCATCGGGAGAAAACCGCCTGGAAGAACACAGGATCCCGCAGCGCAACTAAACATCGAAAGATAAACAAACTTTGACGTTTAAGTTTTTGAAGGCAACTTAGCCTCCATAAATGCTGCCATAAATCTGAACGGGTAAGGATCAAGCAAAATGGCTTTAGATAAATACAATTCAGCCTGCAAGTTTTCTTCATTACAGCCATTTTAAACCCTTGTTAATTTGTTGAGGATTTCTTGAAAGCAAAACAACTTTTTCACAAATGACCCATGAAACCCATGAAAATCAACTTTTATGCCACCGCCATGTTACAATTAGTTTGCTTGTTTTTTACAATTTTCGATTTTCAATCTTTATTTCCTTGAATTTAACTATATTTTGGTAAATTTAGCAATAAGCAAACATTTGAATGCGAAAATCATTAAAAAAAATCAATCTCGGCCTAGCTCGATCTGAAGAATAATTTTTCTCTTCAATGTAAAATAATTAGTCAAATCGACGTTTTACGAGGGCGGACTCATTTTTTTTTTTCAATGATTTCACGTAGATTTCACTTAACATTTAATAAGGCACTTAAAAATAGCCACCTAATGAGAACTATTTTAATAAAGTTGGATATTTAACAAGATTTTTAAACCATCAGTTTCTATTTTAATTATTTTGATAAGATCGGATTCATAAATCCTTTTCTGTCTTGATTGATGCTTTACTAGTGGATTTAGCAAGCAGCTAGGGGAAATGGCTCGCAAAGGGTTTTTATTGTTGCTAAATAGCTTTTGTTGTAGCTTTCAAATGGTTCTCAACAACTTTTTGCAGTAAATCAATCGTGAAGAGCTTCGAGAATACACCTATCAGAAGCTTCTCCAGGGTGGGCCAACTAGACATATTCTAGTCTTAATGAAGTTTTGGTGGATGCATTAATGACAAAATAGCCTTGACCAGAGTTTTATGAATGTTGTTTTATAGTTGCTTTGTAGTATTTCATAAAACTTAAAATGTTACTTGGGACATTAGAGTAATTTCCCCTATCTAGTTATTGTGTGGTTGGAAACGCTGGAGAAGCAATTGTTTATAATGACTAGAGGAAAATCGTAGAAGCATCGAAAATGCGCTCCCGGATATATTGATTTGGTGAGTAGTTCCAGTTGAAGATTGTTCTTACACATTTCTCGATTGAATTTTCGAGGGGACGGGTCTGCTTTTGTGGACAGTGCGTTTGATGGGTGGTTTGGCGTGACTGGTTTGTCACCTGCACGTGATTGCACCGCTATCAGGTAGGGGAAAAATTCCCGTGGTGAAGTGGTAAGCGTGACTGCTTTCTCACCCCAATGGGTCTGGATTCAATCCCAGCCGAGGTCGGTGAGATTTTTCTGAAGCATGTAAAATCTCTGGTCACGTCTTCCTTCGGAAGGAAAGTAAAGCCGTCGGTCCTCCATGCATATTCGGTTGCCGTCAATGGTTGGCAATCGATGACCGTCGGTTATTGGCACTAGATTGCGGAACAGAGACCGTATATACCGTGTATACCTCACTCAAGCAAAAAAAAAACGCCACTCATATATAGTACTCGAAAATTGAACAAAAAAAAAAAAAAATTTAGAAGGCATCAAAATGCTACACTCAATAGTTTCGTCGCAAATGGCCATGTCCCACTTTTTTTTAATTTCGTCCCACTGTGCGACTGTTACCGGAAGGATAGTTCTGTTAGTAAGGTGGGTTATTTTTAGATCAGATCTCAGTGATCGGGGTAAAGCAGAATTTCATATTAATTCCTTTATTTAACGTTGGTCTCTGTTCTGCAGTCTAGTATCAATCACTGTATAGCCGTTGCTTTTCCCCAAGCGTTGACAGACGAGTAGTCCAGACACAGAACTCGTAATCTCAACGTCCATGGTTTGATCCAAGTCCGCTTCATTTTTTTGTCGAATTATTTTACATAAGGTAAATTTATTTTCATGTCAAAACGGTAGCGAGAAAAATACGAACGAGTATTTGAAATTCAAACATCGAAAGCAGATAATATCGATCTCGTCAAGCTGAGTCGATTGGTATATGACACTCGGCATCGTTTCGAAAGTTGTTTTTTTCAAGCGGTATTCATACCCTTCTTTGAAAGAATATTAATAAGAAGGGTAAAACAACGACAAACTGCCCTGAACGATCATCAAAAATAAATTCCAAGTTAATCAGCACAAATACGTTCACAATTCAAACAATGCCAAAAATTATTGTTGCAAAAGCAATTTTATCATCAACTGTAACCAATCAAACAACCTTGATGTCAAGAATCCATCATTCCTAAGCACAACTCCTTACCCGGACATGATAAGAATGGGTAATTTATTTCGCACTTTCTCCTTGAATCGGGTCAGTTTATTTTTAATTGATTTCATTTGGCATTCTTCATCATGAACTGCAATACTGTGTTCTCTGTTCTGGTGCTGGTTGGAACAGTGATCACAATCTCAGCCAGTCAACAGTTTAGTTTACTGGCATGCATGGATCTTACAGATGGAATAATGATCTCTAGTCCTTATCAGTGCGATAAGTTTTTCATCTGCGGTGATGGTTCACTTAGCGAGGAGGCCACCTGTCCGCCGGGTATGCTATTCAATCCAGATAACCAGATTTGCGATTTTCCGGAAAACGTTGACTGTCGTGATGTGCCTCTTCCACCATGGGCGGAAAGTCCAACTGATCCAGAAGAACCAACAGTGGAGCCTACAAGCCCAAATAATCCCAACCAGTGTCCATCGGATGATCCGGAGTATCCTGTTTTCTTACCCGTGCTAAACGAATGTGGTTCATATATTTTGTGCTTCCATGGAAAGGAAATCCTGATGTCATGCCCAGACGATCTCCACTGGAATACTGAAACGATGGTTTGTGATGATCCAGCCACTGCCAACTGCGAGGTAAGCAATCATTGAATCATGATATTCCATCATAATGGATGAATAACTGAATTGCAGAGTATTGATGAAACGTTGGGATGTCCTTCGGAAGGTTTCGACTTTCTTCCACACCCGGACGACTGCAGAAGATTCATTTACTGTCGGGATGGATTTGCACGGTTACAGAGGTGTTTTTTTCTCAAGGTTTTTGACAACAAGCTGAAGACTTGTGTTTTTGGAACGACGTGTTAGGAGAAGACTATGGCACAACACAAAACGTACTCCTTCGGTGTATTAAAAAATCAAGTATTGACGTAAGATTCATAGTAGGGGTATTCACGTAGCGCATCGTAAATTTTTACACTATCGTAAAAATGCCAGGCCCCATTGAAGTGTAATGGAATTCACGCATTTACGAGGGTTTACACACTTATGATGCGCTACGTTAATATCCCTAATGATTTAACCATTACGGGATGTAAACCTATCTTAGTCCCTCAATTCGACCTATCAAGCAAATAAATCCTTTTTGAGCAATAAATCCCAACTCAAATGACACAAACACTTCACTACTCATTGTGAGTCAGAAACGAATCACTTATAGCAAATTCGTTTATTATTCAGTTCCAACCTGGATCGGGTATCAAGATAGGGCCTGCTTGTTTTCTGACAAACGTCAGTTCGATCGTTTGTTTTTAAAACCCAGCTCAGGTTGAGGTTCGCACTGACAAAAAGTTCGGTTTCGCACTGGGTTGGAACTGCTTCCAACCCCGATAATAAACGAATTCGCTATTAGTAAGGAAAGATGCGTATATAACATAGAATTTTAGGGTGACCAGCCACGTATAAAAATACGCTACAATGGAGAGGGGGATGAAATTGGTGCTTCATGAAATGTAAACAAACGCCAAACGATTATTTACGTTTGATGAAGCTCCAACTTTGGATCCCTCCCTCCCCCCCACTTGTAGTTTATTTTTCTACATGGCTAAAATGCTACGTCATTTATGCATCTTCCCTAATGAGACGCATTGAATACATTTCCTGCTATATTTTATTTAAAAACTGATGCGCAATTTGTGTTTCGTTCAGTTTTGTCTGCGCTTTGCGCCACCATCTTCTTTCGCTGTTCTGCGCTCACTGGTTTTTCGGGTTTTAGAACGCTTTTTGTGCAAATTAAGTGCTAAGTGAAATTACTACTATACATGAAGAGAATTATGTTGCGTACAGTAGTGAGCACAATTTCGCTAATTCGCCAATTGCTTATTAGCGAAGCTTAATCTTTGTTAGTGGTTTAGCGAAAACGCTAAATTTTAAAATATTTAACGATACAGTTAGCTTTGCTAAATGTTACTGATACTGACGCCAGGAAGGCAGCTCCCACACTTGGATCCTACCTATCGACCCATCAACTGATGTGGGGATCAACGGCCTTACTTTCCCGAAGGAAGGCGTGATCAGAGGTGTTATGCCTCAGAACATTCCGGCGGCGCCTACTGGGATTGAACCCAGGCCTGCTGGGATGAGAGGCAATCACGTTTACTACTACACCACCCGCGCTGCTAGACTTAATTGTAAAAATTATGATGTAACATGATATCCACATTCATGGAATCGGTTTTTCCTGGCAGCAACGAACTACCTTCTTCTCCAGTTTTCCATGTTTGCATAGATATCTCTGGTTTTCGATGATTGTTGTACTTTTCCTATGCTTTTTCATATAATGATGAGCTCTGTTAATTCGGTCACCTAGCCATAAATTTTTAAGATTTTCGAAAAATAGCGTTTGATCATTTCTTCTTTTTTTCTTACACACCTGACAGCAACATTCGAAAGTCTATAAATTTGAAATACAAATTTGTAATTGAATCTTTGAGTTGGGTGTTCGTATATTCATTGATTAAAAGATGTACAGAAGATGTAAGAAACACTCATATTGTAAGTTCGTGTCATTCGTTTTGCGTGTGGGGTTAACAATAACTTTCTACGCTCGTTTTCTGCAGCATTATACCACACATCTAAAAGACGATCGAACAGCTAAACGGTGAGTGCACGTGGGTGGTGGCGATATCCACTGATCTCAAAAGGCGTGTGGGTGGAAACTCTCCCTGGAGAGAGTGACTGAGCCCACGATTGAGGAGAGTGAGCAGAAACCGGAGGCTGGGGAAGTCAGTAGCGACCATCGGACAGTTACCCACACACCATCCAGCCATCACCTGGTCGCCTACCGGACGCCATCCTACTGCCACCCGACCTTCACCCGACCTTCACTCGACCTCCACCCGTCACCAGCAAAGCCCAGCCAGGTTTGTTTACCATCAATCAATAAATCGTTTAACCGTTGACCATAGCGTTTGATAGGATCCTTTGTCCGAAAACTCTACCACGCCCGTACGCCTTGAGACCCGGAACTATTAGAGGCAGTGAGTGCCCACCCCGGGAGCTGTCGTAGGTTAGACCGGCAGCTTGGCGCTTTGGTAGGTCCTCCTCCAGGTCCTAGCGGTTCCGGGGCCTAAAAGTGTCTTTCGAGCATTTTGGCTTCCTAAAGTAATTGTTCATCTGTATTTAATTTTTGAATGTGTTGATGTCTTCAGCATTTTTTATTTCTAGAAAAAGTTTCATATCGTCAGCGTAAATTAAAACTTATTTTTTTTATGTAGGACTACGTCTTTAATTTCTATACTGGGGGTCACATTAAAAATTCAGACATGTAACGATAAATCCCAAACACGGACGCAACGATAGAGCGCAAATCTAACAAACGGCACATAGCGCATGCTCACATGAGCGAGCTCAATGCTTGGTTTATCGCTCGCTTACCAATTCACCCATGAAAGAAAGGGATGAGAAAAGCAGCGATAATAAAAACGCTTGCCAAATCGTTTTCTTCGTCATTTGCATTCGAGCAACGGACGGATAAGCTTCGGAACCGAGATATGAGTGGAATAGCACGCATTGCACCAATACGAAGAAGACGCAGTGTTGCCACATTATTTCCATCTGTATTTTCGCCTTAAAAAATCTTTTTTATCTGTTTCTGGCTGACACAAATCTGTAAAATAATGTGCATAAATTCTAAAGTATAATCTTATTGCGGATCGTCGTAAATATACTTTGAGTTAATTTGAAGTTCAGAAATAGTTTGTTCATAGTTTAGAATCTTGAAGATTGACAAAATCCTGAAACTTGATTTTTGTTTTGAGTGATGTGTATCTTTCTAAAAGTATAAAAACACAAAAAATCAAGTCCCAGTAATGAGAGACAAACATGAAAAAAATTAATGAAGGAACAATAACATTTTCGTAAAACTTTAATTTATTATATCCGAGATTACGAAAATCTTTTTCAAGTCATTTTTTTTACTCAACAATTTTAGAAAATGAAACATAAGCATTAAAATTTTATAAAGTAAGTTGTAAAATGTTATGCTCGATGTTACATTTTCTCAAATTCTTCTAAAATCAAAACAAATTTCAACTTGATTTATTCATTTGGCAGATTAAAAGGATATTGAATTGACAACCTGTTACTCGAACCTATATACCTACACGGCGAATGAGAACGACCCAAATTTGAGTTTAGTTCACTCATAATCGCCAAAAGTGCAGGAACTCAGCGATGAGTAAATTTGCCTCATGTTTGCCCAAGTTTTTCCAGGATATTCCAGGGAAAAAAAAATCCGAATTTGAGAAAAGTAAAGATTGGATTCACTCAGTCTATTGGTACTACTCCGAGACTGAATAAAATTATCGTCAATTTCCTCATTTTCCGGCAGATTTTTTAGGTTTTCCATAGGAAACCTGAGACAAATTTTACTAATCGCTGAGTTCCTGCACTTTTGGAGATTATGAGTGAACTAAACTAAAATTTGGGTCGTTCTCATTCGCCGTGTAAGTGTACTCAGTATTTTTTGGGAAAAACTTTAGGATGGTTTCATCTGTATTTCTCTATTTGCAATCGTGCTCATATGTGTTATCAATTTAATTGTATTTTGTCACAAAACATAACTTTTAGTTGAATATTTAGTAGAATTGAATATTCTTTATTTCTGATATAACGCTAGTCACATGTCAAAATAACCACTTGACTGTTCGACTCACAAACTGTAATTGGTTGTTAAAAGGGCTTATTTACCGATTCGACAAATAAAAAAAAAATAATCATGGTACCTGTCACCATGTGATATGGTTGATTAAACAATAAGAATGAAAATCTTACATCCCTTTTAACGAACAATCAGAAATCAGAACATCTGAGCATCGGAAGTCCGTTCAAAATTAACGAAAATAATAAAATAAAAAGTACAAAATTGGTTAGGTGCTCGTGCCTGCTCAAAAGGAAGAAACGATTATTTATGGATATTAATAAATTTAATCCAGAGTTAAACATAATGATCTGAAAAATCTGTATATTTAATTAAAAAACTGTAATCTGTATGTACAGATATCTGTATCAAAATGTTGAGAAAAATATGTATCATTACAGATAAATCTGTATATGTAGCATCACTGAGACGACGACGAAAGCACCACTCGACCGGAGGAAAGGCTACATTTGAAAAACAACCGGCACTTTTCAGGGCCACCAATTCAAAAACGGAAAGAGTTAAGAACTAAATGATCAACATATTTGTTCCATCCACTAGCGGTCCTACGTCAAGCTTCCGTTCATGCCCCTAGGCAAAATGAAGCATATGTCGTGTACAAATAGAATGAATAGAAGGGGCCCTAAATGAATACCTTGTGGGACTCCTGATGTGGCATGAATAGTGGTTGATTTTTTTTCCTTTGAATCTTACTATTTTATAGCGGTTGGTTAGATATGATTCAAGCCATTTGAGGAGTTTAGGATGCATTCCCATCTTTTGAAGTTTAAAAAGAAGCATGGGTATGTCAACGCGGTCAAATGCTTTGCTGAAATCTGTGTACAAAATTTTAACATGATGTCCGTTATCGATTGCTTTCATTATCCATGTCTGAAATGAATGGTTAAAGTCACCATATATGTGTACTTTTACTTCAGGGGGTAAGCCAGAGAATTTCCTCAGCTATGCTAAATAACTTATCATATATATCTTTACGGGCATTGTTTGGAGGGAAATACACCGAAGCAAAGATAGATATGTTTTTCTCGAAACCTCAGTTTTATTTTACCTTGCGAGATAGGGATCTCGGAAACTATTCGATCAATTTTGCTGATTCTTCTATCCGTGATGTAAAAATGAACTATCTAAAATCCAACATAGGATTTTTTGGATATTCCAACTTTTCGATTTTTTACGCATATTTGAGCAGCGGTTTTTTCAACGAAAAATCAAAACTTTTTTTTTTGAATGCCGCCATTTAAAAAAAAAATAATATGTTGGAATGAAAATTTTCGAAAATAAAGGTAAAATTTTGCTTAATAACGTACTGTAAACCGGAAGTGATACCATTTATTCTAATGTTCTAAAAAATACATTTTTTTTTAGAGATCTCAACCTTAAGCCCTACCCAGACAACCAGAAGTCGTATAACAATGTACTCAAAGTATCGTAAATTGCTACAGTTTAAGTCAAAATCGCATAAAAGAATGGCATACATCTCATTTATGTTTAAGTTAAATCGTATAGAATGCAAATTTCCGACATATATGCGATGAATCAATTTTCCGTCGTACTGTATCACAAATTAAATCGGATTACATCGTTAAACTTTTCAAAATGAATTTGTTATTACAGATTAAATCGTATATGATGTTCAATCAACTCGTTTAAAATTAAATTAAAATATGCACGTAATTGGCCTCCACTTTTGTACGTATAAACCATTTATTTGCATTCTATACGAATTGTTTGTTTGTATATATGTTTGTAAATCACGAAAACAACTTTGAATATACTCCCCGGCCGGCGCCGGTGGTGTAGTGGTAGCGTGACTGCTTTCTAACACCCCAATGGGTCTGTGTTCAATCCCAGCCGAGGTCGGTGGGATTTTTCTGAGCCATAAAAATCTCTGGTCACGTCTTCCTTCGGAAGGGGGGAAGTAAAGCCGTTGGTCCCGGCGCATGTGTGTTTGAATGGGTGCGATATCCTAAGCAGGTGTGGAAGCTGCTTTCCTGCACATTCGGTTGCCGTCAATGGATGGCAATCGATGTCCGTCGGTGATTGGCACTAGATTGCGGAACAGAGACCGACGTAAATAAAGGAAAAAGAAAAACTTTGAATGCATTTGCGTGCATTCTGGTTGTCTGGGTACATTTCAGAAAAAGAGAGACAGAAAGCATTCTTCCGAAACAGAATTGCGAATGTCAAGAAACAAGACAAACAATCAGGCATAACATTTGATAACGGCACAAAAGCATTTGTAAATAAACTTTCTAAGGCCTTTACACGCGAACCAAAGTACGCCCACGCAAACCAACAACCAGCCGGATAGGAGCAACTATCACCTTTCCGAAAGTGGTATTGGTTTGCGTAGGCGTACTTTGGTTCGCGTGTTAAGGACCTTAGAAAGTTTGTTTACAAATGCTTTTGTGCCGTTATCAAATTTTATGCCTGCAATGTCTGTAAGAAACTTGCGGTTCACCTTGAAGACGTCATGAATGATTGTAGAATTGAGACACATTAGGAAAGGTCATTGATGTGTCCGATAACTACTTTTTCTGTACAATTTAAACGGCTACTTCGTTGTAGATCTAGTCAGTCGCTATCACGCGTTTTGCTAGTTAACCAACGTTGATAAGAAAAAGTCATGCGTAGCATTTTAGTACGTGGTTTCGTCACAGCAGCAGTTATTGCCTTTTGTTCCAGTCAAGAATTCGATCCGACTATCTGCATGGAACTGCAGGACGGCAGTAAAATTCCAAGCCCATTTTTGTGCAATCAATTCTATGTGTGTGAAAGTGGCATGCTTAGCGAAGAAGGCACATGCCCTCAAAATATGCTCTTCAATCCCGATAGCAAGGATTGTGATTTTGCTGAAACTGTTGACTGTCGAGGCGTGTCTTTACCTCCAGGATTTGGAACAGAAGAATTAACGACGCAAGATACTGAAACCGAGGAGCCAACTATTCCTTCCAGTCGATGTCCACCCGAGGATCCGGAAGATCCAGTTTTCCTGCCAGTAGAAAACGACTGTAGTTCCTACATATTATGCTTCCATGGCAAGGAGATTTTAAGGACATGCCCTGCAGATCTTTATTGGAATATTAATACTTTTGAGTGTGACAGTTCTTCAAAAGCACAGTGTCAGGTATGTATGTTCGAAACTATGACATATTTTTTTTTTATTAATTATTTTGAACTTATTTTTAGAAAAACGATGAATTTGAATGTCCACGTGATGGTTTCGATTTTCTACCTCATCCAGATACATGTAAAAAGTTTATATATTGTAGAGATGGATACGCTAGAGTGCAAAGCTGCGCTATCTTGAAAGTGTTTGATACAAAACAAAAAACCTGTGTTTTTGGAAGATTTTGCGAATAGTGTAAATATTGGTAATTTTTTATGAATGTAAGTAGCTACTTTATCTTAAGAAAATCAACAGAATTATGTAAAAATATAATGAACGTATTTATAAGATATGAACCTGAATTTATAGATTTTCATGTTACTTCTTCTTCAACATCATCATCATCTTCTTCTTCTTCTTCTTCTTCTTGGTTTTACATCTCAAAATGAATTTTATATGTGTGTATTTAGATTGGCTCACTGTTATATGGAAAACCTAAGAGAAGAATATCAATTGCTACACACTTAAACAGAGACCCTGAGTTCGGTAAAAAAAAACAATTACCGTCTTAGATCGGTAATCCTAAAAATTACAAATGTTTCGGTATTTTCTCGCTATATTGCTGAAAACTGTAAATGAAATGACCGAAATTCGGTAATTTCTTTTTAATTTAACGAAAACAGTTAACATTTTTACCGGCAGGTCCAGGCATGGAAAATCATTTGCATTCATTTCGTGCATTCATTTACATTCATTTGCCTCTAACTTTTTTTTCAACAGCATTCCGCAAAATGATATATAGAGCTTTTGTAGGTTTTGTTATTAGCTACAACTTTTGTTAGAAAATCAAATCCGCATCTCTTATGCATGACGAAACAGAGCGAACAGAAGCCACTACTGTTTTTCAGTAAATGTATTTTACATTCACTGAAAAACAGTAACAAGTTTTGCCCGCTCTAGTTCATGATGCATAAGAGATATAAATTTGAGTTATGACCAAAATTTGTAGTTAATAACAAACCCTACAAAAGCTCTATACATCATTTTGCGGAATGCTGTTGAAGAAAAAAGTTAGAGGCAAATGAATGTAAATGAATGTATAAAATGAATGCAAATGATTTTCCATGCCTGGGCAGGTCTGTAAATCAGCTTTATCACTGACTTCGGTGAAATATTTTACTGAAGTTTCGGTAAACAAAGCGTTCCATTACTGAGATCGGTAACGGTCTCGGTAAACGTCAAATCCACCTTATTGTGATTTTCGATCGTCTTGAAAACGTTCGTGTATGAGAAAAACAAAAAGGTGAAATTATGGAGGCTGTTATGCAACACGAAGGTGAGCAAATCGTAGATATTTTCCGTAAGTAATTAATTTTCGTTATCTAAATAAATACCGATTGCAGATGGCCGATGTTGTTGCTTGTTTTTTTTTTCTTTCGGTCCAAGTTCCATCCCCGTTGGCAACGATCTGAAAATAGCATTTGGAATCTTCTTCCCTGTTTTCAGTGTAGCGCCGAATCTTTCCGACAAAAAAATGTTGTTGTTCATTGGTGGAGTAATTTGCAACACTTACACATTGATCACGACTGCAGCCAATTTTTTACATGGTTTACAGGGATCGCTACCTTGAAACAATATTAAAACAAATTACAGTTGAGTGGGTTCCTTTTTAAAAAATACAGATCTCTCGGTAATTCTCAATTTGCATGTCGTCCTCAAAATTACAGTTCTCCGGTAAAGTCGACTACAAATCAAGCAATGCACATCAGTAAACGCTACCGATCGTTCGACAAATTTGACAGCTAATTTTGCTGATCCAGTTTACAGATTTTTCGGTAATGCTCTCGATTACCGAAAACATTACCGACCGTTCAGCTGTTGAGAATTCGGTAAATCAATTACCGAAGTCGGTGATTTTTTCTAAGTGTGTACACCTCCCTAGAATGGTTGTTTGAAGCCATTCGATCTTATAAGGTTTAAAAATGTTAGATGCATCTAAAGTTCCTAGACCTAACGGAGTTCCTCCTGTTTTTATGAAAACTTTAGCAACTGAACTTACTGCTCCATTATTTTGGATTTTAAATGTGTCACTGGTATCAGGAAACATCCCCTAAATATGGAAAAACTCCATTTAATACCACTACCTTATTTGCTTATCCTTGGCAGATACACGTAATTTACTACTATGTAGTACAGTAATGCTATGTTTCAAATAACAGACCACTTTATCATTTTATACGATAGATGAGGAGATGAAAGTATAGAGTTGATAGTTCCGTAAGAGTACGACAGTGTGAAAATTATATCTAGAGAGTATAAAGGGGGTTGATCATCTCTCTTTACCAAACTCCCCAGTTAGAAAGGGATGGTGAGGAGTACCCCCCCTGCTTCCACTTTTCACACTGCCGTAGTCTAACGGAACTATCAACTCTATACCTTCATCTCCTCATCTATCGTATGAAATGACCACTCTAAGAGCCTGTTATTTGAAAAATAGCATCTTGAACTATGTAAAATCGTTAACTTCGCGCAGAAGTAATACACACATAAATAGTTAAAGTATTTTTTCTAATTGATAATAGAATAACTACTATGCAACACTGCTTTTTTAAAGGCCGTTCAACATACGCTCGAATTCATTGATTATTCTCTGAAAGCAATGTATAATGGAAATCATGTTGAATTTTTGTACACAGACTTCAGCAAAGCATTTGACCGCGTTGGAATTACAAGTAAATTACATGGCACAAACCATTTCAAGTTTATATGGAAATTATGGAAATTACTATTGAAAAACAATTTTTTGTTCGTATCCATCTAACAATTCATCATATCACTTTGCTTTAAATATTGATAAATTTGCTGGTAGGGAATTTTCTCAGCTACAATTTTGTTAAAGATCACTTTTCGGTAGAATGTAAGCATCAAAAATTATTAATGATCCAAACCACTGATACCTTAGGATTATGCTCAATCAACTTTTCAGCAGGCAAAATTGGTGTTTCTGGCGCGAAGAATAGAGCTAAAGAATCAATTATCGAATAAACATCCACCCGGTTGTCGCAGTGCAACCAAAATGTTTATCGTTTCAATAATAAACACCGTAGCCGTGCACTTTGCGCGCGCTACATAAATTCTGCATACGCAGCATAAGTAACAACGAATTAACTCCCTTGCAGAGTTGCGACCTATCACAATCACCATCATCAAACACAGCTGATGGTAGTAACGCTTTGTACATTCCTATCAATGTGCTCGTCGAAGCTCTCTCCATGACCATCCATCAAGTTGACGAAAGAAGTAAAAAGCAACTGGTGAATCTCGTCTTTTGTTGTGATCCATCACCGATCTGGTCATTCCTGACAATCACGACACTCATCTGTGCTCGTTTTGATGCAGTTGCTGCTTTGCTTGCTTATGTGAGTGTGTTGGTGAGTGAGCCCAACAGCTTCCGTTTAATGTTGCCTGTTGCCTGCTTTGTTTGTAACTCACACACTCGCGCCTGCCGAGACGAACTTGGAATGCGAAGGCATTGTTTTCATTTTCTTCTGTCGTTTCGCTTTTTCTCATGATCGTACTGCAGAAGTCTTCACTGTTTTCGTTGTACTTTTCATTATCAGTAGCGAGTGTAACGATTTGCTTGTGAGCAGCGACCATTACTGGTGATTGTTGTTTGCCATGGCTCTAACTCTCACTGCGTGACAAAACGATCTGTAAGCGATAGTCGGTTAATGCGAAGACGAGTGTCACGTGAGTGTCATGATATTTTGCATCACTGCTCCCTTGAGCGTTGGTCTGAAGCACACAATAAAGTCATTCAGATTATTCTTGACCGAACCTTAAACGAAGTAGTACACTGCTCACCGCAGTAAATATTACCTCACTTGAATCATAAAGAAATGCCTAATTAGAGTTTCGATAGAACTATTGTCATCCTTAAATCTATATACACCCTCTAGGTATCTACGAAATAGAAATATATTTACTACAAACCAACATCGTACGAATTTTGCCAAATTTGGGCCCTTTGAACCAAATAATGGACACATACAATAAGCATTGCGATAACATTGTCTTTAAACGTGTAACGTCCGCTAGTAGATTTTTTTTTTAAATTTCTTTTCAAGACATAGGGGAAATGGATGTAATGTCGGCCTAAATGCCCCTAATTTGGGCCCATACATAAATTCAGCAATCGACTAAATTTTCAAGAGCGACCAAAAATATCCATTAGTACCGTCCCGATGACGCATTCATCTAGATAAAAATGATAAATAGCAGATTTTTAGCGATGGGCCCAATCTTAGATCCATAGGCCAACATTAGAGCCATTTCCCCTATTATAATTTATATAACAAAGACAACACTTAAAAAAATAGCACTTAAGGAAACTATTGAAAAACGGTCTACAAGGATTGATGACAAATAAAATAAAATAAAATAAATAAATAGATCCACCGGAAGAGAGCTTGACGTTTAGATGAGAAAAATCGCAAAAATGTATGGTGGAATGAGGTACTTTATATGTTTGCCTCTAGGTGGCGCTGTAGGTATTCGATTTTCTTTGAGTGAAAAATGAAGAAACATTGGGGTATGGGAAACATCTTTGTTGAAGACTGAAAGCAAATCTGCGTATGGGGTGTTTACATTTGTGCGGATTTGCTAGCGCTAGTGTACTCGCCAACTTGCACGAATTTCAGTTACTTTTTTGTTTATGAATTGCCCAGCAACTACACGTTGTCAGTGAGTAGTACGTTATTTAAATTACAGTATAAATATTTAAAAAAAATAAAAAAAATGCAATTTGATTAATTTTAATTTTTTTTTTATAATTTTGATTTTTTTTTGTGAATAATAAAATAGTTTTTGTATATTTTATTTTGTACATACCTAGAATATATTTTTTCTTGTAAGGCACAATACTTGTCCGCAACTTCGCCGAAGACACCATCTCGATCAAACAAATCGTTCATGAGATCAGGGTTACTTCCATTCATTTTGGCTAAAAAAATGTTTTATTAAATTATGGAATAGTAAGACATTATGATAATAATTGGTTTGCGTAAGCAACAAGACAAGATTGTAAAGTTTGTGTTTGACACATAAAACTTGCAAATTTAGCTTTGACAGAGTCACAATGAGTGGTTTTCTGATCGCCTTTTCGCGAAGAGTGAAGAGCGAAGAGTGGGTGAGATAAATGACAAAATCGCTTATTGCGACTCTCATGTAGCAAAATTGGCAGGTATTATGTGTCAAACACAAACTTTACAATATTTTCTTGTTGCTTACGCAAACAAAATATTATCATAATATCTTATTATTCCATAATTTAATAAAACATTTTTTTTGCCGAAATGAATGGAAGGAACCCTGCATGAGATATATGTTTTTCTAATGATGTGTATCATGCTTTCATAAGCCCTCTTCAAGTGTTAATCGTGTACAAAACTAGGGAACCAAAAATGTAAAATGGCATGTTGGACAATAACTAACAACTGTGCAAAGTTTTAACATAATCGTAGAAGGTCGATCAAAAAATTAAAAAAAAAAATCGTCATTTGAAATGGAACTGCTGTTTTCTTTCTGCGAGCGATTGTAAAAAGGCGTGAATTGCGCTGCGTGAAAGCCAGCGCTATCACATTGCAGTAAATCCGGGAGCGGTGGAGGAGTGCCTCTTTCAGAGCAATCCTGTGAATATATTTAATGATAATTTGCAGGTGTTCCTGCAGGTCCAACAAGAAGAGAAAGTGAGTATTAATTTATCATCAGTTTATTTGGATTGACTAAGCTTTTTTATGATTCTGTTTTTTCATGTTTACAGAACATAAACTACCTTGCTCATAACAGACAAACCAAACCTCGATCCTGGAAAATATTGAAACGGACGAAGAAAGAACAATGGGACCTCCCTTAGCTCAGTCGGTAAAGGCGCAGCTACAAAGCAAGACCATGCTGGAGGTGGCTGGGTTCGATTCCCGTTTCGGTCTAGGAATTTTTCGGGTTGGAAAATTTCTCGACTTCCCTGGGCATAGAAGTATGATTGGACTTGCCACACAATTATACCAATGCAAAAATGGTACAGGCATCGAAAGCTCTCAATTAATAACTGTGGAAATGCATCTAGAACACTAAGTTGAGAGCACGCAATAAGCTAATATGTGATATACAATAAGCTTGAAATGCGAAGAAGAAGAAGAAGAAGAAGAAGAAGAAGAAAGAACAATACGGAACTGGCGGAAATATTCATTATTATGATGATGTTCTTCTTCTTCTTCTTTTTCCTTTATTTAACGTCGGTCTCTGTTCCGCAATCTAGTGCCAATGGATCAATGAAAATGCTGAGGTTTTGACAGAACTATACTGTGGCTACCACAGTATTTTACATATGTTCGTCCATATACAGTAGCGCTAAAAGCATGCCGTGGTGGGTTCAAAGCTTGAGCATCTAAAGTGATCAATTGAGAAATCCAACTTAAACTCATGCGCGCCTGGTGGCAGGAATAAGCACTAACCGACGGAGATAAGTCTGTGACAGCCCTTGAAAATTTCATTGATTGTTTGCAAAATTATTTAATTTCAATGAAATTTCATGAAAATTTCTTGTCAGCATGGATGAATCTTGTACAAAATGCATAAAACTATTTTGTAATGCATTGTTCTTAAATAGAAAGCTACTTCAAGACTTATAAACACTGAAAACATGTTAAGGTTTGAAATCATCTGCCGATTAAACAACAGACAATGTTGGTCGACTAAATCAATCGACGAAAAACTATTAAATAGGCCGATTGCTCGGTGTAGCACCAGACGAAAAACGATTTAATCTGCTGTAATTAGCAGATTAAATCGTTTTTCGTCGATACACCGACTGAAATTAATTTTTAAGTGACAATAGATTTAGTCGGTTGACGATTCGGGTGATTTGGATGATGTTTGTTTATTTGGAAGATATTTTCGAAACAAAGCACGATAAAATTCAGCATTATACACCATTATTACGAGTACTACTTTTTTGCTTGGATCATGTTTTGACTTCCACAGAAACTCGCTAGAATAAATAGAAAATAATAGTTTTTTGGTTGAAATTTCAAAAATGTATTCAGTTTGACACATTATTTCGGACTTATCACCGCTGCGATTGCAGCGTCACGGTGGTCGATTGAAACATGGATTTGTCAATCACCGACGGACATCGATTGCCATCCATTGACGGCAACCGAATGTGCAGGAAGGCAGCTTCCACACCTGCGTAGAATATCGCACCCATTCACAACACACATGGGCCGGGACCAACGGCTTTACTTCCTTCCGAAGGAAGACGATTTTTTGCCTCAGAAAAACCCCACCGACCTCGGCTGGGATTGAACACAGACCCATTGGGGTGTTAGAAAGCAGTCACGCTTACCACTACACCACCGGCGCCGGCCATTATGATGATAAGAAATTCATAAATTATCTGAGAAACTAACTTGTTTTGTTCTGGTCTTTTTCAGCAAGTTCGACCAACTCGTCGTTCCACTACAACGCGGGAAGACGAAACTGTACACGGCGAATGAGAACGACCCAAATTTAAGATTAGTTCACTCGTAATCGCCAAAAGTGCAGGAACTCAGCGATGAGTAAATTTGCCTCATTTTTACCCAGGGAAAAATTCCCGAATTTGAGAAAATTAAAGATTGGATTCACTCAGTATATTGGTACTACTCCGAGACTGAATAAAATGTTCGTCAATTTCCTCATTTGCCGGCAGATTTGTTAGGTTTTCCACAAGAAACCATGAGACAAATTTAACTCATCGCTGCGTTCCTGTACTTTTGGCGATTATGAGTGAACTAAACTCAAATTTGGGTCGTTCTCATTTGCCGTATAGCTCAGTTGGCTGATTATATCAGTCAACTTATAGAGTACCAGCGGTTCCTACGACCGTAGGTTAGACGTAGAATAACGTACCCAATATTTGCTGTGTTAGGGAAACCATTTTTTGCAGGCAATCAGAGATACTTCTGATCACCATTGCAACAGATGGACATTTGGGTAATTTTCAATAGTGACCTATTGAAAATTGATAAAGTATTCATTTTAGCAGATTCGTGGAAAAATTTCTAATCGATTAGAATTAAAATCCATCCGCTATTGACAGAGTTTTAAATGGTCAAAACCTGACCACTTTGCGTAAAGTGGTCGATTTTGGTTTTTTTTAATTTAACCCCCAATATTTTCCCGAAAGACGTATTTCAACCATGTTGCGGTTCACCATGTTGCGTTGGCAAACATTGATCGTATGCTGCAGCAGCTGCCACCTTTGGATGCAGAATATGCTTGCTTTGAAATTACTGCTCAACTATATGATAAAATAATGGTATTCCGTGAATTTTGAGAGCAAGAACGTTTTCAATACATGTGCGTTTGTTTAAGTTTTAATATATTCGTTTTACTTTAGTCCATCACCACCAAAGAAATTTTGTTCCACTAATGCTGTCCACCTGGAATGATTATATACCCGTAAAAAGTATGTAATCGCTTAGAAAAGTATTGCAACACTCAATCTTCTTCTTCTTATTTCCTTTATATAACGTCGGTCTCTCTTCCGCAATCTAGTGCCACTCACCGACGGACATCGATTGCCATCCATTGACAGCAATCGAATGTTCAGGAAGGCAGCTTCCACACCTGCGTAGGATATTAATTTCACCCATTGAAACACACATGGGCCGGGACCAATGGCTTTCCTTCCCTTCCGAAGGAAGACGTGACCAGAGATTTTTATGCCTCAGAAAAATTCCACCGACCTCAGCTGGGATTGAACCCAAACCCATTGGGGTGAGAAAGCAGTCACGCTTACCACTACACCACCGTCGCCGGCTGTTTGAATATTGTATCACTTAAAAAGTTTAGCATCACCCCTATAAAATATTTAATTCACTTAAAATAAATGGACACGGCAAAAAGTGAAGAAGAACAAAGGGTATGGAAAAGGAGGATCAGGCTACCGGGTCAGAAATTGATAAGCGCCTTTCTTATCCAAAGCTTCGAAGTGTCAAGTTTGATGTCCTCCAGATAAAAAAGAAAAAGTTTATGTTAGGTGGTTTGAAATTACACTTCGAGCAAGTTTGGCGAATCGCTTCCATCCATCCATTGTGAGAAATTACACGCACAAACACACACAGTAAGTCGGAATGAAAAAAAAATAACAAGAAAGGAAGTGTTTTTGAATTCTTGATCGAACAAAGAAAACATATGCACACAGCCTCTTTCACGCTCGAGCTAACGCCACCACACAAAAAAGGTTGTTGTAGAACCCACTCTCAGTGAACCCCGTTGGCTGGACCAGGGATCGAGAACTTAGCAAAGTGATACGTCTGACCTCTTTTAACAAGAATATTGGTTAGTACTGAATCCTTTCCGTTTTGCAAATCGAAGTGGACAGAATTTAATTACTTAAAAAAAAAAGTTTGAAATAAATAACTCAAGAGCGTACTGAATCACATCCGAAAATTCCAGGATATCGTCGGATAATACTAAATCATTTCAGAAAGTTTCGTAATCTCTTTGGAAAGTACTGAATAATTCTAGAACGTTTGTTATCACCGCAAGAAACTGAACTTCAATCTTTGTCAAGCTGGTGTAGTTACCCGCACGCAGAGGATGTTCATTTATGACGTGCTGAGTAACCATAATAATGGCAGTAGTTTGTTTCAGAACATCAATAGCCACGCTCCCATTTGCCAACTTTGCAACATTTACATTTTATAGACTTCTTGGACAACCTGGTCTATACCAGGTTGCTTTTTAACACCGTACCTCATACTGATATACTAATCCTCTGGATTGATGTTGTAGACTATTTAAAGACGTGTATGACTTCTTCTTCTTCCTTGCATTTCAAGCTTATTGTGTATCGTATATTAGCTTATTGCGTGCTCTCAACTTAGTGCAACTGAATGCACTTCCACAGTTATTAATTGAGAGCTTTCGATGCCTGTACCATTTTTGCATTAGCAAATATAATTGTGTGGCAAGTACAATCATACTCTATGCCCAGGGAAGTCGAGAAATTTTCCAACCCGAAAAATTCCTAGACCGGACCGGAAATCGAACCCAGCCACCTCCAGCATGGTCTTGCTTTGTAGCTGTGCCTTTACCGACTGAGCTAAGGGAGCCCCATAAAAAGACGTGTATGAGGTATTTGATTTTAATAATAGTTTTCTAGTTGTTATGAATATAATTTAGTATTTTTAAACAGTCTACCAAAGATGATGAACAAATGATCTACATTGACGTTTTCTAATGACACACCATTATTTATTGACCTCGAAGATAACAGTTTGAGTTCCCTGCACATTCTTAAGTAGGTGTTTGACCAATTTCATTTCATTCTCCTGAGATTTTAAAAATGTGGCCTGGTGTATAATATGATTCTCGTTTCGCAAATTTTGTTGAGTTTGAAAAAACGTTAATAGATCCATCTTCCCAATTTTCATGGGTTCATAGAAGATACGAAGGGTGGTTAGGTTTTCCTGTCCTCTGTTGCTTTACTTTTTGTTACTTGATCCTCCAAACGACTCATCTTATTTACATGTAGATCCCGTATACGGAGTGATTGGTACAGTATGTCCCCGCTCTTCTATTTTTGTGCCTCAATGGTTCACGCTTGATGGTTATGCTTTCCACACTACAATTCGGGAGCGCATTAGATTCCACTTGGAATAACAAATTGTAACGTCGAAAATAGCTACTATTTTTCGAATAAACATTCCATACGACCTATTGAGCCAAAAGATGAAGGATGATGCTATTTTTGCATACTTTTGTGCCAAAATTTGTTTTTTTGACGTAGGACTACGTGTTTAATTTGTGTGGTCACATTAAAAAAAAACTCAAAATTCGTTAATATAACGAAAAATCCCAAACACGGACGTAACGATAGAGCGTAAATCGAACACACGACACATTGCGCATACTCACATGAGCGAGTTTACCGCTCACCATTTCACCAATGAATGGAAGAGAGAAAAAAAGCAGCGGTAATAAAATCGCTCTCTTTATAGTTTTCTTCGTCATTTACTTTCGAGCAACGGACGGATAAGCGTCTGACCAGTGATGCCACATATACAGATTTATCTGTAATCATACAGATTTTTTTTTTGTTATATTTTAATACAGATATCTGTATACACAGATTACAGATTTTTTGAGAATTTACAGATCTCACAGACTTTTTTTTAAATAAAAATAATACACTTCATTTTCTTTTATATATCTTATTTCGTTTCTTCCTATTGGCCAGGTTGAATTCACTTTATAAGCATCTAACCCAAATCGAATTTTTCATAAAATAAAATATGACTGTATTATCTTCGATAATTTTTAATAAATTTCTGATATTAAGATGTTGTTATTGATTGCAGTTTGTGACTCAAAGAGTCGACTGGATATTTTGATGTTTAAATAGCGTTATATTAGAAAAAATTTAGTAATGTATGCAATTCGAGTAAACTTCCAGTAAAAATTTTGAGTTAAAACTGAATGAAGATTAACAGAGTTGAAAAAAAAATCTAGTTTCTAGATAATAATTTACGTAATCTCAGGTATGACACAATCTAATTCTAGGGAAATGTGATTCTTACTTCATTAAGAAAATTTTCAGCCAACTGCAGATTTGCCTTTCTTTACTGGAACAATACAAAACACCTCAAATATCAAGGATGTTGGTTTTAGATTTTTTAGAACTCGATATCGAAATATTGAACCATTGTTAACATGAATTTCATGGCTACTATGGTACCGATTTTATATGGAATTGTTGTTCTATAACTCAATGGTCCCTTCATTATCGAGTTGTTGAGAGTCACTGTAGGCAAATTCTTTAAAAAGCATATTTTGTCATTTTTCTAGCTCCTAACCTTTGAAGAAACTCTTTCAGAATTATGTATGAACGCAGTGAAAATTTACGTAGATCCGCACTATGACAATAATAAATAAATGATACAGTCAGATACAAATTAAAAAGATTTTTTGCGATGAAAATACAGATTGAAATTTGAAAAAATGTGGCAACACTGCGTCTGACACGACGTATGAGTGGAACAGCACACATCGCACCAATACGAAGACGACGACGACGACGAATGCACTCACATTGTCCATCTCTTGGATTTCAAAAGGCCTTTTTCAGGGCCACTATATTTCTGTGCAATAGAATTTCTTTTAATATCTCTAGATGGTGGGTAAAACAGGTTCACAAAATTGAAAAACTTTTTTTTTATAGAGAGAAATAACAGCAAAGAATCATCAATCAGTGCCAATAGCAATGTTTGGAAAATCACTATCAGCTTTCGGTCATTGAGTCTTAGTACCTATTCGTTCCGTACCCTCCAACTCCAACAACCCTTTCGATGGACACCAGCAAAAAACTACAAACGGCCCTTTTCAGGCCCACCAATTCAAATACAGAAGGAGTAAAAATAAGAGATTTTCGAATAATTAAATGAACTAAGAGCAAACACGTTTGTTCCGACCACTCACGGCCTTTGCGCTACGTATTTCAGATCTTAGAGGAAAAGTATTCATCAACAATTTCTCTTACCATCGGCCTATACGTAGGTAGTAATATCATCATTCAGAATTCAATGCCATAAACAAACTTTTAAAATTACAGGTATCAATAGTCACTATTTTTTCATCAGTTACGCGGTAGCCGTCCCAAACGATCAAATGGACAACAGCAAAAAAAATAACAGCCCTTCTCAGGGCCACCATTTGAAAAACAACCGGCCTTTTTCAGGGCCTCCAATTCATAAACGGAAAGAGCTAAGGTAATAGATCATCGACCAATTAAAAGAAATAAATGCTCAACATATTTGTTCCGTTCACTAGCCATCCTACGTCAAGCTTCCGTTCGTGCCCCTAGGTACAGACCCTTCTACTTTTATTTTATAAATTTGAAATGAAAATGAATTTCTTCTAAAAGTTCTTTCCCTCCATTCATCTAGTACGTTTAAAATTTAACGTATCGTAGCAAGTTGTTGCCATCATATTTTGAGAGATTGTTGTGAAGGGGGGAGGGGGAAAGGTTGTTGTGAAAGGGGGAGGAGGTTTTACATGGGTTTTACATATACGTTTTTTCAAGTCTCATTCCTGATTGTGGTGGACACGCCGTGATCCACCTTTAGCCGCTGACCTAGTCCTGCTAGTGCCACGCCGTCCGAAGCGGTAATGAGCATAGGCATGAGAGCAGCGCGGATTCATATCTTTTCAGGTTCAAGCAGAATGATGGGCAGCCAAGTCGTATTCGTTTATGATGACTGGGTTTGGGAAAAAGGCTTATTTCATGAAATCAGTGATAAAATTATCATTTGTACATTTTCAATAGTTTTAATACAGAAAAATTTGAAAAATATTTATTTCAACAGGTTCGTAATGTAATATCCTATCGATTGGCGTATTTGGATTTTAATTTCATCTATAAATGACAAAGTTACAAGCGTTCAAAACATAACACTCCTTCACCACACATATTTTTTGATTTGCACCCCTGTATAGTCGACAAAGACGTAGTTCTACGTCAAAACTTCAATCTGAATTGTATATCCAAGCGACTATGATATCACCATGCAATAGGTTGGTTTTTTATCGATATGGTGCTGACATCATTTCTTAAATTAATCAACCAACTGAATGAAATTCGTGTGAATAAATTCTTGCAATAACTCTGTTATCTTTTGAAAATCATCATCAATCAAGAGCACATGGAATTTATTATACCGAATCGCAAAAAATTACGCTTCCTAATACAATTAACCCATTCATGGCCGTGCTTTAATTTAATAATGCTGTGAAGGTGACAATGAAAATGGTAGTTTTCAAATTCTCTACCTATTAAATATTGAATATTTTCCCAAAGGCTATTTGCAGATAATCATTTCAAATGTGTTAATGATTTTATTTCCTGAGATCAATGGCATTTTTATGTTTGCAGCATGCAGGTTGTCAACAGGTTAACGATAACTACGAATATAAATAAAACTCTTTATCCGTTTTGCAAATATTCGTTAGCATAACCCTGTGAATAACACAGCTATTTATTTCTATCATAGGTTAAATCATGGAACTATTGAAAACAGGTACGTTTACATTATACACGTATGCATATTATATTTAATCAATTGAACATATTCTAAAACAGTGAATCTGATGTTCATCATCCTTTCCGTGTCACATTATATCGGATCAGCAGAAATCATACATATGTACAAGTTCTATGAAAAATCCTAAACAAATTTGTCCGTCAGATGACTTCGCTTTGCTTCCGGCTGAAGAATGTAATCAATTTTACCTTTGTTCAAATGGTGTGGAGACACTGCTGGAATGTGATGAGGGTGAAAACTTCAATCCAATTACTTCTTTTTGTGATCCCGCTTACGAGTGCGAGGATAATGAGCAAACAACAACGGCAGCAATAACAACAACAACACCAATAGCTCCTACAACTAGCTCCCCTGTAACAGTTTCGCCTCCATCTGATGGTCTTCTGGATGTTTTGCTGCCCATGGACCCGTGCCCGCTGGTGGGAGTTGCCTATCGAATTCACGAGCAAAATTGTCGCCTCTATTACTACTGTCGAGATGGCATAGATCGATTACAGTCCTGTTCAGTTTTCCGTCGGTTTGATATGTTTACTGGTCAATGTATGTTTCCGGATGATGCTACTTGTTTTCCTGGAACAGATGTTTTCTTCGAGATCGAGACGGACTCTGATGTAAATATTATTGATTGATTCATTTAATTAGATGACTAGAAATTAGATAATTTGAGCATCATGACATTGGAAGGTGGAAAAGCAAAATCGAACAGTTTGAGTAAAACAATTCCATTATATGCACTATTAATTTCATAAATAAATCAACATTTAAAAACTGCAATTAAACCTACACAGCAAAAAACTAATTTTGATATCACATATCAATCGTGTTAAAAATATGGTGCAATATTACTTGCCAAAAACGACAAAATTATTATAAATACAGTGCGTGTACTGACATTACACTGCTTTCACTGCATTTGTTTATTTTTGTGGCCTTAAAAATTAAATGGGATTTTAGACATGATTTTTTTTTTCCTATGGTTTGTTTTTTCCGTCGATCTTGTTTTCCGTGCTGAGCACCAATGCTACCGACGTGCCAGGAAGGCAGCTCCCACACCTGGACCCTACCTATCGACCCATCAACTCATGAACCGTGATCAGAGATGTTATACCTCAGAACATCCCGACGGCGCCGACTGGGATTGAACCCAGGCCTGCTGAGGTGAGAGGTAATCACACTTACCACTACACCGCCGGCGTAGTGCATCCTCTTGGATGTAATATTAAAATATTTTTTTTGCTGTTTACGATCTTCGAATATCATTTACGTCCCGTGCCCGTAAAGAACAACCTCTTATCAGTGTTTTATCTATAGTAGAGGAACTGAGGGTATGAACATATGAACAATTTCCTTTTCTAACGGTGAAATAATCAAAATTGTGATAATTTAAATAACTGTCCTAGTTTCATTGAGCTGAGTTACTCGATTGATGTGCAACGATTTGTTCCGATAAATTTATATGCTGATTGTAAATGGTCATTGCATCTATTCATACTTTACCAGCTGGAAGATATTCTTCTCAGATTAATACGCGGGTAACTTTTATCTGTTTTAACATTCTTATTGGATCTTCCCTGCTTAAGTCACCTGTTCTGTTGCAATTAGACATATTCAGTCGATTGTGCTTGCATTTATGATTAAAAGTCCGCAATTATTAACATGCTGAAGAATTCGCGATATCAATGCAATCTAAAACAGCAATGGAATGAATGATGGACACGTAAATTCCCATTTGTATACGTGACTCGTATGTGATTGTGGGAAAATGTGATTGTGCTTTGCATAATGCGTAATGCTTCGGACATAGTGGCTTTTTGCTGAATATGGACATCTGGTCAATTGACCTACAATCCTACTGACCTTCTAGAAACGCACTGCATCAGGCATATTAGCTTTGTGTTAATTATTATGCTTTGATTTGAGCTCATTGCAAACCATCTTTCTTACTGAGCTTGTGAATTATTTTTTTTCCGAAATAATGGTAAAGAATAATGAGTAGATGCAAAAAAATATTGACTACACGAAGCAACCGAAGTGCATGAACTGCAAAAAGGAGAATGGAAAAGAGGCTTCAAATGCCCACCATACAAAAAGGCGATCACGGGCCAACAGTAATGGAGGTAGCCCAAATAAACCACAATCATTGCACAGCAACTATTGTGGCTGCCGACAACAGAAACAAAGTACAATGTTGCAACACACTAAGAATATTTCACAGATTTCTGTAAAATTTTACAGCTGAACGTCCGGTAAACAGTTTGGTGATTTTTCACAGTTTTCCTGTGATTTTTCAGAGATATCCGGTATACACTCCCGGAAATAAATATAAAGACACATAAAAAAGCATGGCGCCTACCAAATATAAGAATCAGAGGGATTCTAAACCATGTATTTTTGGAAGCCACATTATCATGCTACAATATCACCCATAGAAATAACCAATTGCATCATGTACGCAGGGGAAATAAATGGAAATGTGATTTTCTCCTTCGGAAATAAATATAAGGACGCCATACAAAAATGTATGGAAAATTGGTCATTTTCGAAACATTACTAAGCATATCAACAATTCTTGTAGCACCAAAATAACCAAAGAGCTAGTTAAAGTAATAATTAAACTTAATTTCTGAAACGTTTTAAGCAGATCCAATCGCTAGAAGTTATCGAAAATTACAAAAAATCATTGGTTGATCAGCGATGATTAATTAGGTGATACATACATTTAGGCGTTTTCCGAGTTAGAATGTGTCTTGAGATGTTCAAACAAATTAATAGGAAGATGACCTGTGTTTATTTAGTTACACTAAAACTGATATCTAGTAAAAGGGAGGGGGTGACGGGCCTACGCGCTCTTCCCATCTTCCTATTAATTTGTTTGAACATTTCAAGACAAATTCTAACTCGGAAAACGCCTAAATGTATGTAGCTCCTAATTGATCATCGGTGATCAACCAATGACCAATTTCCCATACATTTTTGTATGGCGTCGTTATATTTATTTCCGAAGGAGAAAATCACATTTCCATTTATTTCCCCTGCGTACATGATGCAATTGGTTATTTCTATGGGTGATATTGTAGCATGATAATGTGGCTTCCAAAAATACATGGTTTAGAATTCCTCTGATTCTTATATTTGGTAGGTGCCATGCTTTTTTATGTGTCTTTATATTTATTTCCGGGAGTGTAGCATAGGCCAACGGAATCCTGTGGAAATGCGGAGGACGAGAACTAGCGAGCATCATAATTTGGAGTAAGAAAATGGTCAATTTTATTGGAGAATCAATCCCATTTATTCGCTAAATGCCATCTAAATGTTTTATTTGGCAATTACAATTGATATGCTTAACTAAAGTAGCTAAATTCTTGTTCAAATTTGAAAAATTAAAAAGGCAAACAACAAACCTGATTTCGAAATACTGCGTGGCAACCTGCCCATACTGATTTCATACAGAGAAAGCATACATTTTGGCTTTTGTCTATGCTCTTCCTCTATTAAATTTCAATGGTTCACGCCAAACGGTTATGCTTTCCACACTACAATTCGCTGGGCGCATTATGCCCCACTTATAGTAACAAATAGTATTGTGGAAAGTAGGTACCTAAGTAACACAAAGTCATAGAATTATGTTGAGAAAACTTCTATACAACCAAACCCGGTCATACAAAGGTTATATAAACTGCTATAGAACATGTGTGCTGCTTGGGTAACTAGGTTAGGTGTTCAAGTAATAGTAGCGTACCTATGATTTTGGTATGGTGGTTGTGCCGTGAAGAAAACTCGGATAAGATTATTTTCAATCGGTAGCTCTTCTAAAATAAAGCATGTTTGTATATTTCAAACTTAAAATTATTTACCCGAAAAATGACGGAAAACATTAATTTTTCTTAAGATTTTTACTCCTTTGCACCTATAGTTAAGGTAGTATTCCTATAGTAGTGGAATCCATGAGAAACAAAAAAAGCTTTCCACTATTATAGGAACCAAAGTTTGCATTTACCACAACTACTGGAACAGGACGAGTTTCTTAAAAAATGTATGCAATTTTATTACAATAGGGGAAACGCTTCCCAAGTAACAATTCTGCAATCATTTGGCATCCACTCTGATTTATGATGGTTTTATAATGGCAATGAATAATCCATTTAGTTTAAATACAGCATTTCACAGCGTAAAACGTTCCTGCTTAGTAGTTCACCTTTTCGCTGTTTTAGAAACCTTTTACAGTCGGCGAGAAGTCAAAAACTATCTTGCTTTAAAATTAAATTTATAGTAGTTCTCAATCCCACCATAAAACTGTTCTATAAATCAATCATTAACTCAAAACAGCATTTTTTTATTAATGTCTTGATAAAATACTCTATAAACCTGTTCTATCATTATCAAAGCAATCATAAAACCATTTGGTTTTAAATGAGAGTAAAAGGCATATATTTTAGGCATTTAAAAGTGTATCATAAATTCTCCTCTGTTTACAAATTAAACTTTAAGGATGGAACCTCATAGTGAACAAAAACCAAATTTATGACAAGGATATCTCGATGGGTAAACGAAGTTGGAGGAAAATTTCAAGTGATGCTAACGACCGAAGGGAAGTCGATTTCAGTAAAATTTAGTTCTTTAGTAGAACCAGCACGTCCGGCGGAACGGGTACCATCAACGACTGAGCATCTGGTCGAGAAGAGTGAAGTGAGCGTGGTCCTCAAATTCATAAAACATTGTTAAAACAGCCTGAAAACAGACCAGCCTTCTCCAGACCTTGCGAATAGATGAAGATCAGAATAACTTGCGTCAGTACCGATAGCAAACTACTGAAACTGTCAGTTTGCGGACACTAGTTGGTTTCCGATCCATAGTTGCGATTTTATTCGGCGAAAAAATTCATTCAACCGTATATGCCTGCATCGTTTGATGGTGCACCTACAGAACCATCCGGAAGATGGGGATCTTTTCGGAAATGATCGAGGTTACATCTGTGCGAAATGCGAAATGTTATGAACACTTTCTGAGTAACTGCTTCCTAGCCATCGGGAGAGAATCGTCTGGAAGAACGCTGAATCGCACAGCGCAACTATCGAAAGATAAACAAACTTTGACGTTTAACATTTTGTAGGCAACATTACCGCCATAAATGCTGCCATAAATCTGAACGGGTTAGGATCAAGCAAAATGGCTTTAGATAAATACAATTCAGTCTACAAGTTTTCTTCATAAAAGCCATTTCAAAACCTTATGAATTTGTTAAGGTTTTCTTGAAAGCAAAATAACTTTTTCACAAATGGCCCATGCAAATCAACTTTTATGCTTCCGCCATATTACAATTATTTTGTTTGTTTTTTACATTCTTCGATTTTCAATCTATATTTCCTTGGATAGAACTTTATTTTAGTTAATTTAGCAATGAAAAAATATTTAAAATGCAAAAATCATGAGAAACAAAAATCTTGGCTAAGTTTAATGATCGATCTAAAGCATATATTTTTTTCTTAATGTAAAATAATTAGTAAAATCGATGTTTTCCGTGGGCGGACTCCAGTTTTTCGATGTTTTCACGTACATTTCACATCAAATTTTATATGGCATCTAAAACTAGGCCATTTCATGAGAACTATTTTATAATTTTGGAAATTCGGCAGGATTTTTATACGATTTGTTTTTATTTAAGTTATTTTGATAAGATCGGATGGTATTTATGAATCCTTATTAATCTTGATTGTTGTTTTTTCTAGTGAACTTAGCAAGTAGCTAGGGTAAATGGCACGGATAATGGTTTAATTTTTTGCCAAATAGCTTTTATTGTAGCTTAAAGGCGGTTTTGAAATGGATCTCAATGCGTTTATCGCACAACCATTTAGCAGTAAACCAATCTTGAAGAGCTTCGAAAATATACCCTTCAGAACCTTTTCCAGAGTGGGCCAACTAGACAGATTCTAGCATCAATGAGGTTTTGGTGGATGCATCAACGGCAAAGCAGTCTTAACCAGGGTTTTATGAATGTTGTTTTATAGTAGCTTTGTAGTATTTTATAAAACTTAAAATGTTACTTGGGTTCTATAGTTGTGGTACGTTAGAAGCGTTAGGTTCCTATAAGTTGTGGAGACTCACTACACAACTATAGGAACCTAACGCTTTTAACGTACCGCAACTATAGGAGCGCTAACCCTATAATATTTTTCTAGCAAAAGAGAGGTTGAAAGCTGAGAAGCATTGTGCCAATTGACTTTAACCAATCCTTTTAGGAAATATTTAGTCGATAGTAATCTTATCTTTCTTATCTTTCTTTAGTCGATAGTAAGTATGAAACTAAGAGAAACCCAAAGTTTCAAACTTCTATAACTTCCAGTTCCTGGGATATCGATCGTTAAAGTAAAAATAAGCGAGAAAAATATACGCTTTTCGAAGTAAACACGCGCTTCACTTAAAATCAATTTTAGACCATTATTCAAAATAAAAATACATGATTAGTTGAAGATGTTAATATCAAATAACAGACTAAAGTGGTAAATTTTATACGATAGATGTGGAGATGAAAGTATATAATTGATAGTTCCGTTAGAGTACGGCAGTGTGAAAATTGCACAATGTTATCATAGGGGAAATGGCTCTAATGTTGGTCAATGGATCTAAGATTGGGCACATCGCTAAAAATCTGCTATTTATCAATTTCATCTAGATGTCATTGGGACAGTTTTTGGGATATTTTGAAAATTTAGTCGATTGCTGAATTTATGTATGGGCCCAAATTACAATCCGTCCCATGGACTGTATATAATATTGACATTTTCGAATCCGGATTTTGCTAGGTACCCAACGCTGAAATTTTCAGAAGTACTATTTTATAAGGTAATCTTCAAAAAAAACAACCAGTTTTAGACCCCGCTAGAACCCACCCACCCTATTTTTTCAACTCTTTATTTGTTCCAAATTCAAAATAAATTACATTCCATTTTTAACCTAGGTGCTCCAGTTACTGCAGTAACTTACCAGCCTTAATTGTTATGATATATATAGCCAAGTGTTTTTTCATTGTTCCTGTCTTGGCAATTCAGTATTTTAAACATGCATGTCAGTATAACAATTGATATCCTAAAACTTAAAACTAAAACTAAATCTTATCTAAGTATAAAGGGAATTAATCGTTGCAATTGAGGATTGCAACGATTTTTGCCTGAAATTATTAATTATTTTGTTGGACATTTGTTCTAAAGTCTCAACATTCGAAATTCTATGTACTTCGGTAGTACTGTACCAGGGAGGCAACTTCAAAATCATTTTCAGAACTTTGTTCTGAATCCTTTGAAGTACTTTTTCCTGGTAGTGCAACAACAAGACCATATTGGCACAGCGTAAAGCATGGCCAGTCTAAAAACTTGTTTAAATATTAGAAGTTTATTCGTCAGGCAAAGTTTGGATTTCCTGTTTATAAGAGGATACAAACATTTTATATATTTGTTACATTTGGCTTGAATGCCCTCAATGTGATCTATAAAAGTTAATTTTTGGTCAAGTATTAATCCAAGATATTTCACTTGGTTTGACCAGGAAATTGGAACTCCGTTCATAGTGACTATGTGACTACTACTAGGTTTCAAAAACGAAGCTCTAGGCTTATGTGGAAATATTATAAGTTGAGTTTTGGAAGCGTTGGGAGAAATCTTCCATTTTTGTAAATAAGAAGAGAAAATATCTAAACTTTTCTGCAGTCTGCTGCAAATAACACGAAGACTTCTTCCTTTAGCGGAAATGCCTGTGTCATCAGCGAACAAAGATTTGTGGCAACCCTGAGGCAAATCAGGGAGGTCCGAAGTGAAAATGTTATACAATATAGGCCCAAGAATGCTACCCTGAGGAACTCCAGCTCTAACAGGTAGTCGTTCAGATTTGGAATTTTGATAATTTACCTGCAGAGTTCTGTCAGTTAAATAATTTTGAACTAATTTCATAATATAAAGTTGAAAATTAAACTTTTTCAATTTAGCAATCAAACTTTCATGCCAAACACTGTCGAATGCTTTTTCTATGTCGAGAAGAGCAACTCCAGTTGAGAGGCCTTCAGATTTGTTTGTACGAATTAAATTGGTAACTCTTAAGAGTTGATGAGTGGTTGAATGCCCATGGCGAAATCCAAACTGATCATCTGCAAAAATTGAGTTCGTATTGATGTGAAGCATCATTCTATTCAAAATTATCTTTTCAAAAAGTTTACTTATTGAAGAAAGCAAACTTCAGCTGGATTTTTATCCGGCTTCAAAATGGGAACAACTTTTGCATTTTTCCATTTATCAGGAAAGTATGCCAAATGGAAACATCTGTTAAATAATTTACCAAGAAAGACAAGGTACTCTCTGGATGTTTTTTGATGAGGATATAAAAAATTCCATCATCACCTGGAGCTTTCATATTTTGAAACTTTTTAGTTATAGACCTTACTTCGTCCAAATCAGTCCCCCAGGAATCATCAAAAATATTTTCCCGAGAGAAAATATTCGGAAAATCCCGAGCAACCTGATTCTCAATAGGACTAGTAAGACCCAAACTGAAGTTATGGGAACTCTCGAATTGCTTAGGAAGTTTCTGAGCTTTTTCCAAATTTGTGATCAAAATTTTACCACCTTCTTTAAGCGTTGGAATTGGCTTTTGAGGTTTTTTCAAAATTTTTGTGAGTTTCCAAAAGGGTTTGGAACTCGGGTCTAATTTAGAAACATTATTTTCAAAAGTTTTGTTCCTCAGGGCAGAGAATCGCTTTTTAATTTGTTTTTGCAAATCCCGCCAGATAACTTTCATGGCAGGATCGCGTGTTCTTTGAAATTGTCTCCTACGGACATTTTTAAGACGGATCAAGAGCTGAAGATCGTCGTCTATTATAATTGAATCGAATTTAACCTCGCGTTTTGGTATTGAGGTAGCTCTTGCTTCAACTATAGAAGTAGTCAGAGATTCAAGAGCATAATTAATTTCATCTTTGGTTTGCAAAGGAATGTTTGGATCGAAGTTATATTCCATAAATGTTCGATACTGCTCCCAATCAGCTCTATGGTAATTGAAAGTAGAGCTGTTGGGATTACAAATTATTTCTTGGGATATTTCAACAGTTACTGGAAGGTGATCAGAACCGAAGTCAGCATGGGTAACCAATTGGCTACAAAGTTGACATGAATCAGTTAAGACCAAATCAATAGTTGAGGGATTTTTTGCAGAAGAAAAGCATGTTGGGCTGTTTGGATATTGAATAGTGTAATAACCTGCAGAACAATCATCAAACAGAATATTACCATTGGAATTGCTTTGAGCATTATTCCATGAGCGGTGTTTTGCATTAAAATCACCAATAATGAAGAATTTAGACCTATGACGGGTAAGTTTCTGGAGGTCACCATTGAGAAAATTCTTTTGCTGGCCTACGTATTGGATTGGCAAATAGGCAGCTATAAACGTAAGTTGTCCAAATTTTGTTTCAACAGCAACTCCCAAAGTTTCAAAAACTTTGGTTTCAAATGAAGAAAGAATTTTATGTTTGATTCGTCTATGAATAATGATGGCAACGCCACCACAGGGTCCATCAAGACGATCATTTCTATAAATCAAATAATTTGCGTCCTTCTTAACCTTATGGTCAGGTTTAAGGAACGTTTCAGTTATAACGGCAATATGCACGTTATGAACTCTCAAAAAGTTAAATAGCTCGTCTTCATTATCTTTAAGAGATCGAGCATTCCAATTTAAAATGTTTAATGCTTTAAAATCCATTACTGAATTTTAAAGTCATGACAATATTATTTGCAAATTTTACTCCAGTTTGAATAGCATCAAACATAGAGTTAGATTTAGGCATATCAGAAATCATGTCAATTAATGAATTCTGTAAAAATTCCATTTTAGGGGCAGTAATGCTTCCTAAGTCAAAATTGTCAAAATTTCCGTTAGAACGTTGGTTAGTATTTTGATTTCTACCCGCTGTAATAGCAGCATAGGTAGCTCCATTAACTCGCTGAACATTGTTAGCAGCGAGGGGAGTAGGTACAGATGAAACATTTGAAGCAGGGGTGATATTTGTACCTACGGGTACGAATGTAGAATTGGTTCCTCGCTGACCGTTGTTAACAGCAGAGGAATTTGTACCTGGTCGGAAACGTGGAGCTGACGGTTAGAACGAGATTGTGAGATCGCTTTGCGAGTCTTACATTCCCAAAAATTGGATTTGTGGTTTTCACCACAATTTGAACATTTAAATTTCTTAGGATCTTCCTTCACAGGACAGTCGTCCTTTGCGTGAGGGGAATCACCACAATTCATGCATTTAGCTGGCATGTAGCAATTTTTAGTTCCGTGACCCCATCCCTGGCACTTACGGCACTAAATTAGGTTTTGGAAATTTCCTCCAGTCTTCCTGAAGTGTTCCCACTTCACTCGGACATGGAGCATAAGGCTAGCTTTTTCTAAGGCCTTAAGGTTGTTTAGTTCACTAGACTTGAAGTGAACTAAATAAAAATCATTAGAAATCCCGTTGCGCGAATCGCCAGGACGGGATTTCATTTTCATTTTGATTACTTGGAGTGGCACAACTCCAAGTAATTTTGCCAGTTCACCTTTTATCTGATCCAGGGATTCACCACTGGGCAGTCCTTTCATGACAACCTTGAACACACGTTCAGTTTTGGTGTCGTAAGTAAAAAAATTGTGCTTCTTCTCAGTAAGATACTTGAGAAGACATTTAAAGCCGTCCAAGGTTTCAGCCAATACACGGCATTCACCCCGACGTCCAATTTGTAGTGAAAACTTAACTTTCACGAAATTCAAAAGTTCTATGCGAAGCGCATGGAAATCTGAAGAGGTTATCACAATAGGGGGAATCTTTTACTTCTTGGTATTAAGCCGGGAAAGTTTTCTAGAATTTTTCTTGGATGATGGATCATTCTCATTTCCGTGAGCAAATCAAATTGATTACTCAAATTAATTTCTTCAGAAGGGGGTCAAGAGTGTGCCCCTTTCTTTTGCGTTTAGGCGCCATGGTGGCAGTAAATTTTTATCCAAATCGACTTCCAAGCAGATTACTATAAGAATCTGAAGGATCGAAGAGGAATTTTTCAAATCGATATCCAAGAAGGATTACCTCGGGTAGGGTCCAAACAAGGATCGAAGAGGAATAAAGTTGAAAAGGTAGAAATTTTACAGGTTGAGCACTGAAAAGTGCTGTTTAAATTTGTTGTAGCTTTAGGTAGTAGTAACACTTCCTTCAGCAAAAAGCAAATAGATCCGCACGGCAAGAGAGCACGATGCGAACTGAACCCACCCACCCTATTTTCGAGCCGTTGAATATGACGTAACAAAAACGCTTGATGGGCTGTATACCACATTGATGTTAATAAAAAGCATTGGTGTATTCAGCAATGTTGTGTATTTTAATGCTGCAAACAATTTTTTAGAACACGATAAATTGATCAAATTTGAAAAAATGCACTAATTAACTAAAAAAAAACAATATTAAGGTGATCTTAAATTAAAATCAATTATAACTCTTCAGAGTTAAGATGTGGAAATTTGGTGTATTTAGCAAATGTTCATAAAATCAACTGCTCTGCAACTTTTTGCAAGACATAAAACCATTATCTCGTAACTGGAAAAAGTTAGAATTTGGATGTGTAATACTAGCTTAAAGATTATTCAGGTGTGTATGTCAAAAGATGCGGGATATCATTTTGAGCAACTTCTCCGAAGACACCTAGTCTCTAAAACGTCGAAAAATGGTAGTAAATATTTTTGACCATCTTTATTCAGATGTGTGCCACTGTTCGGCGGCGGCGTGAGTTGGCGTGACATTATTTTGCGCCCATTAGTATTGCCCATTGAGATAAAAATCAAAATGCGAGCGCAACTGGGTTTGAATTACATTCCTCTTGCGCTGCTTTCAAAACACAAAAAATAATATAATCATTTTGGCAATTTTATAACCCGTTTATAAATAAATTCATTTTAAGCATTTTTAATTAATTATTCTTAAGAAACTTTTACTTTTTTCATCGTTCTGATGAAAAACTGGCATTTTATGAAACAAATTAATTTTGAGTTTTTTTTTTGGAATAATACAAAAAAAAAATAAAAAAAAACTCCTGCAATGTTTTCAAAAATGGGTGGTCTACTTTTGCCGTGTTGTTTTTATTCGTTGTTGAGTTTATTTACATTTCGTGGGCTTGTTTACGTCCTGTCCGATAAAAAAAATAATTTTGTCCTTTGCTGTACTGGTTGTTGTTGCTGTGATTATAGAATGGATGGGTAATATTGAAATTTTGGTGTTTAAATATATAAAGACTAATAAAGAATCATTTTTTAGGTCATACACAAACGAGGAATACTTGGACGAATGTTGCCCTGATCCTTTGGGTAATCTTTCGCTTGATCCTGAAGTGCTGGAAGAGAGTCAATTCGATCAGAACCAAAGCCAAATCGAGGAGAATGGAAATCACCCGGGAACGTCAGCAGCTGCCCAAACAGCGGACAAAGATACCGATGAAGAATCATTCATACTGGATGGTGTTCCAACCAACTACGTGTTTTGCATGAAGGGCACATATTGTCAAAAATTATTTCGGAGTCAGCTACGCCCCGGACAGATCTGTACCAAAGATATCGTTGGTAATTCGGTGGAAGGTGTTCTTCGGTGCATATGGAACACAGCAAAACATCATGTCCTTAGCAAAGTTGTCTTCAATGACGAAACACCAGTGTGGAGCGAAGAAGAGCAATCTGGGTTTGAAGACATCGACCAGTTTATAATGCTACAGGATCAAACCAAGAAGAAGTTGTACTCGGTATCCAGTATCACCCCACGGGTGCTTCGAACATGGCGTGGAAGGACTATTAAGATTTTCATCTACGTATACTCATTGGACGTGGAGACAAATGCACAGCATCAAAAGCTACAACGTACCCTGATTTCCCCTCAAAATCCAAATCGCTAAGGAGCACATTCCACACACGATGATTAAGCACTTGCTGAGGAATTACGCTCAACTCATCAAGACATCAAAGAATTTAATAAATTCTGCTCCAGCACACGAACAAGACCAGCTCAAACAAGCTAGTTCCCCTCCACTAGAGCTGGCAAAGTACTTCGAATGGGCCTCTGTCTCAGAGACAGCATCATTACAAGCCATGCACCGCGGAATGGTCGTGGCAAACGTAGTGAATGATGGGTGGACAAAGGAAACAGCAGAACTTGAAAGGGACGTTACACTTACTCTAAACATTCTCCAAGGTGTTTCCAACAGGCTGAGTGCAATGAGAATGAGAGGAGCAGCTGGATCTGGATTATTCGATGCTATGGAATCGGCTCTGCAACCAGAAGAAGCCGAACTGAGCCGCAATATATCGTCTCGGGTGACTGATTGTGACGACGTAGACCATGCATGAGAATTCGATTTCATCACTGACAGAAATAACCTGTGAACTTGTTTTATTAAATGTTTTTACCTTGTTTATTTTTATCAGCCATTTGAAAGTACAAAGAGAATAAAATACATTGATAATAAATCGATTTCAATGCACATCGTTAAACCGGACAAATATTGAAATCCATGCTCTTTGGGTCTTGGCTTAGACCTTTTTCAGGAAGGAAGGTCCCTCCAAAAAAATATCCACAATGCTCAAAAATCTTTTTGGTTGGAAATCGTTTAAAATGATTAACGGTTGTACAAACGTCACCACTCAAAATTGGACCATTTCCCCTATGGCATCTTGTCCAGTACTTTTTCATCAAACCAAAAACAATTTCTATAGGGTTGAAAAAGGGGCAATAGGGAGGAAGAAAAATAGGGATAATTCCTATGGACCGGAGGTACCGAATGAAATTAGGATCACAATGGATTCTAGCTCCATCCATGATCCATACAGAATGGAATCCTGGATACTGTTGTACTTGACGATTGTTTAAGGCAATTTTTTTGCAGCAATCAAAAAATTTAGCCCTATTGAAGGTCCCATCCGTCCAAAAGCTTTCAACTATACCATTCAACCCCAAAAAGCAAAGAAAAGATACTCTTGGTCTCCGACAAAATTCTCCACGATAAATTACTTTTTTTTTCCGATGACTCCGTACCCTTTCTTTCTTAGCATGTCACGGTTATCGAACGCGACCTCATCTAAGAACACCAGATTGTAGACATCCCATGGTATTGCTAGCATTTCCTTACAAAAACGGATGATTTCATCGTCGCGTATCTGTATCGCTCGACGCTCTATGGTTTTCCATGAAAACCCTGCTTCGTGTAAAATCATACAGATAGATGAAACACTGATTGACTGATGAAAGTGGAGTTGGAGCTTCTGCTTGGCTTCATCCAGAAACAGCACGGGATCTTTTCGGTATAAATCGATGATCCACTGTCGCATGCCTGATCCAAACTTCTTATATACTTGAGCGCGTTGCTTCCGGGAGAAATATCCGTTTTTCTCGTACTTTGCAATCCACTCACAGATAGTAGATAGGGCCTTTCCATAAATAACAGATAAGTCCTTTCTCGATATTCCCAAGAAAGAATATCCATACAACGCGTGATAAACTGTGTTTGATGCTGCATGCTTTCGACGAACGGTGCAGGAGATTACGTTATTCATGTTTGTAAAGAAACGGTCAGAATCTCAAATATTTATAAATGTCACAATTACGTTCAAGCGTTCAAACCGAACCAAACATTGACTTTGTTTAGTTGTTTTTCGATTCTCACCCGACAATCTGCACTGACAGTGAAACTGACAGTTGGTTCGCAAGAAAACTTCGCATTGCAGGTCAAAGTCGCGACTACGGTTTAGTGGTGCGAACTCAATATGTTTTTTACAAAATGAACAATGAATATGCACGGTTGCTCCAACCGATGGAAACTAACGATTTTAAATTGGCTCACTACTTGACTAGCCTATTGGTCTCGTTGGTGCTCAACTTTTTGGCTCAGCTCTGGTACTATCTTCGGTCCCAAGCTAGTCAATTCACCCCTCGAAAGAAAGGGAAATCCACTAACCCCTCATTTTATCTGTCAAACTTTCATAGCGAATCAAAACAAACATATTGTAGTACTGGAATTTATACTAGAATGGGGTACGTTAATCGATTTGCTTGGGACCAATAGGCTACACTAATAAAAATAACCATAAAAAAGAGCTTAACGGCGTGTTCGGGGTATCATCCAAACAATTTGTGGGATAGTTTACCTATTCGGGATACAGTTCGTTTATGGTATTTGTTTATAAGGGTAGTGAAGTAGTGAGCCAATTTGAAATCGTTAAGTGGTGCCGGTGGTGTAGTGGTAAGTGTGATTACCTCTCACCCCAGCAGGCCTGAGTTCAATCCCAGTCGGCGCCGTCGGGATGTTCTGCGGCATAACATCTCTAATCACGCCTTCCTTCGGAAGGGAAGTAAAGCCGTTGGTCCTCGGTTCATGAGTTGATGAATCGGTAGGTAGGTTCCAGGTGTGGGAGCTGCCTTCCTAGCGTCGGTAGCATTGGTGCTCAGCACAGAAAACAAGATCGACGGAAAACAAATCAAAGAAAAAAAAAATTTGAAATCGTTAGTTTCGTATTGATTGTTGGACTTATCGTACCAAACGTTCCGTGTTAAGTAAATGTGGATGCAATGATAATATATTATGTAATGAAAAGGGTATAAAATGTAAATCTTAGTATAATGGAAGAAGCTTACCATAGTCTCCCATGTTTAGCAAAATTGACTAAACTATACATCGAATGACTAAACTATACATCGTCGTGGATCAGATGCAGCCCTCAGAGCACCATCAAATTATGGTCATTCATTAGATCCACTGTCTGACAGTGACGTCGTATTTCCAGCCTTTATATAATCGTAGTCGTTCTGGCCCTGTGGTTGAGAATGGTGAAGGGGTCTTCCAACCTTCTACATCAGGCAAGTATGCGTTTGTTGAAAACAGTTCTTCTCCTGATCCGTCTCTGTGTTCCAGAGTACCACCATGCTCGTTTCGGCTAATCGATCATTCTGCAGACCTCCAACCGACTTCGTTCGACCGCCTGTTGGTGTATTACCAGAACGTTCGTGGCCTGCGAACAAAGATTGATGATTTTTTCCTGACTGCCGTTGAGTCTGACTGCGATATCATAGTTCTTACGGAAACTTGGCTCGATGAACGCATTAATTCATCTCAATTATTTGGCAGTCTATTCACGGTATTTCGAAACGACCGCAACCACCAGAATAGTACCAAATCGCGTGGGGGAGGCGTCTTGATTGCGGTATCCAAACGCCTAAGCTCCTGCATCGATCCTGCTCCAGTTTGCACTTCTCTAGAGCAGCTGTGGATCAGAATAACGACGCCTCGTAGATCAATAAGCATTGGCGCTATGTATCTACCTCCAGACCGGAAATCTGATTCGAGCAGCATTGCAAACCACATCAGTTCGATTGGTACCGTGTTCTCTCGACTAGAACAAAATGACCTAGCCCTGATATTTGGTGACTACAATCAGTCTGGGCTCTCATGGAACGTTCCTGCAAACGATCTTCCTAGCATTGATGTTCTTCGCTCGAACATGCCCGCATCATGCTGTGCTCTCCTTGATGGTTTCAACCTGCATGGCTTAACGCAAATCAACTCGATACTGAATAGCAACTCTCGGCTGCTTGATCTCGTTCTGGCGAACGAAGCTGCAGGACTGGAATGTTCTATCTTAGAAGCCCCAGAGCCTTTGATTGGCATCGACACCAATCATCCTGCGTTGGAAGTTTCCATCAACCTATCTGTTCCTCCCAGACAACCTGAATGCACGTATATTCAAAGTTGTTTTCATGATATACAAACATATATATAAACAAACAATTCGTATATAATGCAAAGAAATGGCTTATACGTACAAAAGTGGAGGCCATATACGTGCAAATTTTAATTTAATTTTAAACGAGTTGATTTAACATCATATACGATGTAATCTGTAATAACAAATTAATTTTGAAAAGTCTTACGATGTAATCCGATTTAATTTGTGATACAGTACGACGGAAAAATGAGTTATCGCATATAAGTCGGAAATTTGCATTCTATACGATTTAACTTCAACATAATGCGAGGTATGCCATTCTTATATGCGATTTTGACTTAAACTGCAGCAATTTACGATACTGTCTGTACATTGTTATACGACTTCTGGTTGCCTGGGCTGTTCGCTACGATAACCCCCCTGTTGATGTACATGAGCTCGACTTTCGTAGAGCAGATTTCGTCGCGCTGAGTCACTCGCTTGCCCAGGCAGATTGGCAGTTCCTTGACACGTGTTCATCTATTGATGAAGCCGTCAACTACTTCGCTGAGGTCGTCGGCCGGGCAATAACTGATTCTGTCCCATTGAGGAGACCCTCTCCCAAACGCGTATGGTCCAATGCTCGACTACGGAATTTGAAGCGTCTGAGATCGAAGGCCCTCCGTAAATACTGTCGTACTCGTAACCCATTCACCAAACGATTATTTTCAACAGCGAGCAACGAATATCGCACATATAACCGCATTCTTTACAAGAGCTACACAAGGCGTGTGCAGGCTAATTTACAGCTTAATCCAAAGCAGTTCTGGTCATTCGTGAATACCAAACGAAACGAGGAGGAGCTACCAGTCGAAATTCACCTGGGTGATAGAATCGGCAGCAATTCCCTTGAGAAATGCAATCTTCTGGCAGAACATTTCAAAAGCATTTTCAATGACACTACGGCTTCGTTGTCCCAAGTTGCTGAAGCGGTGAGGGAAACTCCCAGTGATGCTTTCAATTTTTCGATTACCTTGGTTACAGTAGACCTCGTCGAATCCGCCGTCAAGAAGCTGAAATTTTCTAATGCTGCTGGCCCTGACGGGATCCCCTCAAGCATCCTGGAGCGATGCTGTTCAGAGCTTTCAACACCGCTTTCGAAGCTGTTCAATATTTCATTACAGCAGGGGGAGTTCCCTAGGCGTTGGAAATCGTCATTCATGTTCCCGATCTACAAGAAAGGAGACAAGAGAAACGTCGAAAATTACCGAGGGATCACATCACTCAGTGCCTGCTCTAAAGTTTTTGAAATCATCATCAACGACGCATTATTCTCTAGCTGCAGAAATTACATTTCTCCTGACTAACACGGGTTTTTATCCCAAGAGATCAGTTTCAACAAATCTAGCTCCGTTCATTTCTTTATGTCTTCGGAGTATGGAAGCTGGAGCGCAGGTGGACGTTGTATATACAGATCTCAAGGCTGCATTCGACCGGGTTGACCACTCCATACTGCTAGTTAAGCTTGAAAAACTCGGTGTATCCTCGGTTTTAACTCGTTGGTTCAAGTCCTATCTGACCAATCGAGAACTTTGTGTTAGAATCGAATCAGAGCAATCGGACTATTTTACAAACAGCTCCGGTGTTCCTCAAGGTAGCAACTTGGGACCATTGCTATTCTCGATTTTTGTGAATGAGGCCGAACTGATCCTCCCAACTGGTTGCCGATCGTTCTACGCGGATGATGTGAAAATCTATGTGATTGTTCGTAGCTTCGCCGATTGCTTGCGGCTTCAGCACCTAATCGTTACTTTCGAAGAGTGGTGCTCAAGAAACTATCTCACGTTGAATGTACAAAAATGTAATATTATCTCATTTCATCGCAAGCTGAAACCAGTGGCATTCAACTATACGATAAATCACCAACTTCTGCAACGTGTGGACAATGTTCGTGACCTAGGAATCACGCTGGACTGTGCCTTAACATTCACGCTTCATTACTCGGGCATCGTTACGAAAGCTAACAGGCAACTCGGATTCATTTTCAAGATCGCTGACGAGTTTCGCGATCCTGCTTGTCTAAAAGCTCTATACTGCTCTCTAGTGCGATCGATCTTGGAATTCAGCTCGGTAGTATGGTGCCCGTATCAAGCAGTTTGGATAGCGAGGATTGAATCTGTTCAAAGGAAATTTGTTCGGTATGCATTTCGTTACCTTCCTTGGAATGACCCTGTGAACCTTCCGCCGTACGAAGATCGTTGTCAACTCCTGGGTCTTGAAACACTAGAACATAGGCGGACGATTAGTCAGGCCGTGTTCGCAGTGAAAGTACTTATTGGTGATATCGACTCTCTAGGAATCTTGGCTGAATTCGAAATCTACGCACCCGAACGAGTTCTTCGGTCGAGGAGTTTCCTGCATCTTGGACCTCGTGCTGCGAACTACAGCTTGCATGACCCAATACGTTTCATGTCTGGGCGTTTCAACGAGTTTTACGAGTTTTTCGACTTTGACTGTGCAGCGGAAACCTTTCGTCACCGTATTCGACGTAGACTCCTGAGAAGGTGAGTAGCTGTCTATTTAATGTACACGTGAAGGATTGTGCTACCTGTTTATTTTTTGTTTCCGGTTCAACTGCATGATGAGGACTTCTTCCTGATTCACGGACAACTCTATGCCATAGGAGGATAACTTTTTGTTATGCTATATACTTGATTAATGTTCGTTGTAATTGTATTGTATTGTATTATTGTGATTCATGTATTTCGAAAAGATATGGAGTTTTTACGCCTTTTCTAGGCTTTTCCCCATCAGGCTTCAATTAGACACGTTAAGTCCGATGAAGAAAAACAAAATAAAGAAATAAATAAATAAATACTGTTCATTAAAACAAAAAGTGTCTGCAACAAATTGTATAATATAAAAATTATTATGTTCAAACACGATTGTCAAATAAAACAATGTCGGTACAAATTCAAAAAGGGTAGAGACTTAGAAAGGTTTGATTCGCAAATTTGAGAGCCCGTAAAGTGGCAGTGTTTTTTTTTCCTTGATTTGTATTCCGTCGATCTTGTTTTCCGTGCTGGGCACCAATGCCAAGGAGGCAGCTCCCATACCTGGACCCTACCTATCGACCGATCAAACTCATGAACCGGGGACTAACGGCTTTACGGCCGACTGAGAATGAACCTTGAGCCTGTTGAAAGGTAATCACGGTTATCACTACACCACTGGCGCCTCTAAAGTGGCAGTTTTAATGCCAAGAGTAAATAGAAGAAAACATTCAGATATCCCGGAATTGTCACCAAAAAAGATTTTCAACTGTTCCAGAACATCAACTTTTATTAATAACGTATAAAAACTATTGAGGGTGATTTACAACTAATACTAGTGATACGTATGTCATCTGTCATCTGACCGTTTTGGTTGAGCTACGTGAAAGCATTCAGGGTGGGCAAAGGTGCTTTAGATGCTATGTGCTTTGAAATGACACTTGAAATATCATGAGCATTCTACTGCGAATGGCAACTCACATTCCAGATGTGATCGCAGTACTCCTGAGCCTGGTTCCAGTACTGGTTCCTGGGACAATCTATCACGAACAAATTTCCGTAGACACAGCGATAGAACTTTGCGCAATCTGGGTGAGGATGATAGAATACTAATCCAGGGGTACAGTATGGTCCCGGTGGATTTGATGGTGCTGGGGTCGGTGCGGGAGCGAGGGTTGTTGGAGCAGGAACTGGTGCTACAGTAGTAACAGGGGCAGGAGCGGGTGTTGGTGCTTGCGTTGGGGCTTGCGTTGGTGCTAGAGTGGGAGCTGGAGTTGGAGCAGTAGGTATCGGAGCAGGGGTTGGAGCAGGTGTAGGTGCTTCAGGTATGTTTGTAGGGATAACAGTTGGAGCAGCAGTAGGTCCCACTGTCGGAGCTGCTGTTGGTGCCGTTGGAATGATGATGTCATCTCCGGTAATTCCATCATCATCAATTGGTAAATCCGTGGAGGGAGGAGCTAATGTGGGTGCTAAAGTGGTCGCTACTGGCGGAGTCACAACGTCAATTGTACATACGGAAACTTCCGGACGGTTGCAATCGTTAGTCAACACATCGAAAATAAGTGGAATGGCACAAGTCTGCCTGAAGAACTGTTCATGAACACAAATGAAAAATGACGTACAATCGGAATAATCAGGTACGCGTTTAGTTCCAACGTTTCCTTTACACGGATTTGGAGGAAGCAAATCATCAGATTGCTCAGTCAAGCAGGTAACGGAAGACGCAGATTCACATTTGCCCTTTGCACTATCGTAAAGTTTACCAGCCGGGCAAGTCAAATCGTATACTTTGTCGCCCATACACATGTGGTACATTTCACATTCAGTAGCGTGTGGTTTATACTTCATACCTTTGTTTCCTGCACATGGATTTATAGTGTACGTTACGTCCTTTATGCAGATTGAAGAGTCTGCATTCCCACACTTGTTAGTTTTGGAATCGAAAACCATTCCTTTGCTGCATTCTACAGAGAACGAATTATCATTCATGCACATGTAATAACGGGAACAATCATCTGGATCAGGTACATTGATAATTCCTTTATTTCCGATACACCTGTTATTGGCTTTCGATGACGTTTTGGATACCAGGGAAAGGAAGGTCGCCTTGGTTCGCTTTTTTAGGAAAATGGAAGGATAGGATTACTACTATTGGCAACTGCATGAGTATGGTAAAATAGGAATGAGGATGGGGATATTTACAACTATGAGCTATATTGTTTCGATTAGTATGGTTTATTGAAGAAATTTACCAATGTCGCTGGGCACTGAACATTGGATTCTAGATCGCAGACGTTGGTTGTAGGATTGAAGGCCGTATTAGGGGGACATTCCTGCTGGATAGGGGTACCCGCTACACAGATAAAGTATTGTCTACAATTGGTTGGGTGACGGATGAAGGTTGGATTCGCAGGATCGTCATTGGCCGGACATGTAACTTCTACGCAGGGAGGAGCATTTTCAGCTAGATTACATTCACTGATGGTTTGGTCAAACACTAATCCGTTGAGACACTCGTGCAGACTTTGGATACCATTCACACATAGGATGAATCTTGTGCAGGAACCCGCTACAGGAAATCTAGCAAGACCCTCTGCTGGGCACACGACGCATTCATCTGGACTGCCGGAGTCGCACATTTGTGTATCAGGTCTGAAGATAGGAAATACCGCCGGGCATTGCATTTCAAATGCAACGCCATTTACACAAGAATAATATCGAGTGCAATCTGCGTGAGCCACAAAACCACTATTGATTCCTTCACAAGGATTACCCAACACATCGGTTAACATCCATCCTAGGATGAAAAGCGAGAGGAAGTACTCTACAAAAAAAATCAAACATTTATTTATCACTCAAATGTTTCTTTGCTTTTTATTCCATATGACTCACTTGACATGTTCAAATTCACCAATCTAAGGTGTTGTCAATTTCTCCTAAAAGTAAAATGAAAGAGAATTTCACTAGTAATGCACTGTTCGAGTTGATGTTCTGTAATAGCTAGCGTAAGGTACCAACCCTAAAATTTATACTAGACTTCAAAGCTTGCAATCCTGTTGTATCTCTTCTCTATCTAGGATGGATAAAAACATAGCCGATAAAAAAGGAAAGAATGTCAAGATATCAGAGCAGCCGATTCGTGCCTCCACACTTAATCATTGACCGTTATCGGTATCGAGTTTTATCAAAAGATTCAGTGGATCCCTCACTTCCCGTGCCAGTGTCATCCGAGGTTGATAAGCGACCCGAATAATCTTGTAAAACAGAATATTCATGCTGACTCGGGGATACTGCCTCCAGTTGCAATGAAAAAAGGTGTATGTTGTAAAATAGTATGGAAATGATCTAGCATCATTTCCTTCAAGAACAAGTTGATTTTGAAAGTTCTAGAATAGGGGTTCGTTCATCGCAAACAATTTTAAACATTTTCTAAAAGTTGTTACAAGGAATAGTGATTGATAGGATTGATAAGCATGACGTACTATGAAATAATTACTGATATGTGTTCATGACATCAACGGATGTATCGTCACAACCATTTTTGAACGACAGCTTCCATATTCCAGATATTTAACAACAAGGTGAAGCAGTTTGTTCAAAATAGAGCTTACGTTCGTTGCTATATTTTTTTACGACACTGCCGTAATTCTAAAAATTGAGGACCCGAAGGTCGATCCTTGAATTTATACATATTCGTTCTCGTTAGAACAGGCCAAAATGCACCCGGGGAAAAAAGCCCGTTTCATATAGCTTTTCATTCCTAATTCTGAAATATTTTGGACAGAAATGCTGAACTAGCAATACTGCTTGTCAAATTCATGAACTAAAAACGGGAAAGCTGTGAAAAAGCGCATCGGAACTGTCTTCCCCTACATCTTAATATACACAGCCAAAAGTAATTTCGCAACAAACGGACATCAAACCAATATGAATCAGAGGTACATCCACGTTCAGATACATGGGTAGGACCAGTGGCGTCGAGTAAGGGGAGCGATCCGTACCGGGTACGCAGATTTTAGGGGTGACAATCAACGCATCAAAATTCTTGTTATGAATTCCAACGTCAAATTTTGTTTGCGAAACACCATTAAAATCAGCAGATCCTCCTAAACAGTATATCATTCTTGCTTTTCGGCCAAGTAACTGAATACAAATAACTGAGCACTAACGTTGACGCCATTTTAATAGTGCAATTGTATTTGTTCTATGACTTGATTTCCATAATCTCAGTAAATAATCATCATAAAATAAATTTCCCTCAGAAAATTATATGTTGATAAGCCAAGTAATCTTAAAGTCCAGAAAATGTAATGGCGAATTAATTGATTTTAAGGGTACTCTATTAGCTTCAAACATGTCAATTTGGGTCAATCGATAGACAATGTATGTCATCAGCTGATTTGATACCGACAACATTTTGTGCAAACTTGGTAGCATTTCTGTTACGGAAATATAAAAGAACTTTCTAAAGCCTATATGTGTGACAAGCGAGCTACAAGAGACCTATTTTTAATAGACTGAGGTCTTTTTTAAGTTGAGATACGCACCGCTTAAAACAAAATCCACGTTAACTAAAAAATCTGCGCAAGTTTCCAAAATCCATGTTTAAAAAAATCACGATAATTGATCAATCTGAGTGAACAAAGCGAAAAATAGTCGTAAAATAAACCGCATTAATCAACATTGAAGAAAAAGGTGCTTTTGGAGTAAAAATGTTGTTTGGACTACACAGACAAATTTTTTGAATTTTACAACATCCATACATCAGTGCCGTATTAGAGGTGGAGCGGGGCTTATTAGCTGTATAAAATAATTAATGTCATATGTATGCCAAATGTTAGAATTATCCTCAGGATATATAATGGAATGATGACCACCAAATGCTCAGTAGCAGTCAGTTTCAAAATTAAAATGAGTAAAAAATTAATTGGGGGACACTATGACCAGAGTAAATTCATTATATACTAGCTGAATGTGCCCGTCCTTGCTCGGGACTCAATATTAGTTTGAGTTTATACGCCGATTCAAAAAAACATGCTATATTAGAGGTAGACCACCCCCCTCCGCTCTTATCTAAGGGATTACCCCCTATGACCACCACATGCCAAATGTGGTTCCATTTGCTTGATTAATTCTCGAGTTATGCAGAAATTTCTGTTTCATTTGTATGAGAGCCCTCCCTGAGATAGGGGGAGGGGTGTCGAACCATTATAAGAACGTTTCCATGTCCTAAAAAACCCTGCATTCAAATTCGCACCCCGATTGGTTCAGCAGTTTTCGAGTATATAAGGGTCAGATAGACAGAAATTCATTTATATATATTAACAAATTTCATTTATATATATTAATAAATAAAAATATTTTGATAGAAAATTACCAACAGAGTTGCAGTTAGCTAGCTAATTCTTAATTTTGCAGTATTTTATTTAAAAAAAATCAAGCTTTGATGGATATTTTATACAATATTTCCATTGGATATTCAATCGTGTAGTATGGCGAAGATCTTTTGCATGCAAAAGCATCAGCAAATCGCCATTAATTATTTATTGACTTGGTTAAAATAATATTAAATGAACTTAGTATCAAATAAGCACAATTATTCTCAAATACAATTATTTTGTGCTTTACAAAACTATTAATTCTCCATTAAACCAACTTAAAAAAAAAATCGTTTTATTGGAGGTTTTAAAGAAATCTTGAATAAGAAGACAGCTGTTTATTTACGTTTGTACCTACGCGTCGTCAGTTTTCTTCATTCAAACAGGTAATAATTCAGTTTTTAATGAGTTCAAACGAACACTAACTATGTTTCTTTGTTGCCTTTCAAGGTTTTGTAAACCATTGAGGACAGAGAAACCTGCCTGAGTGTTGTTCCCAGTGGATGCGAATCAAAAGGGATTTTACGCTGGGCCAAAAAGCGCCTTGTTGGAAAGCTGTCGCAGGTGAAAACATCCGTGCGTGGAGAAAATTGGGAACGCATGAATTGTGTGAACAAATGTGAGTTCAATACAAGTTATGAAGCTGATTTGGAAGTTGATCGGATGGAAAGCAAATCAGACACCGAAGTGGAAGACCCCCGAGCGTTGCTGCCACCTGTGAAGAACGTCAGGAATGTGACCAAAACATCCGATGCATTTGTGCCACCAAATTTCATGTTGGGTACATGCTCATTTCCGTTTTTGTTTCCGGAGGAGTTCAATATTTTTTTTTTATAATTTGCACTGACTTTTCTTTCAAAATATCCACTTGATTTAATTTTTTTTTCTATTTGTTTGCCTCCATTTCGATAGAAAATGTGTTGTTCTATCGTGCTCTTGAATAAGATCCTTTAAATTTGCGTAATTCAAAGTATTCTTCGAGGAGTTTTATACAGCACTTATGAAGTAGATTTATTGCCATTATAAATCATATCGTCCGACAACATCCTCAAGTGCATCATAAGAAATGTTATAAGCATTAATACTCTCAAGTAAAACGAAGTTTTATTTGTGTTCTCCAAGGGATTCTCTAGGATATTATAAAACCGTAACTTACCAATATTACTCAATCAAACCCACCTTAAGTGCATGTTATATTTCCAACTCTTATCAAAATCAACTATAAAACCAAAATAAATCAAACTAGCTTTGGGAATGTTACTTGGGATGTCTCATAAATTTACAGATCTTTAATATAAACTTGTATGATATCCCAAGTAACATTTTAAGTTTTATGAAATACTACAAAGCAATTATAAAACAACATTCATAAAACCCTGGTCAAGGCTATCTTGTCATTAATGCATCCACCAAAACCTCATTAATACTAGAATATGTCTAGTTGGCCCACCCTGAAGAAGGTTCTGAAGGGTGTATTCTCGAAGCTCTTCAAGATTGATTTACTGCAAAAGGTTGTATGACGAACGCATTGAGAACCATTTGAAAACTACAACAAAAGCTATTTAGCAACAATCAAAACCCTTTCCGAGCCGTTTCCCCTAGCCGCTTACTAAATCCACAACGAAAGCATCAATCAAGATAGAAAAGGATTTATGAATCCGATCTTATCAAAATAATTATAATAGAAACTGATGGTATAAAAATCGTGTTGAATATCCAAATTTATTACAATAGTTCTCATTATGTGGCCTAGTTTTAAGTGCCTTATTAAATTTCATGTGAAGTGTACATGTAAACATCGAAAAAAATAGGTCCGCTCTCGTAAAACGTCGATTTGACTAATTATTTTACGTTGAATAAAATAAATTATTTTTCAGATCGAGCTAGGCTGAGATTATTTTTTTATGATATTCGCATTTAAATGTTTGCTCATTGCTAAATTTACCAAAATATAGTTACATCCAAGGAAATATAGAGAGAAAATCGAAGATTGTAAAAAAACAAGCAAACTAAATGTAACATGGCGGTGGCATAAAAGTTGATTTTCATGGGTCATTTGTGAAAAAGTTGTTTTGCTTTTAAGAAATCCATAACAAAATCCTTATGTTGTAAAATGGCTTTTATGAAGAAAACTTGCAGGCTGAATTGTATTTATCTAATGCCATTTTGCTTAATCTTAACCCGTTCAGATTTATGGCAGCATTTATGGAGACAAAGTTGCTTGCAAAAGTTAAACGTCAAAGTTTGTTTATCTTTCGATAGTTGCGCTGTGAGATTCAGCATTCTTCCAGGCAATTATCTCCCGATGGCTTGGAAGCAGTTACTAAGAAAGTGTTCACAATATTTCGCATTTCGCACAACTGTAACCTCGATAATTCCCGAAAAGATCCCCTTCTTCCGGATGGTTCTGGAAGTGCACCATCAAACGATGCAGAAATGTACAGTTGAATTAATTTTTTCCAAGTGATGACCCTTTCACCGAATAAAATCGCAGCTATGGATCGGAAACCAACTAGTGTCCGCTAACTGACAGTTTCAGTGGTTTGCTGTCGGTACTGACACAAGTTATTCCGATCTTCATCTATTCGCAAGGTCTGGAGAAGGCTGGTTTGTTTTCAGGCTGTTTTGACAATGTTTTATGAATTTGAGGACCACGCTCACTTCTCTCTTCTCCACCAGATGCTCAGTCGTTGATTGTAACCGTTCCGCCGGGCGTGCTGGTTCTTCTAAAGAACTAAATTTTACTTCGGTCGTTAGCATCGCTTGAATTTTTCTTCCAACTTCGTTTATCCTTCGATATATCCTTGTCATAAATTTGGTTTTCATTCACTGTGAGGATCCATCCTTAAAATTCAATTTGTAAACAGAGGAGATTTTATGATACACTTTTAAAAGCCTAAAAGGCAACAATATATACCATTTGCTCTCATTTAAAACTTAATGGTTATATGATTGCTTTTATAATGATAGAACAGGTTTATAGAGTATTTTATCAAGACATTAATAAAAAATTGCTAATGAAGTTTATGATTGATTTATAGAACAGTTTTATGGTGGGATTGAGAACAACTTTAAATTTAATTTTAAAACATGACAGTTTTTGACTTCTCGACAGACTGTAAAAGGTTTTTAAAACAGCGAAAAGGTGAACTACTAAGCAGGAACGTGTTACACTGCAAAATGCTGGATTTAAACTAAATGGATTATTCATTGCCATTATAAAACCATCATAAATCAGAGTGGAAGCCAAATGATTGCAGAATTGTTACTTGGGATATGACGCTCCTATACACTTCTTTTTTAAAATGTGTAGTTTCTGAAGGCAATAAAAATTTTAAATATATTGCAGCTTCAAATTGTGACAACAAGTTTTTACTATTTCCTTGTTCATCTGGCGCTGGTACATGTTTGGTGCAGATTGAATAGCATCCACCAAGGGAGTTAATTTTGATAGTAAGCTCAAAAATATATTTTTGGAGATCTATGTTTGTGGAGAAAACACAGCCAAAAATTCTTAGTTTTGTTTGTAATGCAAACATTCATTCACGTAAACTTGTATTTCAAAAAAAGGAGCAACTTGTAAACCATATTTGTAACATTTCATGAAATGTGTCAGAATTTTACACGATTTATAATGTAAGCTTATATGATATGTGATGCTTCATTTATGTGCATCATATCGAATATAAATTTACACAACTTTTTCGAACTGTGAAGTTTATATCTGATTTATACAAATTATTGCAAATAGGTTAACATATTAGATCGTTAGGATCAGCTCAATTTTGTTGGTAAATACTGGATTCTGGATACTGACCGTCATCCTTGGAAAGGATCACAACAGTGGCGTGGCGTAGCCTTACTTTTTACCGGTGCACCGTCTTTAAAAATGTGATATATATATAAATATTTATATTCAAATCGATTGCAAAATCCACAGAATCTTCTAGTTTTACTGATATTTATCATTCTGTATCGCTATGCGGTTTTTCAAGTCCTGTTGAACCGCAGATATTATCGGAACTAAAGAATTACTCTGACTTACCCAAACATGAACGAAACGGAAACAGAAAGAAGGAATGCTTACTCAACTGAACTGAACGTAAGATAGCGAGTGTCTTTTATTCCAGGGAAAAACATTGCAAACATAAAAAGCTAATCTTCAATCTTCATTAAAGTCTATTGAGTTCGGTTATTCGGGTTGTACTTTTGGATGAGTGTACGGAAAAAGAGCAAATCATGCCCATGAATAAAAACATACTCTAACATACCTGCGCAGGTTTTTCGATGCGAAGAACGATGGCTCGATGATTGCTGACGGTGGGGACTCGATGATGGCTACGGAAGCGACTTTCGAGGCGAGGCGTGATGGCGCCGCACATGAGCTGCAGTATGGCGAACAGCGATGAAGCTGACTCGTGCGCAGTATGGCCGAACTAGAGTTGCGGCTGGACGGAAGGCTTCCGATTTATTACGTCGAGAGCTGAGCATCGACCGTGGTCTTGCTTTTCCGGGAGATTCACCCCTTAGAGAGGAGACGGCCCACTTACCGCCACACGGCTTCGCGTACTAAGCTTCCACTATGACCGCCCGGGATGAAATGAAACCTACCCCTCTGCTTGGATTGAATCCGGACCGTTGTACGCTCTTGGCTATGCACTCAATGGTCCGCGCTCTCGGAAAGAATGGTCCACATGGGTTGTAGCGGAAAAAGGATCTCACCGACGGTTGATTGGCGACCGTCAGGAAAGTTTCGCTCCGAGGAATAGCAAACTTCACTCTTCTCCGTTTAGCTACCTTTTAACAGGCGGGCCTTTGCTTGGGGCACGAGTCTGATGGTCCATTTCACACGGCCTACGGGAAAGATGCCGCTTAACCCCTTGTCCGGCCTTGCGATAGCCGAACCGAAGATTTAAATCCAACCCGTACAAAAAAGCGCTTTTTGTACAAAATTCACTAATAAACTTAATCGAACAGACTACGCGGAATTCAAAAACTACCTTAGCTACACTTTTAAGGCAAGGCTAAAGCACAAACGATTTTTAACTGTACTCAATAACTTAATTCGCGCACTTCTGTTCACGAGCCGAAAAAAAATTAAATGCTCTGAGGCAGCAGAAGAAGCACTTGAACAATTAAAAGCAGTCCTTATATGCGCTCCAGTTTTAGCAACCCCTGATTACTCTCGTCCGTTCATAATTGAGACGGATGCTTCTCAGCTGGCGGTTAGAGTAGCTTTGCTACAAGAATTTGATGATGGAAAACGGATTATCGGGTATTTCAGGAAATACTCGACAACAGAAAGAGAGTGTTTAGCAGTTCTTTTGGCTGTAGAGAACTTTCGTCATTACATTGAGGGTTCTACATTCATAGTAGTAGCCGATGCAAAGAGCATTACTTGGTTGTTTACACTCTCGGCTGCAAACGCCAATTCACGATTATTGCGTTGCGCATTGAAATTACAGTCTTATGACTTCACGCTCCAGTATCGTAAAGGAAAAGACAATATTTTGGCTGACTGTCTATCTATAATTGAGACAGTAGCATTAAAAGACGGCAATTATGACAAATTGAGAGCGAACATTTTAAGTGATTCAGTTAAATACAAGGATTTCATGGTTAAAGGAAAAATGATCAACAAATACGTTGCTGATACCAACAAGCTTGCTGATAGAAGATATGAGTCGAAATATTATCCACTTTCTCAGGAACGTGAAGAAATAATCAGCACTATTCATGAACCAGCACATCTCGGATATGACAAGACACTGAACTCTCTGAAAGGAAAATTCTTCTGGCCTCGAATGGCCGAGGATACAAAAGCTTTCTGCAAGGCTTGTGTGCCATGCAAAACATCAAAAGCTACTAACATTAATTCTATTCCACCTATGGAATCACAAAAGAAGTTTTGCGATCACCCCTGGCAACTAATCACACTAATCACAAAGGAAGAAGTACATGTTTATTGGTGTTAACAGACGTTTTCACTAAATTTGTATTGGTACCAACCGTTTCGTCAAGCAACAGCTTCGACTTTGGTTCAGTTCTTAGAACAAGCAGTTTTGACGTAGAACTACGTCTTTGTCGACTATACTGGGGTGCAAGTCAAAAAATATGTGTGGTGAAGGAGTGTTAGGTTTTGAACGCTTGTAACTTTTTCATTTATAGATGAAATTAAAATCCAAATACGCCAATCGATAGGATATTACATTACAAACCTGTTGAAATAAATATTTTTCCAATTTTTCTGTAATTAAACTTTTGAAAATGTACAAATGATAATTTTATCACTGATTTCATGAAATAAGCCTTTTTCCCAAACCCAGTCATCATAAACGAATACCACTTGGTTGCACATCATTCTGCTTGAACCTGAAAAGATATAAATCAGCGCTGCTCTCATACCACTGCTCATAGCTAAACTATTTCCCGACCAGATGGAAGACAGGGAAGGTCATCCCTATCCCAAAACCGGGGAAGGACCCAACTGCCCCATCGAGCTACAGGCCGATCACGTTGCTATCAGCAGTCAGCAAGATCTTCGAACGGCTCATTCTCCAACGTCTGATGGAACACATCGAAGAGCATCATGTCATCGTGCCGGAGCAGTTCGGCTTTCGGAAGGGACATTCAGCCGTCCACCAACTGGTCCGAGTGGAGAACACCATCGAACGGAACAAGGCACTCTCCACCAACACGGCTATGGTACTCCTGGATGTGGAAAAGGCCTTCGACAACGTCTGGCACGACGGGCTAGTCCACAAGCTGGTGCAAGCGAACTTCCCGGCCTACCTCGCGAGAATGGTAAGAAATTATCTCACAAACAGAACATTTCGAGTACATCTTCCAGGTGCTGCTTCGGAACTCCAAGAGGTTCCAGCGGGTGTACCTCAGGGCAGCCTTCTGGGCCCCATCCTATACAACATCTACACCTCCGATGTTCCACAACTCCCTGCTGGATGCAGCCTCGCGCTGTATGCAGATGACAGTGCCATCATGGCCAACGGTAGATCCCCAAACATCTATCGGTATCGGCTTCAGCAGGGCGTAACGGCGTACGTCTCGTACCTGACCAGCTGGAAGATCAAAGTGAACGAAACCAAGAGTCAAGCCATCCTCTTCCGACATAGACCAGCATCAAGACTACTACCTCCAGCCGACTGCCTCATCCGAGTGAACGGCCGGCCTGTGGAGTGGGCAAACGAAGTCAACTACCTCGGAGTCACCATCGATGACAAGCGAATCTATCGTACCCACACCGACAACCTCAAGAACAGATGCATCGCGCTATCGAGATCGTTGTACCCGTTGATAGCACGACGGTCTAGGCTGTCGCAACGGAACAAGCTAGCAGTTTTCAACATGATCATCGCTCCGGTGGTCAACTATGCCATGCCGGTGTGGGGTACGTGTGCTGAGACCCACAAGAAGAAGCTACAAGTGGTCCAAAACCGGCTGCTGAGGACAATACTGGATGCCCCGTTCGGCACGAGGATACGTGATCTACATCGAACCGCAGGATGCAAGACGGTACAGGAGCGAATCGATGAATCGTTTGAAAATTTCAACGAGAGTGCTACACTCTCGGAGCATCCGCTCATCCGAGCGCTGGTAAACTAGGGTATGCAATATTAGGTTAAGTAGGTTAAGTAGATTATCAAATTCACAGAGATACATGAGTATCCAAACACACAATTATTCCCAAAGAAAAACAAACACATACATCACTGATGTAAAATGAATGTTAACTAAAGGTTGAAAAAGTTAAACTTAAATCACTTAACTAAATATCATGTACAAATAACAAAAAGATTAAAATAAATGAACATTGAAGAAGATACCACTGCTCATTAACGCTTCGGACGGCGTGGCGCTAGGTCCTGCATCAAGCAGGACTAGGTTAGCGGTTAAAGGTGGATCACGGCGTGTCCACCACAATGATGAATGATACTTGTAAAAACGTGCATGGAAAACTCCCTCCACCTTAACAAGCCTCTCCCCTCCCCCTTAACAATAACCCGAAAAAGACATGGACTATGTATGACGATCATTTTTTTCGAGAAATAAATTTTAAGCAAAACCCCAATAATGTATGAACAATTAATTTTTTACATGCAGAGCCAACATTTTCAAAAAAAAAATATTGCTTAATAGGAGACATACACTCGATGAATTACCAACAACTGACTGTAAAACATATCTGGTACCTCTATATATGCAATTATATTAACATACAAAGTCCATCCTTTATTACATATTCTGTAAAAAAGAAACTTTTTGCTCCGCCCCATTCATAAAAAACTGCGGGAAATCCTATCAGGTTCTGAACCTGAAAAGATATAAAACAGCGCTGCTGTCATGCTTTTGCTCATTGTCGCTTCGGACGGCGTGGCACTTGGTCCTAGCAGCAGTAAGCAGGTCTAAATCAGCGGCTTAAGGTGGATCACGACGTGACCACAATGAGGAAAAGCCATACATGTACCCCCTCCTTCCTTCATAACAATCTCTATCTCCTCCCCTCAACAACCTCTCGCCCCTCCCTTAACAATCGCTCACCCCCCCCCCTCAACAACCTCTACCCCAATCAACCTCTCCTACCCCCCCACCATCAAATGTGTAAATTGTTTTGAGTCAACCATAACCGAAACATTGGAATACTTGAAAATTTTAAGATAAAGTATAATAGGTAAAAATGCATGAAAAACATCAATTTTGTGTGGTTCTACGTCATACTGCGGTCGTGTCTAGGACACAACCCTTTAATTTTTTCTTCTATTCGGAGTACCTGAAATGATCCTTACTGATAACGGAACTCAGTTTATCTCAAAGGAATTTGCAAGTCTACTGCAACACTATGGAGTAAAGGGCGAACACGAAATTATTGCGACACATTCAACAGGGCATAACTTTTTTACCATTGGGTAAAAATCAACCAAATTTTGCACACTTTCTCATTGATGTGTATTGTGTACATGCTGTCAAACTCGAAGTCGTGTTTTTCGATTTAACGAAAATGGAGGTGAACCAACGCGAGTTGAGAGAACAAATTCTTTCCAAACACCTGGAATTTCCTGACCTGTCGCACCGGCAGTTGGGAAAAATGTCGAACATTCACCATTCAACCGTCTCCAGAGTGTTGAAGCGGTTCCAGGAGCGGTTGACGTTGGACCACGGCAAAGGAGCTGGAAGAAAACCGGGCCCGGAGAACAAAAAGACGGAGGGAAAGGTGAAGCGGATGATTAAAGCAAATCCCAACGTCTCAAGCCGTGATTTGGCTAAAAAGATCGGCATGTCGCAGAGCTACGTCCAGAATGCAAAGAAGAGAGCTGGACTACATACATACAAGGTACAGAACTTCCCAAACCGCGATGAGCGGCAACAATCGACGGCTAAAACTCGGGCACGGAAGCTCTACGAGAAGATGCTGACAAAATATGGATGCTGTGTGATGGACGACGAAACGTATATAAAAGCCGATTTTAAGCAAATTCCGGGGTTGGAGTTTTTCACCGGCAAGAGCAAGTTCGATGTGGACGACAAATTTAAGAAGAAGAAAATGTCGAAGTTCACCTCCAAATATCTCATTTGGCAGGCCGTCTGCTCTTGCGGACTGAGGAGTGAGCCTTTCGTGACAAAGGGCACAGTAAATGGCGAGATCTACAAATCTGAGTGCCTCGAGAAGCGCCTTTTGCCGTTCTTGCAGCAGCACGACGAAGCTCCGCTATTTTGGCCAGATTTGGCATCATGCCACTATTCTAAAAGTGTCCTGGAGTGGTATGAGGCCGATTCTGTCCATTTTGTTCCAAAGGACATGAATCCGCCAAACTGTCCGGAGCTGCGCCCGGTGGAGCAGTACTGGGCAATAATGAAGCGGGAACTTCGGAAGAGCAAGAAGACAGTCAAAGACGAGAAGGACATGTTAAGAAAATGGAAAAAAAACTGAGAAACTGGTACCGGATGACACTGTAAAGACTTTGATGGAGGGCATCAAGCGAAAATGCGTTCAATTTTACACTCAAGGCTCCATCGATTAACTTTTCTTTTGATTTTTGAAGTAAATATATGTATAAAACTACCCTAAAATTTTTGTTTGATTCTAAACATTATAAGAAAATTGGCATGACATTTTCGGTGTCGCAATAATTTCGTGTTCGCCCTTTAAAACATTGGTTAACGCCGTCTTACCACCCACAAGTAAATAATACCGAAAGGGTTAATAGGGTAATAACGACAGCCATAAGAGCCACCATTAAAGGCAACCACAAGAATTGGTCGGATAATCTCCAACAAATAGCTAATGCGATTCGTACATCTGTTCACGAATCAACAAAATATTCACCATACTTTTTAACATTTGGCAGGAATCAGGTGTCCAATGGTAGGGAATACGAAAGGAAGCGAAACACCAACATTCTTGATAACACCGCCTTAACCAGTCAAGAAAGAGAGAAACTTAACGTATTGTGAGCTGGTACATTGAGGTTAAGGCGACGCCACTAGATCACACTACAACCTGTTACCAATTCTAATGTTCTTTGATCTTCAATCTTCAGGGAACGGATGCAAAATCTAAATTTAAATTGTGATGTTAAAATTCATTCACGTAAACTTGTATTTTATTTCACACAGCAACGAGCAACTTGTAAGCAATTTTATTTACAAATATGGGCTTTTGTATACAATATTTCTCAGATCTTTAAACTATTATAATGTAAACTGGTATGATATGTAACGCTCCATCATATCATATTGAAAAAAAAATTAAACAATTATCACTACCTAAAGACCAACGTAGTTATCTCAGAAAGAAGCAGTAGGGTGGTTCTGATGATGATATAGCACGCAACACCACCCTACTGCTTCTCTCATACGTTGGTCCAATCCTTTAAAAAGGGTGGGGGATATTAACCTCAAATAACATGCATATCTCACGAAAAATGGTTCAAATCGAAGAGACCTCAGATTTTTTACACCCCGCCACATAATGAATCACACCCTAATGAAGCCACACGCCAATAAATCCTCAGTGGAAGCACATTTCACTTTTTTGCTCAGCAGTGCCAAAACTGGTGCAAGTATTGTGATTTTGCAACAGAGTCTATCCTAAAAATTTTGCATTAATTAGGTCACGCTAAATTGAGAAAATATATACCTACCTAATGTATTGCTTATCACAAAATCTTACACCCCTTAAAGCGTGACATACTATATACATCACCCCCTATATGCAAACAGAAATTTCCATAGGTCGTTCGGGATTGGTCATCCAAAAGGTTCAAAATAATACTAACAATTAATTTGCAGAAACGTTTTTTTTTTTTTTAATGTTCATTGGAAGTCATGATTTTACCTGTACACATTTCGGTTGACACACAGAATAAACTTTCAATAATACCCCAAAAATATCGCAGGGGTAACCGGGGGATCCGTAATGCACTGGGATCCTTCATCAGTTCGTGGTCGACAGTTACTTGTGTTAATATCGAAGATTAAGCCATCAGCGCACTGCAGAGGACCGATCTTGTCACCGTCCAGACAGATGAAGTAGGATTCGCAGGATCCGGTCTCCGGAATGTAGTGCAGTCCAGTCGGAGGACATTCGGTTAGATTTGGAGGCACTGTTACTACCTGTGAAATTGAAGCGAATATTTAACTTCTTTTAAAAAGTGTTTCTTTTTATTTATAGGAAAGTTTGAACATACTGAGAGGTAAGCACATATCATCGGTAAAAGACGTGTGTGTGAGAAAATTTGCGAAAAAATCTAAGGGCACCGGTGGAGTGCGAACCCACAATTCCCATTCAGTACACGGGTGCATTGCCAATTATACAACGGTGGGCCTATGGTCTACGGATTTATTTGGCTAATAACCTAATGGCTAATCCCACCGGTGCCCTTAGATTTTTTCGCAAATTTTCTCACACACACGTCTCTTACCGATGATATGTGCTTACCTCTCAGTATGTTCAAACTTTCCTATAAACAATTAAATTGACTGCAAAGTTGCTAAGCCGTAAATCAAAAAATGTTTCTTTTTATAAAGTCACTTTAACGATCCTAGGTAGTTCGTGACATGTGATTGTTGTAGCTGGGAATATTTCACATTAGTGCAGATAGAAAACTTTTCCGTAGATTACTACAGGGAAGAACTAGAACGATGAGAACAAAAAGTTCACTTTTCCCACATCGTTCGAAAAATTCATGTAAATTTCTGCGAGATCTAGCACACATAAAATTAACGCTAGATTTAGCATAAATTTACGCGATATTTCGTGTAAATTTAAGCGCAACATCGCATAAATTAGCAATATTGTATGCAAGCTTGTAAACGATTTCACTGTTTATGCCAAGTATAGCTCAAAATTAAGCGAAGGGAGATTTTACGCGATTGTTAAAATTCAGAACTTTTTTCTGTGCATACTAATTCCCGTAGAAACATTAAAGAGCCAGTGTAGTTCGGAGAATGATCAGTCCCTTATTTCGAAATCGATTGAGTTTGGTGGAGCAAAATCGATATTTTGAAACACCCTCAAAATGTTTTAATGTATTTTTCGTCAACTGTCCCCTTTATAATTATTAATTAATAATTAATAATTTTGATTCGTCCTTATATATAGAAGCTATTCTGTAGCTTAATGTATTTCCATTTAATTCCACTACCTTACTTGCTCATCCTTGACAGATACGCGTATTTCGTCTGCAATCTACAGACTTCTCCGGTGTCTTGTACTAATACTCGACTATTGACCTACACAGCAAAAAAATAATTTTGATATCACGTCAAAGTGGATGCACTACAATCATGTCGAAAATATGGTGTAATACTACTTGCTAAAAAGGACAAAATTATCATTAATACAATGCATGAACTGACATTACGCTGCTTTTGCTGCATTTGTTTATTTATGTGGTCATAAAAATTACATGAAATTTTCGACATGATTGTAGTGCATCCACTTTGATGTGATATCAAAATTATTTTTTTGCTGTGTAATACAAGGCAATTAATAAGTCTGTACATTGTATACGAAATACGCGTATCTGTCAAGCACACTTAGAAATAACTAATTTTACACGTGACGGAATCCGTCTTTGACATAAAAGATGAGACGTAAACAAACATGTCATGTAATATTAAATGCTCCGACACTGAAAACTTCGTTGCTCTACGAAAAGTACGTTTGATTGAGCTATATTTCGCGTCTATTATGACTAATCTTTATGTGAAAATTGACGCTCGTATATGTCACTCTCAGAGCACCTAAATTTACATTAACTTTTCTAAGTGTGAGGATAAGCAATCAACATTATACAGATTATACAGACTATAGGCGCACATTCATCAGGATTCATTCTGTCATTCAATTTGAATTGAATATGCACATTTGTAACACGTAATACAAAGTTCGATATGGCCAGTCGTTTCTCGACTCACATCTTAGCACATTTTGTTCTCATTAAGTGATCTGGCAATTCAAAAGATAATGGCTTTAGCCTAAAATGTTTCACATATGTGTGTATGTTGAGATCCCATGGAACAAAATAAAAAATACCTCGTTTGTCCACGTAGCAAACAATAAAGAGTTAGAATAACAATAAAGAATTTGTTGGTGTGTATTTTATCAATTTTTCGTAACGTCTTACAATCGTATGTTAATTAAAAAGTTATGAGATTGACAATCAATAATTAAAGCATTGCATAGGTTTGTTTGCATCATAATTCTTTCAAAATTCCAGTTAACTAACATCTCAGGAGTGCTGCTCTGATGTTGAGTCAGCAAGGTATTGATAGCGTGCCTGTTTAAAAACAAACGTTTTTTAACCAATCAATATTATAGGACATTTTGCATGTCGTGTTGTTACATTCGACCGTGCGCATTTTGCGACCGTGCGGTTTAATAACGAATTATAATGAGTAATATCTCATGGAAAGCGTAGTTATCATTTTTAGGCAACCCACAGCTGTTTTACATTGAAGATTTGCAATATTTGAACTTTTATTAGGAAAAACAATAGGTCGTTTGAACAGTTTTACACTTCTGTCAAATTTGTTACATACGACGATCCACGATATAAAAAAAACCTATGTGAATGTGTTTCCCCGAAGCTTGAAAGAAAGACCAATTGAGCGACGTGAGAAAGAGAGACAAGCGTCAATGCATCATAGAGATTGCTAAAGTATGATTGTGTCAGTGATTTGTTTTCATCGGGAAAATTTTCCGCTATGAAGTTTTTTTTTCCCGATGAAAACATTTTGCGTATACGTATACGTGACGTAGTATGCGTACGATAAACGTCAGCATTCTCTATAAATATCACCTGGTATAGAACTTTTTGACGTTTAATCGTCTTTCTCTATCTAGCACACCTGAATGAATGGACGGTTTGTTTTCCCACTAATCTGTTTCCCTCTTACTCGCACTCATTCGATTTGAATGGTGTAGTACCCAACAAACAATCGTCTATTGACGAAACGACATCTTGGCCATTTTATTCAACTGCATGCTTAATAGTACTTGTACTATTTTTAATAATAACTTCTGTTCAGGCTTTGTTCACACAAATCTGGAGAATTTATTCAACCTCAACATTGAACTACTGGTGTTGTTATAAGGTATGTCGAGAAGCTTTTATTCGACTTATGAGTTGTAACAGAGTTTATACGATAACATTTTTGATTATTCAGTGTTTATTAGACATCACTGCTTCCTTAAAACAGTGATGCTCTGTATACGCTTTATTATCATGTGAAGTAACGTTTAATTAGACATTATTATACATTTATTAAACGATTATTCAACTGTGGGAAAATTAACCCGAAACTAAGAGGACAGGGGACAGGGGACAGGGAAGGGTGTTTTGTGTTTCTTAAGTGTATTGTAATTCAATATTTCTGACGTGGCTCAGATATTAGAAAATTTATTAAATACTTATACATGCCATTATTGTATGGGATTCGAACCATGTACCTTCCGATCACCAGCCGCTTGCCTTGTCATCTGAGTTATCCTAGAATTCATCATATGGGCAACTCAATAATCTATAAAAAGCTTGCATGAAAGTAGATACCTATCAGCACTCCCGATCGCAACTCTAGCTCCTTCAAGGCCCTGTAGGAATGATTAATTCATTCGTCGTTGTTTTAAATGAGACTAATGTTGCCTCTTCACATCTCCAAGTCGAAAAAAAGGATGCTCGGTTATATTTAAAACTAGATCAATGTATTCATTATCGTGAGTCATGTGATCGATATTACTATTTAAATTAATTATGTTCTACGCAAATATATAAAAAAAAAGTTGAGCTTGGGATTGAACTCACGACCTTCTAATTGGAAAACGGAAACGGTAACGACTACTCTACTGATTTCGCCTTGTTGTAAGACTGAATCAGTGTTGTCGAATAATGAATCTAATACGTCGTTTATAAAGCATTTACAAATCATGTGATTACAACATGGACGCATAGTTGTATAAGAGCTCCTTTATTCAGCAATATTGTAAAGTAATGCAATGAAATCTAATGAAGGAGCTGGAGATCATTTATTAGACGTCTAATAAAGCATGTTATTAAATCAATTGAAAACAGTTGAATTAAAGTGTCAATGTATGTACAAATTACACTTATTCAGTTTGTTATTAGATCGAACTTCTGGCGTTGAATTAGGAAGACATTTAACACCTTTACAGCTTTTAATAAGTAAATTAATCAGATCAGAGTGGAACAATGAGCTTTTTCAGCACATAATTCGACAACTCTTTTTATTCAGCATTGTACACTGTTATACAGCATTTATTCAATATATATGCTTATTTGTGACTTTGAATTGTTTGTTGAGTGGTTTATAAAGCTTTTAATAAGGAAATTAATCATACACACTTAGATTTTTTTGCCGAGATGGGCACCACCGAGCAGCTCGGCATTTTATTTTGCTGGAAATTCAGCAAAAAATATGTTTGTTAGCTGAGATCTCGGCAAAATTCCCGTTTGTTAGCTGAATCTCGGCAAGTTTTTCACTGAGATCCAGCAAAATAAAATGCCGAGCTGCTCGGTGGTGCCCATCTCGGCAAAAAATCTAAGTGTGTACGGCGGAATAAAAGCGCATCTATCGATCTCAATGAGCTTTGTTCAGCACATAATTCGACATCCTGTTTTATTCAGCATTGTACACTGTTATACAGCAATTATTCAATGTGTATGCTTATTTGTGACTTTGAATTTTTTGTTGGGTAGTGTGCGCCGATTAAACGTCAAAAAGCTCTATGGTGAGCAAATCTTACCATCTCTTTTATTTTTTTCACTATTCAATACAACATCAAATGTGACGTCATACATATGCGTGCATAAGAATATTATAGACAAAACATTCGCCAGGTTGCTTCCACTCACTTGCTATAAAAAATGATTTTCGGAATTATAAAATCATTAGATGTTATTATTAGAGTCGGTGTATAATGAGTCACGCCAAGAGTGAAGCCAAGTCTACCTATTGAACTGTCAAACCGGCTACCTATCGTGCAAAGTAAATAAACATTACGATTCTATGAAAGGTCCACGAAAGGTATTGCAATAACATATAAAATATAATCAAAGAAATGAGCATAAACACGCAGTGAGCGTTAAATTGTCATGGGATACGCTCGGTATTGATTAGTAATGTGAATTTCTACAATTTTTTGTTAAGATAATTTGACAAAATCACTGATATAATGATTTACTACAGCCGCAATATTTTTTCTCTCGCTAGAAGTCATTTGAAGTTGTTGTAGAAGTCCTCTGTTGCCAAGTGAAAAGAATGAGAATCTTTCGAAAACCGTGATGCGAGTTCAACTGTTTTTCTCTTGGCGTGACTCATTATACACCGACTCTAGTTATTATGATATTTTGCACATGCAACTTAATAGAAGAGATTGTAAAGTATGAATTTGACACATGAAAACTGTCAATTTTGCTTTCAGAGTGTCACAATCAGCGATTTTATGATTCGTGAGCGTTTACTGAGAGTGAGAGCTCGCGAGTCGTAAAATCGTTGATCGTGACTATCTGAGAGTGAATTTGACTGGTTTATGTGTCAAACATTTGCCTCTTCTTGTATCTAACAAGTACAAAATATCATTATAACATCTTATTATTCCAAAATCAAGAAAATCATTTTTCATAGCAAGTGAGTGGAAGCAAGCCTGACGTTTATATTGCTAGACCACGCTGTATAATATTTTATTTACATTCCTGTGCGGGAAAGCGAATGACCAGCTACGTGCACTGCTGGCATCTCCTTTGTTTGTGTTTAATTCAATGTTTTTTTTTGCCTTTGTAATTGGAACGTTTAAGTTCCAAAAAAGCTCCATTTAATTTTACTTAGCCAGTTTATATGTATTCACCATTAAAAACATCCACTCATCTAAGTTATTAGTTTAGACTTCGTATTTGGATGTGTTAATAAACCTCACTGCTAGAGGCAATACATCTGGCAACGCTTACTCAATGATTATTTTATGTTCGCTAGCAAAGAAGTCAGAGGAAACATGTCAGAAGGGTCTAACTCGAAACGTAAACAATGACTTGGATCGTCGGTTTCTTGCGAATGACAACGCACCCACTCACACTAACTAAATAATCTGACAGAACAATGCTTGTTCTTTGAGCTGGTGTAGTCAGATTCCGTGGGCGTGTAGCCATTCAAGAGAAATCGACGTTCAAAGTCATTGTTTACGTTTCGAGTTGAACCCTTCTGACATGTTTCCCCTGAAGTGAAGTCGAAGTGAATTTATTTGTGTTTTATTTTGTTCACCAAGAGATTTGACCAGCTGTTTATATTAGTCTTGTGTATTGGATTACGTTAAATTATAGAATACGTAGAACACAAGTAAGTTAATGCAATGAAGCTGTTTTTACTAGAAAATTAAAGATGTAAAATCATGAAATACGTGCTTTAAATTTTCTGATCGCTTGTGCGTGAATGTATGTTTATACTAATGATGATGATTAAAGAATATTTCAAAATGACAAAGAATCCGAATTGAGTGACGGTGTCTTGAGCCTTAACAGAAAAAGAAAGCTAGCAGTCTCTTCGTCGCATCGATTTGGTCTATTGAAGCTGATATTGTAACGCCCTGGTTAACACATACAGCATATAGTTTTTTGTTGAAAAAATTAAACAGAAATGAAGTAGCGAGCCCAAATTTCGCCTTTAGCAAGTGTAAGCAAAGAAGGGTCTGGCAGCAGTAAAATGTCAAATTGTTTACGTTTGTTACATATGACCTATTCAAAATGTACTTCAGATGTGAGGTTCGAAGACGATCTGCTAAAGTGCACGGTTAGAAAAAAAGTCACCCAAAATTAAGTTCTTTTCACTCATCTCGGCACTATAGTTGTACCCAACAGTAGGTACATATGATTATACTCAACGTTGGGTTCCCACACTTTACTACCCCTGTTGGGTGGTTTTGCACCTCCGTTTTTGACAACAGGAGGAGAAAAGGAGACAAACTAGTCAAAAATAGGTAAAAGTAAACTTTCCGTTGGGTACTTTTTTCTTACCGTGTGGGAGCGCAAACCAAGGCAGATAATCACAGGTGGGCTGGAACTAACGTTCTGCTAGTGTTGGTGAGTTATTTGCCGTTAATGTTCATAAGAAGTTCACTATAAACGGTGCCAAAACAAAATAGTTTACAGAAGGTGTATGCTGGTCAGAAATTGATTTCCCATGCAAGTGATGTGAACTTCGCGAACAAACACGAGGAGTATGATGATAGCTAAACTTGTCAAGTACAATCATCTTAGTTCATTTTAGTAAACAAACCGCTCGAAGAAAAAGATATCCAGAAGTGTGGTGTGCCGGAACTTGCTGGCGCCGGTGGTGTTGTGGTAAGCGTGACTGCTTTCTCACCCCCTCTACAACTTTGCCTAGGACAGCAAACTCTTATCTTGTGAAATATAAAAGTTTGTGCTGCGCCCTCTTTGCGGCCAAAGATGAATTATTTTTATCCTCCAAATTGTAGTTCTAATTGGGTTCTTTAAGGGTATTGAGGTAAATGCATATTCGTAATCTGCATTAAAAATGGAACCCAAACCCAAAATTTCATCAATTTTGGTACACTGGAACTATTTTAAATAAGTACGATTACATTTGCAAAAATCACCTTATTAGCGCCCCTCGGTGTCACTTTGTATGGGAGCGAGCTGTCAGTTTGTTAGTTTAGTGTCAAACAGTGAAGTTATTATTTTGCTTTAAATCTTGATTTAAAAATCGAGATGAAAGTGTGTGGGTTCGAAAAAAATATCGCTGTACTCCGAAAACGAAGCTCTTTCAGATGATCTATAAAAAACGATACATTTTTCAAAATTAAAGAACCCAATTAATACAAGAAACTTCACTAGAGATGTCAACTCAACTAGATGCAATCCTTGAGCGTTATCATTTTTTTCCTGCTAGATTTAATTCCTGGCCCACTGTGCAATGTTTAACGAAAGCCACAGCGTTCTTCGAAGGAAACTTTCACAACTTTTAATCATTTTTAACAGATATAGATAGTATTTTAATAAAATGATCACAACTTTCAAATAAAAATGTAGTGGAAACATAATTGGTCTCAACCAGGCATTACCTGGCAATCATTTACATTCATTTCATGCATTCATTTACATTAATTTGACTTTAATGTTTTACATCAACAGAAATCCTTTAAACGATGAATGAAGTTTTTGTAGGTTTTAATGTTAACTATAACTTTTGTGAATAACTTATATCGGTATCTCTAATGCATGATAAATCAGAGTTATTGTAAATTACATTCACTGAAAAACAAAAACAGTTCTGTCCACTCTAGTTCGTCAAGCATAAGAGATACAGATTTTAGCTATTGACAAAAGGTTTAGCTGATATCAAAACCTACAAAAGCTTCATGCATTATTTTACGGAGCTCTTTGCAGGGATATAATTGTTATGTTCTTTTTAAACCTTGTTCATTTGGAAAATAGCAATAATTTTACATCATGCCACTGTGAAACTTTAAATAAAGAAAAATAAGAATATTGAAAATGTTTCGTTTTAGTCTGTATGAGGAGGCTAAATCAAGCATGACATTTGATAACGGCACAAAAGCATTTGTAAACAATCTTTCTAAGGCCCTTTACACGCGAACCAACAGTGCCGGAATAAGGAACCGAAAGGACCGGGGCTGCTATCCTTAGGAGCCCCCATAGTAAATATTTGCTTTCATAGTTTTAATTTCAAATGCGATAGACTTCCCTCTTACAAATTACATTCATGAACATATGTGCTTTACATTCTAATGCAATACTGCTAAGTTTTTTCATCATCGACTGATCTTAGCCCAATGACAGTGTCAATACCAACCCGAGTTTGGCAGTAGACAGCATGTCCCGGGTACATCATTTTGCTGTGCTGTGCCCACTATCACTTATGACATATTGACTACCGATAATGACATCCTGCCATAGGGCTGACTGATAATGATCAGCTATATAGCAGTACAGGGACACATGTCCAGATAGAGACAAGTGTGTAAACGTTTGCGAATTAAATGTATTAATCGGGGTGATGAATTTGATAGCCTAAACTTCATTAGCCGAGTAGTACGTGAATCTTATTGGTAGGATAGAGGTTATTTTGAATTTCTGGATTTCAAATGACGGATCAGAAAGACGTGTCATGAGAATGGACAAATAACAGAACAAAATTCAAAATTACATAATTGAAAAAAGCACCCTCTCAATCACATTATCCTCGTCTCACTACTACATACCTCACATTCAACATTTTCCTCAAAATCGCATCGCATGTTGATGGGATCAAACAGTAGACCATCATTGCACGCGTGTGACGTTCCTCCGATTGGTTGTCGTTGGAAGCAAATATAGTATCGACTGCAATCCGCGGGATCCGGAACCATCGTTGCCTCCATTGGGTTGATATTATTTGGACACATACTTTCAACACAGTCTACGTTATCCTCCAAATCACACGTCAGGGATTCCGGGTTGAACATAAGACCTGCAGAGCATTCTCTCAAGAATCCAACGCCGTTAGCACAAAGCGTATATTTTCGACATTCATTTTCGATTGGGAAAAATTCGGGTGTAATGAAGGTTTCAGGATCCACCACTTCGGGTTCTTCTTCGGGTCCAATGCAAAGGAGACAAACTACATTCCATTGGTTATCACAGAGCTGGCGTTCTTCATTGAAATAGAACCCATCAGGACAACGGCCAGGCACTTGTGTTTCGCGGATACACGTGAAAAAGGCTTCACATTCCGTAAAATCGTTCACAAAAGAGCCATCCGGGCGTCCAATACAACTGTTGGCTTGTGATCTCGGAATACTGCCTAAAACTAACACAGCAAGGAACGCAAAAACGGTTACTCTATGCATCTCACTTGATACTTCGTCTAAATCGTTTCCAGGAATGATTAACTACTAAAAACGAACCACTTTGGGTCTCTTTCAAATATTATTCAAGCCGTCCCAGCACGATGCTAAATGAAGGATCATAAATCAGATAAAACCAAGATAATCTTCTCACAAGCGATAACCAACTGTTTTGTCGTCGTTTGTTCGAGAAGCGGCTGGATTATTTATTATTGTGGTCTGTGTAATTTCAAACATGCCTGCAATTTTGGCATCCGATTATTTGGGGCCTGTTCATAAACTACGTAGACAGTTTTTTGGGATTCTTGACCCCCCCCTCCCCCTGCGTAGACAATCGCCCATACAAAAAATTTAAAATTTGTATGGACCGTGGATAATTGTTAACCCCCCCCCCCCCCCATAAACTGTCTACGTAGTTTATGGAGAGCCCCTGAACTAATCCCGATTCATGATTTAAAGCGTCGCACGCTGTCGGATTTACAGACGTCATTGAAGCCAAAGAGTAATTGGCACCTTCCAAAAGGATTATACTTCTTATCATATAATTACGTTGGCTCAATTTGATACCGCTTTCAAACACTACTAAACAATTAAGTTGTTGTTGTGAAGTAGTGGAGTTACGGTTGTGGGGATGTTCACCGCTCTGAAAAAAATAATTACGTTTTGATATTTCTAAAATTATTGTAAAATTATATCAAAAATCTAAAAAAAAAAATCACATTTTTTCTAATTTTTCAAAGAAAACTCACGTGCAAAAACATTTTTTATAAGTGATCATGGCATAAAGTTTGACTCAAAACCCACAAAACATTGAATTTTAGGTTTTGCTGAGGGTCCAATTTTTTATGATGAAATAAAAATAAAATATTTTTACGTGTAAATTATCCCAGGAATGTGAGAAAAATATTGATTTTTTTGGATTTAGAATATTTTTAGAAAAATAAAATCGTGCCGGAAAAAAAAATTAACTCAGCCGGCGCCGGTGGTGTGGTGGTAAGCGTGACTGCTTTCTAACACCCCGATGGGTCTGGGTTCAATCCCAGCCGAGGTCGGTGGGATTTTTCTGAGGCATAAAAATCTCTGGTCACGTCTTCCTTCGGAAGGGAAGTAAAGCCGTTGGTTCCGGCCCATGTGTGTTGTGAATGGGTGCGATATCCTACGCAGGTGTGGAAGCTGCCTTCCTGCACATTCGATTGCCGTCAATGGATGGCAATCGATGTCCGTCGGTGATTGGCACTAGATTGCGGAACAGAGACCGACGTTAAATAAAGGAAAGAAGAAAAATTATCTCTCGGGGCTTCCCCTTAAGTATAAGCTATCGCAAATGTAAGGAGCTGTTCATAAACTACGTAGACTCTTTAGAGGGGGGGGGGGCATACAAATCTCCAAAAAGATGTATGGATGATTGCCTACGCGGGGGAGGGGTGGTCTAAAACCTTAATATGGTGGCAAAAAATTCTTGCTTTGTACTTGTTTTTGGGTCCTGCTTACGATGATTTCTCAATTTATTCATCTTGCATACATAAGTCACGAATTGTTCAGATTTCGTTGTTGTTAGAAGAATGAATGTCAGTATTCATATTATAGGTTCTTTCAACCATTGTTTTGTAGCTCGTACTGTATTTTTTTATTATAGTCACTTTAACACTCTTGGGTCATTCGTGACTTGTCCGGGGGGAGATTTGAACTCGTGACTTTGGCGTGAAAGGTATGGATGTTAATCACTACGCCGGGGTCGCCCCGTAGCTCGTACTAAAAACGTATGATTGATTCGTTCACGTCGAAATCAGTGGTACATATGTATACAGAAATTACCCAACGCGCTTTTTCAGTGGTCTTATTACACCAAAATATACCTTAAACATTCATCTAGAAGAATTACTGTCTTGCGCAGATGAGTGAAGGGCGTTGTATCGTGCTTGTGCCTTCAATCAAGGGCGATTCGACTTACTTCTCTGTAAATAAAGATTTTCGAATAATGAAATCATAAGATGTTATACTTTTCATTCTCTGTACTCGTAAGCCATAAAAAGAAGTTTGTCACATAAATTCTTTCAATTTCGTTTAAGCCATTTTTTTTTGCCTGGCGTGTAGATTAGTGGAGTTAAAAACGGTCAGATCAATGTGGGTCAACGGTATTAAAGTTCCAGCGCCACCCTCCGAGACGTTTCCATACATGCTGGAAGTCATCTGTTATCATGAGGAGCTCGATAAGGCACTGCAAATTGCAGTGTAGCCTGCAATGATTATAAAGTCACATTTTGTTATGGATTGCCATAACAGTTGTTGTTCTGTGTCACAATGATTGTTTTTTTTTTGTTAATTACCTTATTTGTGCAGGCTCAATCAAATAATCTTACAGACCCAAATAATCATTTCCGTTATAATTTATACTTACCTTACCAATCAGGCTAAGGCCTTGTTGTCCTCTGCTGTCCGAAGAAGTCGTTTCCAATCTATTCGATCCATGGCCAGACTTCGCCAGCCTCGTAGTCTGCGAAGGGTCCGCAGGTCTTCTTGTTTCTGTTGGTTTGCTTTCTAGAACCATTTTCACTGGGTCGTCGTGTGGCATTCTTACGACGTGCCCAGCCTACCGTAGTCGCCCAATTTTTGCAATGTGGACGATGGATGGTTCTCCCAGCTGGTGCAATTCGTGATTCATTCGCCTCCTCCACGTTTCGTCATCCATCTGCACTCCACCGTAAATGGTACGCAACACCTTCCGTTCGAAAACACCTCCACGAGCATACCCAAGTAACAATTTCCAGTTGAAGAAACGCTTTCGTTTTGATTTTTTTCAGCTACATGTTGAATAATAATTGCACAATGTGTTCACCACAACTTTTATAAAACCCTTGTTTACACTGGTTTAGAGAACCTATACAACTGCAATACAAAGGTGTTGTCTAACGTATTCAGTAAAACGTTTACCCAAAATCAATTTCTTGTTGAAGAAACGCTTCCATTGTGATTTTATTCAACTGCATGCTGAATAATAACTGTACAATTTGTTTATTACAACTTCTGTAAAACTCTTGTTTACACTGGTTCTCCATTCTACTACAGTATTATATGTATACGCGGTATAGGAGTAGAAGCAACTTTTATACAACGTTTATAGATACATATTAAAACACAAGCTTTTTATTTTGGTGAAAGCTCTTATACAACGTTTGTAGACACTTCTTGACAGCTGCTTTGAAATTTAGTAGAGAGTAAAGCTGAGAGGCGTTTGTTGCACTCTTTTATGACTCCTAAATATTACCTGAACAGCAAGCGGTGAAAAGCGTTTATAACACTTTTCAATGACTCCTTAACAACCGGATAGAAGCAACTTTTATACAACGTTTATAGATACATATTTAAACTCAAGCTTTATTGTTTTGGTGAAAGCTCTAATACAACATTTATAGACACCTCCTAACAGCTGCTTCGAAATGTATTAGAGATTGAACCTGAGAGGCGTTTGTTACACTCTTTTATGACTCCTAAATAATCACTATACAGCAAGCGGTGAAAAGCGTTTATAGCACTTTTCAATGACTCCTTAATAACCGTTGTGTAAGTACTCACAATATTCACAGATTAAAATTAGTTTAACAATTGTCGTGGTACGCCAAAATAATTGCTTGTACAGTTTTTATTAATTTAATATATTTGTGAACATTGAAAAAAATATGTAATTATTCCATAATTCACATTCTGTGATCATGGAGTAAGTAGTAACAAGCATCTGTTTAATCTTTGATTGATATTCTTTCAATTAATCTCTCTAATCATTAATTGAGAGAATTTATCTAGAAATGTTATCGTTGATTATATGATATATGTCTTAAATTAATGTTTGCATTTATTAATAACACCTATATATAATTTACCTCTACTCCACCACCGAGGGTTTCTCGAAGCAAGATTCGAACTCATGATCCCGGATTGCCAGCCGCTTCTGTTTCCATCTGCTCTATTCTTGAATACATATTTTGATCATATGAGAGAAGTATATGAAGCTCATCTTGAGTGACTTCTCTTGCAGTCGAATAATCATTGCCTTATGGTCATATAAACGTGCCTATCACTTGTGCTATTTTTAGCAACAAAATTGTGGTTGGTGGTTGGTCGAACGTAAACAATCATTTAAGAGTGCTCCAAGCAGCTTTTGAAGCGTTTAACCAAAAAGGCAATACAACTACATTCTTGTACAACTTTGGAAGCTATTATTCAACGTTTGATCAACTCAGGTGTTTTATAAGAGCTCCCAATGGTTTGTTTTGATGCGTTTATTCCACGTTCTATATAGCTCTTGTCAATCGGTTTAACTAAGGTGCTATAAAAGTTATCGTAGGTCTTATAAAGCATATAGTTAAACCGAACGTAAACAATCATTTAAGAGTGCTCCAACAGCTTTTAAAACTTTTAATCAAATGGAAATACAACTACATTCTTGTTCAACTCTGGAAGCTATTATTCAACGTTTGATCAACTCAGGTGTTTTATAAGAGCTCTCAATTGTTTGTTGGGTAGTCCAGGTCTCGTGACCGTAGAGGACCACCGGTCTAATCAGCGTATTGTAAACAGTCAACTTCGTGCGGCGGCGAATTTTATTCGACCGGAGCGTGCTCCGGAGTCCAAAGTAGGCACGATTCCCTGCCATAATGCGTCTTTGAATTTCTCTGCTGGTATCATTTTCGGCGTTCACCAGTGAGCCCAAATACACGAACTCATCGACCACCTCGATTACGTCACCGTCTATCTGAACTCGGGGTGAGAGGCTAACATTGTCTTCCTTAGAACCTCTACCTTTCATATATTTTGTCTTTGATGCGTTGATGGCAAGTCCAATCCGCCTAGCTTCAGCCTTCAGTCTGATGTACGTTTCCGCCATCATCTCAAAGTTCCGTGCCATGATGTCCATGTCATCGACGAAGCCAAGAAGCTGGATGGACTTCCTGAAGATCGTGCCACTCGTGTTTATCCCTGCTCTTCTGATCACACCTTCTAACGCGATGTTGAATAGCAGACACGAAAGTCCATCACCTTGCCGTAACCCCCTTCGAGATTCAAAGGGACTCGAGAGTGTCCTCGATACTCGAACAACGCACATCACTCGATCCATCGTCGCCTTGACCAATCGCGTCAGTTTATCCGGAAATCCGTACTCGTGCATAATCTGCCATAGCTCGATCGATTGTGTCGTAAGCGGATTTGAAATCGATGAACAAATGATGTGTGGGCACGTTGCATTCACGGCATTTCTTAGCTCACTAGTAGTTGATCTACACCAGTTGCTTTGTCGTTCTTCAGCCGACCGATCTCCTCCTTAACTTCTTGAAGATCAGGGGCCGGTAGCCTATCGTCTTCTGCACGTGCTCCAAGGTACGTCGCCATGCCACCTTCGTTTTTTGCTGCTTCACCGTTGAGGTGCTCGTCATAGTACTGCTTCCACCTCTCAATCACCTCACACTCGAGAAGGTTACCGTCCAAGTCCTTGCACATATCGGCTTGCGGCACGTAGCCTTTGCGTGAACTATTAAGCTTCTCGTAGAACTTCCGTGTGTCGTTTACGCGGTACAGATTTTCCATCGCCTCGCGATCTCGGTCTTCCTCCTGACACTTCTTCCTTCGGAATACCGAGTTTTGTCTGTTCCGCGCTTGTCTGTATCGCTCCACATTCAATCTCGTGCGGTGTTGCAGCATTCTCACCCGGGCGTTGCATTCGCCGTCAAACCAGTCATTCCTTCGGTCCGGGATTGCAGTACCTAGTGCCGCTACAGCAGTACTACCTATGGCGGAACGGATATCCCTCCAGCCATCTTCAATAGAAGCTGCGCCAAGCTGCTCTTCCGTGGGTAGTGCAACTTCCAGCTGCTGCGCGTAGTCCTGGACAACTCCGGCGTTCCGTAGTTGCTCAATGTTGGGTCGCGGCGTGCGACTTCGACGGGTGTTATGCACTGTCGAGAGTTTTGATAATGTCGGAGAAGAATTTCCCGTCCATTAGAACATGATAGATTTGGTTTTCTGTGTGTTGATCAGGTGATCTCCAGGCTTTGTGGATATCCTAGAGGGGAAAAAAGTACTTCGAACTACCATTCCTCGAAAGGCTACAAAGTTCACGCATCGTTGGCCGTTGTCGTAACAACTGTACATATACTTAATTCTATTCAAAGTAATATCAGTTCTGCAATTACATAACTACTACAGAAACATATAAACAAAAATATACACTCAGACACAACATACAAACTAAACACAAGGTTAATCAAACTTACAATTTGAGGTTAATATTTTTCAAGAAAACATATATGAGTTTCATAAACGCCAGATCGCGTGAAGCCAAAACATCTCAAACTGGAACAGTAGGGAATCGTATAGCTCAGATCTGATTTCAAAATCCTCGGCACAAGTCCAAATTATGTGCATATTTTAAGATGCTAAGTTTCAAATTACAGACTTAAAGTGGTCATTTTAGACGATAGATGAGGATATGAAAGCTTAGAGTTGATAGTTCCGTTAGAGTACGGCAGTGTGAAAATTGAATATAGAGAGTAGAAAGCGAGCAGGGACAACTTTGAGGAAGGGTTGATCATCTCCCTTTACCAAACTCCCCAGTGGTATCCCCCCGCCACCACTGCCAAAAAGAGATGATCACCGATTTGCTCATATACCGACGATGAGTTTGAAACAGTTCTATCGATTGTACCCCACTCAAGTCACCATCTGAAGGAAGGCATCTAGTCATAGGTTTGGATATTGCAGCTATTGTTACCTCTACCACTGTATGTGCTCCTTCATCGTCGACTTTTCGATCTCGAGGAGACAAGGCTATTGTTGCTTTCGACCAATGACAGCGTCCTGGTAACCTTGTCCATAAGCGGCACCGGTGGTGTAGTGGTAAGCATGATTACCTCTCACCCCAGCAGGCCTTTGTTCAATTCCAGTCGGCGCCGCCGGGATGTTCTGAGGCATAGCATCTCTGATCACGTCTCCTTCGGAAGAGAAGTAAAGCCGTTGGTCCCCGGTTCATGAGTTGATGGGTCGATAGGTTAAGGTCCAGGTGTGAAAGCTGCCTCCCTGACGCCGGTAGCATTGGGTCTCAGCACGGAAAGCAATTCACAAAGCAAATGATATGTTGGTATTCATAAAAAATATTAAGTTAGCATTTTAAAGACCCATGATGATATACACACTTTATATAGATTACACTTTATATAGATTACGTGAGATCAATTCTCGAATATTGCAGTGTGGTTTGGGCTCCCTATCATAAAACTTATATAAATATTCAAAAACAGTTTTTGTTATTTGCCTTAGGAAACTAGACTGGACCTCTTTTCCCCTTCCCGGTGCATGTTGATAAACATTGAAACACTTAAGGAACGAAGATAAATTTCCATGAGGTAATCATGGGCCTCATAGCCTAGTCAGTAAGGGCACGGTATGACCAAGCTGGAGGCGGCGGGTTCGATTCCCAGTCCGGTCGAGGGAATCTTTCGGGTTGGAAATTTTCTCGACTTCCCTGGGCATAGAGTATCATTGTGCTTGCCACACAATATACAAATTTATGCATTGGTATTGGCATCGAAAGCTCTCAATTAATAACTGTTGAAGTGTATTTAGAACACTAAGTTGAGAGCACGCAATAAGCTAATATGCGCTAAGCAATAAGCTTGAAATGAGAATAAGAAGAAGAAGAATCATGTTAATGATCTTATCTCACAACGCGGAAATTCAGAAAAAAAATATTAGCAAGCTTAAATTTGTACGTACCATCACGCATTTTAAAAATTCGAAATGTATTTCAACTGTAACCTCACAGAACGAATTTTAGTAAAAATGGACCAATCAATAGAAAGATTAGAGTGAATAATTATTATTGTGGGAGTATTGATCTAACTATGTTTAGTAAGGAGAACACTAACTGCTAGAGTTTTATCTCATTAAGTTTAAAACAATTTTTTTCCTATATGTAATATGTTTGTAAAGAGTGGAATGGTTATAAATAGGTCGACTCAAATTTGGTGATTTTATTTAATGGTAATTTACATTACATACATACATAAATACAATTTACATTTAAAAAACTTGAACACACCTCATTTTGAAGATCTGTGCGTACGGAATGTTGCCTCTATTTTGTTTTTGCCATTTTCCATTCAGTTCTCAAAATGGCATGGAAGCAAGAGGAACAGCGTTTGAAAATTCAAATTATTGCCACGCTGATTGATTGCGTCAAAAATTGAATTGCGTTATAATGCACGTCTACCAGAAAAGGAAAGGTTCAAGATAAGTTTAAGCAGAAAAAGTTGTCAAATTTCTTGAAAAAATACTTGGTTTGTGGGCTGAAAAGTGAAATTTTCGTGACAGATGACAAATAAATGTTTGCAAAATTCCCCTCAGGCTCCTCACCCGGTCTGAAATTATGAACCCACTGGTGATTGAAAACTTTGAGAATCTACGTAAGCAAATCCCTCAAACTCGTTTAATGTCATTGCACTACGTGTACATAACACAGGATGTCAGCTCTTCACAGCATAATCCTCATCGTGTATTCTTCTCAAACTTCGGTAACTCAATTAGTTTTGATTTATCTATGACGCGGGAGATTCGTGCGATTCCAGAACATCATCAAAGTTTGGCTAAGTTGATTCCGCAAGATCGTTCTTCACAGATGTATCATTAATAGAGGCGTCCGCTGGTTTTGGTATTTATAACGAATTTCATAGCGCCTCTCGAATGCTTCAAGCTCCTTGTTCCGTATATGTTGCTGAACTGGCGGCAATATACTATACGCTAGAAACGATCGCCTCACTTGCACCAGATCACTATTTTATTTTTACGGATAGTCTCAGTTCTGTCGAGGCTATTCGATCCATGAGGCCGGTAAAGCACTCCTCGTATTTTCTCATGAAAATACGAGAGCTTCTGAGTGCTTTATCTTTAAGATCTTTTGTCATCACATGGGTCCCATCTCATTGCTCGATTCCGAACTCGCTTACAAAGGCAATATCTACACACTACGAAAAAGACGTGTAAATCTCGGATGAGACAGAAACATGTAAGCGGCCGTCTTGACATAAGGGGCTGTTCATAAGCTACGTAGACAGCTTAGGGGGGATGAGGGGGATTGGCAATCATCCACGGCCTCATGTATGGACAATTATCTACGCATGGGAAGGGGAGTTAAGAATCCTAAAAAACTGTCTACGCAGTTAATGAACAGCCCCTAAGAATCAGTTAAAAAAAACGAGAAAATCAATTCAATCAAACGTTCTCTTCGTCGAGTTGCTTATGTTTCGGTTTGAGAACACTTAATTTTAAATGAAATGTTTGTTTACGTTTTATGATTTACGTCCAATATGGATTACGTCTCGTGCAAAAGTAGTTATTTTTAAGTGTGTAGATCGACAAATCGCCTACAACGAATTTTTCTTCATTTATCGACAAGTCACTTGCCAGCTGGTAAAATAAATGGAGTGCAGGGAGTTTGGGACGATGGCTACATTCGATGATCCCTAAGGTGTCGAAATGTCTTCAAACACAGCAAAAAAATAATTTTGATATCACATCAAAGTGGATGCACTACATTCATGTCGAAAATTTCATGTAATTTTTATGACCACATAAATAAACAAATGCAGTAAAAGCAGCGTAATGTCAGTTCATGCATTGTATTAATGATAATTTTGTCCTTTTTAGCAAGTAATATTACACCATATTTTCGACATGATTTTAGTGCATCCACTTTGACGTGATATCAAAATTATTTTTTTGCTGTGAAGGGTTGGAAATGGGTCGAGACTTCATTCGTGTCTCGCCTCATGTCCAATCACTATTCATTAAACGCTCACTTGTTCCGTATTGGGCTGGGAAACAGCAATCTATGTGAATGAGGAAAAGGTTACCCGGAACGTGAATGCGGACAAGGTTGAGCACCGTGAAGTCAGATCCGAGTTGTACAATTCCCTTCGGCCTCGAGGTAGACAACATAATGTTCCAGTTCGGGATACTTTGGCTAGACGCGATCTGGAGTTTATGAAACTCATATATGGGACATTCCAGCTCAAGTGGGTACAGAATTTAAAAAAGTTGTGGTCGATGTCACTGATTTGAGCCAAACTTGGCCAAAACGCTTATTTTGGCATTCTGAACAAACACGTTTTTTGATTTTACTCTAAAGTGCCTGGATCCTTCTGGGTTACAACCCTGCATAGAAGATCTTCAAGATTTTTAAAAATTTCAACTTTCAGAAGAGATTACTTCACAACCAAATAAGCTATTCTTGATATTAGAACGTCAATTTGAAGGTTTTTGATGTAAATTTACATAGCTGTACTCACATTTTGTTTTTGTTATGGTAACTACAGTAAACAGACTGATTACCAGCAGGTATCAAAATTGTCAAAAAATTGCCTATTTTCACCATGGCCACGTTTTTTTATTTCTTAATATTTTTGGCTCAAACTTTCACCACACTTTGGAAAACTTTTCTACTATATGTATTTCCAAGGGCAAATGATTTGGGCAGTTTTTGAGATATGACCAGATGAGTGAGTGGTAGTTTTTAGCTTTTCTGGTAGAAAATCAATGCTATTTAATTGTTTTTTTTTAATTCCTATAATAATAATTATAATTTAAAAAAGCATTCTTGCTCGTGAGATTGTATCTAAAAAATAAATTAATTACTCAAATAAGGGTTGCAGCTGTCATCCACAACTGAAATTTTATATAGGTACCTGCTAATCTATCTGATTTCGTGGGCACACCTAACAACACATCAAAAGCTAATCGGTAAAGTGTCAAGCTTGCATGTTCGAACATGCCTCACGCTATCGAGGTCCATTCCTCTGGGAAATGAGAAACGGTGAAAATAAAACACGATTACTCCCCCGAAGGAATGCATCCGCTCCAGCAAACAATGCATCCGACCCCCAATCCGGCGCAACCAGCATCTCGCCCACGCATGCCAACACCACCATCAGATAGGGAAAATTTCCCACGCACGCACGGGCGAGGCAGCAGCAACGCCAAATATATAAATACATTTTCAGTTTATAGGCATATGCATCAGTCTCTCTTAATTGCTAGACAAATATTGCATTGAGCTTTTATTGCTTATTATTACTGCTTTTATAAGTATTGCAGCTGCTGTTTATTACAAAATATACGATTAGATTATCGGTGAGCTCTCTAAAATATATCAGCTCTTATAAAAATGAGCCAACCAACAATAATTGGTACAGTAGCCATCTACAAAACATTTCAAAATGGATAACTTGAGCAATCTTACTTTGTTATTAATCGCGGTACTGTCCGTCTTTAGCGTTCACGCAAATGAATGCATAAGTACTGGAAATTCAATTGAACTACAACCATATGAGAGCGATTGCCAAAAGTTTATAGTTTGTGTGCACAATAGCGGAACGGTAATTTCGTGCCCAGATGGCTTATATTTTGACAAAATAAATAAGGAATGTCAGGAAGAAAACCGATGCGAAGATCCCGAAAAGCCCGAATGTCACCCTGCATGTGTTGACAATGCACCTGGCTGGGTTGCATCAAAAGAGAATTGTTACGATTATATCGAGTGCAACTCCGACTGCACAGGCAAATACCAATCATGTTCTGCAGGGTTGCATTTCAATCCAATCCATGGTAAATGTGACTCCGCGGATTTTGCGGAGTGTATTCTTGATGTTTGTTCATTCAATAATAACGGCCTGTGGGAAACGATCGGAAGTGTGAACGACTGCCAAACGTGAGAAATTGTGACTTTATCACTCTTACAAGTTTAAAAGTTTTTTTTTTGTAGGTACTATTTCTGTTTTGGAAATGAGGCAATTTTGCGAAATTGCGGAGAAGGAACTGTTTTCGACCCGGAAGCTCATATGTGTGTACTTCAGACACCTGAGAGCCCATGCAATGTAATAGTTAATAGTATAATTGATATAAATAATGTATTTCCATATCTTTAATATATTTCAGGATAATCGCCCACCGTTCCCAGCAGCTTCTGTAATTGAACAGTGTACTCCACACACCGAACTACTGTTAATTCCAGACCTTATTTATAATGAATTTTTTTATCAATGCCTAAATGGAATTCTTACAGTGCGTCAATGTCCTACAGGTTTAGTTTTTGATATTGACATTATGCAGTGTAATATTCCGGCTATGTTGCCTGAATAAATGAAAAGGAACAGTATTGAAGCATTTTTTTTTATTATGATTTCTTCAGAAACGATATGAACACTTCACTTTTAGAACTTTATGACTACTTTTAACAGAAAACATCAAGAAAAGTAGGTGAAAACTTAGACAATTAGGTTAAAGATTGTATACAGCTATTATCTGACTCCCAACTAATAATTTATGTTACAGACAGCTTATACAGGCAAAATTTGACTAAAAGACTTAAAGCAAAAGAACCATCCGTTAGTCTAGTCAATAATACCGTTATGATAACGTAAGACCATGTTTTTGTCGGTTGGTTTGGTTCCCGGTTTGGTCGAAAAAAGATCGGGTAAAATCTCTCTACTTCTCTGAACAAAGGAGATTTCGTTGGGATTACCACTAAATCAGATTTCAAAAGTTTGAATAACTCCCGGGATTCCGACTTTTCACTTGACTTAGTGAGGCCAGCCCAAATAACATTGCAAGCTTTATAGAAGTTTTATAGCATTCAAGTCCAAATCATGGTCTACAGAACCCTCATAAAACCAAAATTGTTGCTTGGAAGGGTTGTCGAATGTTATGCAGCCGTCAATGTGGTCGTATCTGAAGCAAAAATTTCTACGATTTGTTACGTATTTAATCCTGTTAAAAGGCAAGTCAATCGTGTCATTGACAAAATTTCATTAGACTATACTAGACTAGACTAGGCTTTTAAGGTTTTTTTCAATTTTTTTTTTTTGTGAGTTTCCAAAAGGGTTTGGAACTTGGGTCTAATTTCAAAACATTATTTTCAAAAGTTTTGTTCCTCAGGGCAGATAATCGCTTTTTAATTTGTTTTTGCAAATCTCGCCAGATCACTTTCATAGCAGGATCGCGTGTTACTCGATATTGTCTCCTGCGGGCGTTTTTTAGACGGATCAAGAACTGAATATCGTCAACTATCATAAATGAATCGCATTTAACCTCGAATTTTAGTACTGAGGCAGTTTCTATAGGCTTCAACTATAGAAGTAGTCAGAGATTCAAGAGCATAATTGACATCATCTTTGGTTTGCAAAGAAATGTTTGGATCGAAGCTACATTCCATAAATGCTCGATATTGCTCCCCATGGCTGTTGGGATTAGAAATTATTTCTTGGGATATTTCAAAAGTTACTGGAAGGTTATCAGAACCGAAGTCAGCATGGGTAACCAATTGGCTACAAAGTTGACATGAATCAGTTAAGGGATTTCTTGCTGAAGAAAAGCATGTTGGGCTGTTTGGATATTGAATAGTGTAATAACCTGCAGAACAATCATCAAAGAAAGTATTACCATTGAAATTGCTTTGAGCATTATTCCATGAGCGGTGTTGCATTAAAATCGCCAATAATGAGAACTAAGACCTATGACGGGTAAGTTTCTGAAGGTCACCCTTCAGAAAATTAGTTTGCTGGCCTACACGCTCGTTCGATAATACTCTAAATTGAGTGGAAAACCACTCAATTTCATCAAAACTGGATCTACCCCAATATGAGTAAGTTAGTCAGAACTCAGTTTTGAGTGAAACTGGCATATATTTATGATTGAGTAATTTATACTTATTTCCATTCGATCAAAAATGTATTACAATAGGTGAAAAATAAGCAAATATGTAAAAATAATTTCTTTATTCTCTTTTGTGTTTGTAAAGAAAAAACGAAGAACATCCAGTTAAAATAAAAAGAATCAAGTGACTTTATTGCATTATTGATAGCGTTTACATCGTTACAGCGTTATAACATCGTTGTATGAAGTTGCCTTTCACTTTAAATATGATTTGAAGATCCCGAGATGGTCCTTTCCAGAATACTGAAGGAGATCAGCTGTCGCTTACATAAATTATATAATTTTTTACTCCGGTAGTCCAACATCGCAACGCATCTCCATCACGTATTGCTCTGCAAGTTGTGTCATCTCTAAGGTAGAAATAGAAGATTCGAAGAACGTGGGATTTGTAATTCCAGAATGATCATTTTCTACGGTGTGGATTCTTGGATCCGACCCCGAAGAGCTAGGGCAACCTGGTAATGTATGATAATTTTCATGTTCTTCTTTGAAGTTCTTGTCGGTGTTTTCACGAGGGTGGACTTCAACAATATGCCGCTTCAAATTCTTAAAGCGATTATAGAGAGAACCGCATTCCGAACAAGCAAACGGGACATTCGCGGCATTGCTACTGTTGATCTTATGTACTTCCCTGAAGTGAGTTTTCAATTCTTCTACGTATCCAGTAACGATTACTCCACATTTTGGTAGATGACATCGAAGACATTAATGTTGATAATAAACATTATTTCAAATAATTAAAAACTTGCCAGCTTTACCCCTAAATTGTAGATAAAAATTACACATAGAATTTTGTAGCTTGCTGTTTTCTGCGGAAAAAATATCTCTCAATTTTCGATACGTTCCCGCATCAGCCGTGGCTGCAATCTGCTTAATTTTTCCAAGTTTCCTTTCAAAAATTTTAAATTTTTGTTTTAGACACCGGAAAGATGAACTTCGTGCTTATAACTTTTTCACAAACGCCATTTTGATTTTTGTTTTAAGTTAATTAACAAGGTGAAAACTCATAATTGAGATCCATACTTATTTATTTTTTGTTGAGTTGATGTTACTCAAATTTATAAACCTAAACCACTCATTCGTTGACGTTTCAAATGAAGATATAAAAATGAGTAGCTCCAACTCAGTTTTGAGTACCCTCGAACGAGCGTGTACGCATTGGAATGGCAAAAAGGCAGCTATAAACGTAAGTTGTCCAAAATTTGTTTCGACAGAACCTCCCAAAGTTTCAAAAACTTTGGTTTCAAATGAAGAAAGAATTTTAATTTGCGTCCTTTTTAACCTTATGGTCAGGTTTACGGAACGTTTGATTAATAACGGCAATATGCACGTTATGAACTCTCAAAAAGTGAAATAGCTCGTCTTTATTATCTTTGAAAGATCGAGCATTCCAATTAAAAATATATAATGATTCAGTAGACTTGAAGTGAACTAAATAAAAATCATTAGAAATCCCACTGCGCGAAACGCCAGGACGGGATTTAATTTTCATTTTGATTACTTGGAGTGGCACAACTCCAAGTAATTTTGCCAGTTCATCTTTGATCTGATCCAGGGATTCACCACTGGGCAGTCCTTTCATGACAACCTTGAACACACGTTCAGTTTTGATGTCGTAAGTAAAAAATTTGTGCTTCTTCTCAGTAAGATACTTCGCACAGAAAAAATCAATCACCGAAACAAAAATATTTGAGGTAAATTTAAACGTAAGCTCAGTTTTTTCTGGCCATAAAAATGAATTAGGTTGACTTCAATCTTATTCCATGTTTGAAGTCATGCGAAATTAATGATTAAAATCAAAATAATGTTACGTTTATTTTAAAAATATTCGTGTTGAAAATAAACGTATTTGTATTTGTTTGGTTTGACTGCTATGCGATCAAATATAAATATACATAAGGGAAACTCTAATGTTGGCCTATGGATCTAAGATTGGGCCCATACTATCGACTAAATTTTCAATAGTGACCAAAAATACCCATAGGTACCATCCCATTGACGCGTTCATCTAGATAAAATTCATAAATAGCCTATTTTTAGCGATGGGCCCAATCTTAGATCGATAGGCCAACATTAGAGCCATTTCCCCTATTTTGAAATTATTTAAGTATTTGAGTGCAGGGTAAAGCAAAATAAAACGGATTGTAAAGAAATGAAAAAAAAGATCTTCGGGCAGGGCATCTAAATTCCTGCTCTTTTCGGGTGTGACCTGGTGGTATTGGGACCCTAGTCCGGGATGCGGGGACCCGTCGGTTTGGGTGTCCGAGGGTTCCAGTTCAGTGGAACCGGTGAAAATTTGTGATAGCGTCGTTTTGTCACTGTTCCTGCCACTGGTCCTCATACCGGTTTCGTTCTACGTTCGATGTCGGAGGAGGATCTGTAATGGATTCAGAATCCATTTCGGATTTTCGTTGTTCTTTCGAAGTCACGTGTCGAGGCGGATGATATAGGGATCGGCAACAGAAACGGCGGAGTGACGTTGATACTGTGGGGTTCCGCCGGTTTTGTTGAGCTGGTTTCCGGATTCATCTTCGGTTTTACCACTTTCGGGCTGTTTTCTGTTGAGTTGAGCAAATATGGGGCAACTTTGTCCGAATGTAACAAGAAGGAAATAAAAAGGCGTTACCGTGGACCCCCGCTAATTTGAACCATACATCAATCAAATTATTGGGGTTCATTTTTAATCGGAACAACTGGTAACCCTAAACATATCGACAATGTTATGAACTGGAAACTTTATCTTTGTTATTGTTTTGAAAGTTTGTTTTTGTTTTGCACCGATGGTGATCGGTGAACTTTCTTTGGTTGAACATTGTCGATAATTGCTGATTTTAAAGTGGAAAAAAATGAATCAACGGGCTAATACTACTAAATCACGCAAAAGGTAAGCTTATCGAATTACTATTATCAAATTCAGCGCTAACATTATAATTATGTTTCGAGGCATTTTGCGGACGAAAACAAAGAAAATAAACAGACTCCTGTGAACACAAAAAGAAAGCATGTCACGCTCACTCTTGAGCAAAAGCTTGAAGTGATCAAATTACTGGATGGTGGCAATGCTCCTCTAGATAAATTTGCACGAAAATTCAGCATCGGTAAATCGACAGTTCTGTACATTTCCCGTAACAGGGAATCGATTCGCACAGCCGAGAATCGGTTCAGAGAAACCGGAGTGTCAGACAGGCGTACTACCAAAATGGCGATATTTGTTTTTAATTGCTCATATTTACTTTCCTGCATGAATTAATTTCTTTTCTTTAAAAACGATTCATATTTTACGATGGCTCATCCTCATGTTCAAGCATACATTTATCTCCTGGTTTCTGGAACTTTTTCAGTGTTTAAAAGATATTTTCATTTTCTTTTCGGGGAAATAATCACGATTTTACAGCATATTTGGATTTAAACAGTGATAGCTGTGCGCTTTGTGTGGGACATTTTAGATTTATTTATCGCGGTTATTCAATATGACATTGCTCATTTTGCCACTTTTATGGGAAAATATGTTCAACTGCAGGTGACGTAGGTGAGTTATTTAGTGCTCAAATTTCCTTATTTAGTGGAGATTCGTTCTTATTTAATTGAGCGTATTCTATTTACTATTGCCCTTTTTGCCATTTTCACCGCTCACATTCAAATTATTAAAAGAAGCTTTTTATTTGTTTATTGCCTTTTTCTTCATTTCTATTGCAACTTCTTTTTTTTTTTGTTTATTGGTGCACCCCTGTAGTATTATGTGTCCAATTTGAGATTTTTTATTGCTCATTTCGCTTTTTTTTATTGATGATTAATTGTGCTGCCGCTGCAATATAGATGGCTCAAATAAATTGCCATTGATGCTTTTGGAGACAAATCATTATTACCCGTGTACTACAAAAGTTTCAAAAAGGCATGGATGAACAGGGAAATATCAAGCAAAACTATTGAAGGTTCCTGGAAAAAAAACTGATTGACGAATATCCGCAATTCACTCTGGAGAGTGACGAGGACAGCTCCCTAGATGAAGATGTACTAGCCCTAGCGTCTTCAATTGCTGAGACTTTGGATTAATACCCGTCCACGGATGAAGTGAACCAGTGGTTAAACGATAGTGTCCACGATATGGATGGCAGCACACTTACTGGAGATTGTGACGTGTACAGTGATCAGGAGATAGTAGATTACGTACTTAACCGCCACACTGATTCCAACGTTGATTTGAAGACTAGTATGAGTGACCTTGGACAAAATGGCTCGATTCCCCATGATGATTCAATTAAGATTGAAAGATTCAACGAGAATCGTGAAAAGCATGATAAGGCAATGGAAAGTGTGGAGTACCTCATCAACTTCATGGAAGAAAAAGGAGATATACTGGAGGTTACCAGGCTGAACAAAGTCAAAACGGCGCAGACAATTTTGAGATGAAATCTGTTATTACTATGTTTTGACTTCTAACTGATGAAATCGTTTTTAAGTTTGAATCAATGTTTGAATAAATGTTTGAATCGATGTTTGAATAAACACTTCCCTTTGTTGCCATCAAAAATCTTTTATTGCATTTCTCTAATCAACTCCTATGTGAAATTCGCCAAATCTTGTATCTGGCTTTGATGCTATTACTGATCTAGAGGAATGGAGACTAACTTCTAGTTCTACGGTTCTGTCCGTTGCCAAGAATTAGTTAGTTAGTTTAGTCAGCTCATCCTGTAGTTGGCGATGATGTGTAGTGTCTGTCTTTAGATAGATTTCAAATTATGTGTATGGATACTTAGATGTCATTAGAATTGGTTCCAGATAAAGCATATGGAAAGTTCTGCGTTCAACAGAGGAAGAATATCCATCTTTATCTCCTTCACAGTAGCATAGATCACCTCTACACAACTTTTCGGTCCATATAATTTTAACACTGTGAAAAACATTTTTAGTGGGAAAGGGTAACATTAAACCTTGGGTAAAACTGAATTAATTCCACAGAAGATTTACTACTGATTGCATTTAAATCTGTATTGGGCTTATCAATCTTGCGAAGGATTTTCGGTGGAATCACCCCTTATGTTCATTATGATGTGATTATTATCTTCGCAAACAAATAGATTTATGGTTTGACACTGTTACTCTTAAATGCACATTCTACTTCCATGGCTAGCAGTATCGATTTCGCTCTTTGGATTCTATATTATTTAATTTCAGTTGGGATATCAGCAAACCACTTTGTTTGCCATGTACTTTTTCACTGAAAATGTAGATAATCATAAAATAATCGACTAGGTTCAATCGAAACGTAAACATTCAGCAGCTTGTGTTTGATGTTGAAGTGTCATATGGTTATGACGTTTGAACCATTTTTAGTTTGCATGTCGTGCAGATTAACGGGGTTCAAATTAAAAAGTGTTCAGATTAAAAACGGTCATATTACCGGAGGTGCACGGTACACGCCAAACCCGTTTATCCAAATTCTATATTGTTGAAATAAACATGTTTTTGAATTTAATTCAAACATACATATTTTAGTTTTAAACATGCTTTCAATTTACTTTGAATTATTCATATGTTTAGAGTACAAACGTTTATATTTTTGTTCTAAATGAACAAAATTTGTATCCATGTTCAGAAGACGTTTGAATCCGTCCAAGGTTTCAGCCAATACACGGCATTCACCCCGACGGCCAATTTACAATGAAATTTTAAATTTCACGAAGTTTAAAAGTTCCGTGCAAAGTGCATGGAATTCGGAAGTGGTTATCACAATAGGGGGGATCTTTTCCTTCTTGGCATTAAGCTGGGAAAGTTTTCTAGAATTTTTCCAGGATGATGGATCATCCCCATCATCTATGAGCAAATCAAACTGATTGCTCAAATTAATGTCATCAGAAGAGAGATCAAGAGATTATCCTTTTCTTTGCGTAGAAATAATCAGAGGGAGAGATGGGCGGAGAGAATGTGTTGAGCCCAAGGAATCAAAAATATCTCCAAATGACAAAATAACAAGCGATAGACGAACCGAATAATAACGGTATGTCAGAAGTGGAAAACAATAATGATATAATCTTCACCGTTCTTTTTCATGACAAGCAGCTCGTGCGACCCAACTCATTCGGGGCGGTAGAAAGAAACGAGCAAATTGTTGGCAAGCTGCTTCACGAAGTAAAGCCGAAGATGATACACGTGTGTTAATGGACATTTTTTTGTTATGTCTTTTCCCGATTCATATCAAGCTTTGTCCTCATCCGTGTATATTGCAACAAAGCAGGCAAGCAATATATCATTATCCTTCTACCACTCGGATCGAGCTTTGTTACAGAGCGAGTTTGTCATGGTAGTCGTAGCAACCGTTTTGTCTGTATCGTTGGTTGCTTTATGTGTTTGGATATGCTGGTTGAGCCAAATGAACTATCAAAATCTGAGCCAATCGAACATTCCCATTAGATTTTTTCCGAGGATTTCTTATTCTTACTGCATTAAATTTGAGAGTATAGCAATCGAAAAAAAATCAATCACCTTATTGTTTCGTGTGCAACTAGTTTTTGGAATCAGAAACAATATTCTATCTCTATTTTTTTATCCGTTTCGTTCGTTGGAAGACTCAATCGCGTTAGCTTTACGGAGCCGATAATTCATTGTTCACTGTTTGTAACAAAATTCACTTAATTCTATGTCTAGTAGGAGTTGGCCCGATTACTCGCGGCTTACTCGAGGTTAGAGGGGTACATTGTTGAAGGATAGGATCAGGGGAGGAGCTTGGGGTAGGGTTTCGTTGTCTCATCAGAGCGTTGTCGCCAGTATGACTGGTAGTGCTGTTCTAGCTTCGTCTGGAGTTCGACCGGCTATGGTGACCAGTGGGCGACGATGAGAATCATCGAGACGGGGGGATAAGACAAACAAAAACTAATAAAGAGAGACAAAAGACAAAGGAATTAAATTCTTATACTAGACATTTGAAGAAACACATAAACGGACTGCATATAGCAGAGATCACGGGTTGCCAACACGTCTCTGATAGGAACATAGGGTTGTCTTCCTTGGGCCTCGAGGGTATTCAAAAGTCGCTCTCTGGCGGCGTCATTATCCGTACATTGCCAAACTGCGTGTTCGATGTCATCGTAACTGTTTCCACACCGACAGATGTTGCTGTCCACGAGGTTTATTCTATTGAGATGAGCATCTAGCGAGTAGTGGTTGGACATAAGTCTACTCATCACCCGAATGAAGTCACGACTTAAGCCCAAGCCTTTAAACCACGCTCTCGAAGAAACATTAGGAATAATTGAATGTAACCACCGTCCAAGATTTCCAGTGTCCCAATCAGTTGCCAACTCGAAAGGGTACTCTGACGCACTAAATGGTAAAATTCATCGTGTGAAATTTGCCTGTCATATAATTTGCCTTCCTGCGCGCCCACCTTTGCGAGAGAGTCCGCCTTCTCATTGCCTGGGATTGAGAAATGTGAGGGGACCCATACAAAGGTAATCATATATGATCTTTTGACCAGTACACTCATCTGCTCCCTTCCCTTTGAAAGGAAATAAGATGAGTGCCTACCTTGTTTCATCGACCGAATAGCCTCAATCGAACTGAGACTATCCGAGAAGATGAAGTAATGGTCTGTGGGCATATTGGAAATCATCCCTAGAGTCGGTGTATAATGAGTCACGCCAAGAATGAAGCCAAGTCTACCTATTGAACTGTCAAACTGGCTACCTATCGTGCAAAATAAATAAACATTACGATGCTATGAATGCTACACGAAAGGTATTGCAATAAAATATAAAATTTAATCGAAGAAATGACCATACACACGCAGTGAGCATTTAAATTGTAATTAGATTCGTTTGGTAATGATTAGTAATGAGAATTTGTAATATATGTTGCTGATTTAATCCGACAAAATCACTAATATAATAATTTACTGCAGCCGGTAATTAAATTTCTCGCTAGAAGTCCTTTGAAGTTGATGCAGACGTCCTCTGTTGCCAAGTGAAAGGGAAGGGAATCTTTCGAAAACCGTGATGCGACTTCCACTGTTTTTCTCTTGGCGTGACTCATTATACACCGACTCTAATCATCCCCAATGCGAAGTTGATTGCTGCCAGCTAAGCAACAAAAACGGAACAAGGTTCCTGAAGTTTGCGGAAGGCGCTAGAGTTTTCATTGCAGACACCGAAGCCAGTAGATCCATTGAGATGGGACCCGTCTGTAAAATATCTTTTCATGCAATTGACTTGTTGGTACTTTTCAGTAAAAATACGTGGGATAATAATAGGTCGAAGTTGATTTGGAATCCCATGAGTTGCTTGTTTCATGGTCAGATCATATTCAATTGAGTAACTGCGATTGGTGAAGTGAACACAGTCTGGAGTATAACAAGGAAGACACATATCCGACGATATGTTGTGGTGGTAGATTCTCATAAATCGAGATTGTGTGTTCAGCCCAAGAATTTCTTCAAAATTTGCAATTATAAGTGTGTTCGTCACTCCGCATTTGATTAGTATTCTGAGAGAGAGCTCCCAGAAACGGTTCTGCAGGGGTGTTACTCCTGCCAGAACCTCGAGACTCATGTTATGCGTTGAGTGCATACAGCCTAGAGCAATACGCAGACAACGATATTGAATTCGTTCCAATTTTATTAGGTGACTTTTTCTTGCCGAGAGAAAGCAGAAAGAGCCGTACTCTAGAACAGAGATAATAGTTGTTTTATAAAGCGTTAGGAGGTCTCCCGGATGAGCACCCCACCATGTGCCGCAAATTGAACGGAGAAAGTTGATCCTCTGCTGACATTTTTGCTTCAAATACGTAATATGGGCATTCCAAGTGCACTTTGAATCAAACCAGACCCCAAGGTACTTGAAAGATAATGATTGGGTAATGTTTCTGCCCAAAAGATTAAGCTGCATTTGGGCTGGGTACCGCTTTCGAGTAAACACTACCAGTTTAGTTTTCTGCGGCGAGAATTCGATCCCTAGATTCCTAGCCCAAGAAGACAAAGTATTCTAACTCTATTGAATTAATTAATCTTTTTTGTTTAATTAATGGCACCAAGAAATATGCAAAATATTGCGATGCAATCAATTATTATTTTGCACGTAAATCGCTGAGCACTAATGCTACCGACCCCAGGGAGGTAGCTCCCACACCTGGACCCTTCCTATCGACCCATCAACTCATGAGCCGGGGACCAACGGCTTCACTTCTCGTGATCAGAGATAGTATTCCTTAGAACATCCCGGCGGCGCTGCCTGGGATTGAACCCAGGCCTGCTAGGGGAGAGTTAATCACGCTTACCACTACACCACCGGTGCCGCTAAATGCTAGCTTATAGCAAGGGTTGCAAGATAATTTAGGTACAAATCCCTGCAGCCGAATTGTATTTTGTTTGCTCCGCAAATCTCTCCCTCTGAGTATTTCTACTTTTGCGCTTAGCTACCATGGCAAAACTTTTATCCAAATCGACTTCCAAGCAGGAATTTTCCAAATATCCAAGTAGGACTACCTCGGGCAGGGTCCAAACAAGGATCGAAGAGAAATAAGAGTCGAAAAAGGTGCTGTTTAATTTAATTGTAGTTTTAGGTAGCAGTAACACTTCCTTCAGCAAAAATCAAATAGATGTGCACGGCAAGAGAGCACGATGCGGACTACGCAATAAATGTTAAATTGTTTATTAGTGACGCTATAAATGTTAAATAGTATTAGTTAAATTAATATTTCAAACTCAATGATATATCATTGAAGAATGTTGTTCTTAATTGTAAACCATCTAACAAGTTTCACAAAGTTGCGAACTTTTAAATTAAAACTGCAAAAATAAACAGGGTATTTTTTTATCAATTTTTTTTTCGCCAAAAAAATCGGGTTTATCGGTTTTTTGTCCACATGTGGTTATTTTGGTAACGTTTATTTGGACGGATATGGTTGTATTCGGTATTGGTAAAATGCTACTTTCAACCCTAGTTTCAAGTTTTTGCAGACACTTTTTTCGATTATGTTTTTATTCCATCGCTACGGTGCTACACGTTTATATGATAGTAGCACTGAAGCATTCCACGCAACCATTTAGTGTATCTCAAAAACAGCTTATTGATTAGATTAGCTCCAAATTCAGCCTTTTGGAGGCAGATAAATTAGTATCAATCTGATAGTTAGCCACAATGGACAAGCTTTTAATAGTCGGGCTTACTTGTTGTGTATTTTACATTCTTGTAGAAGCTAAAAACGTGCAATTCACATTAAACAAATTAGATATAAGTAAAAAAATTGTGATAACTGAATGCACAAGCACCGGAAAGAATCAATGGGAACAACAATCCCATCCATACATCTGTGGGTGGTTCGTTTTATGTATGAATGACATTGGAATCGAGAGTCAATGTCCAGAAAACCTCCTTTTTAATCCAGATATTGGGCTATGCGATTTGTCTGAGAATGTAAATTGTGACGACATAACAACCACAACAGCTCCGGAAGATCCTACAACCGATACAACATTGATTGAGACTACCGAAACAACTGCTAGTGACGATTTCACAACCGATACTTCGGTTGAAACTACAACTGAAAATGTCACCACTGTTGAAACTACAACTGAGAATGATACTACGATTGATAATACAACTAAAGATGATCCAACGGTTGATACTACAACTGAAGATTATACCACGATTGATACTACAACTGAAGATGCTACCACGGTTGTTACTACAACTGAGAATGATACTACAGTTGATACTACAACTGAAGATGGTGTTATTACTACAACTGAGAATGATACTACGGTTGAAACTACAACTAATGATGATACCACGGTTGAAATTACTACTAAAGATGATACCACGGTTATTACTACAACTGAGAATGATACTACGGTTGATACTACAACTGAGAATAATACTACGGTTGAAACTACAACTAATGATGATACCACCACTGATAATACAACTGATGATGATACTACGGCAACTACCGATCAGGAAGAAACCACCACAGATTCAAATCTCAGTCCTGAAACGACGACGGATCAATTGGAAACAACAAGCATAGACAACGAGGTGACAACAGAGGAAATCAATACTACCGTGGAAGATGAAACTACTGAAGGGGCTACAGAATCAGATTGTGAACCTTTGTGTGCAGACCTTCTAGCTTCAGGTGGTGAAATTGCCGATCCTAGTAATTGCGGTAGATTTATTAGCTGCACTGACCAGTGCAGCGGTGGTACCATGTTTTGCCCATCTAATTTGCATTTCAATCACATTATGTCTGTATGTGACCTACCAGAACGGGCTGAGTGTTTGTTGGAAGTATGTGTCGGCATACCGACCGGAGTCATCCCCAGTGTAAACAGCTGCCGACAGTAAGCACAACTGCCAACAGTAGCATATTTTCAAAGCTCTGTCATCTTATTATGATTTCATTACAGCTACTACGGGTGCATGAACTCGAACGCCATCCTCCAAAGTTGTGGACCTGGACTGGTGTTCGATCCTGTGAAGAAATTATGTGTAACAGAAGATGCTGACAATCCATGTGTAGTAAGTATTCATATCTTAGCGGGTGGAAATAAAAATGTAATTCTCATTTATGCTTAACTAGTTCCCGGATATCCCCGCACCGCCACCAGAAGTTTATTCGCAATGCACTCCAACCGTTGTCGAACAACAGCTTCGTCATCCCACTCGTTGTGACGTGTTTTATCGATGCGTACGAGGCATGCTGTCTGGCCGAATATGCCTCGATGGCTTGTTATTTGACGAATCGCTAGGAAAGTGCAATCTAGCGGAACTAGTTGATTGTGTCGACGAAACTGAGCAGCAGTGAAGATATTCAGTGGAAAAATCTCAAAATGTGGAAAGTCATTCGAAACGCAAGGCAGTTCATAATTCTCGCTCATCTTTTCAAATAGACCATTCTCTTTAACGACTTTCTCTTTCGTTAATAACTCGACTATAAAAACGTGTCCTGACCCATTCATCGTTTTGGATACTAGATCGTTTTTTCTCATTCAACTAACTGTTTGTAGAAAATATCCCCAAATGCCTTTACACGGCCACGGTGATTCAAAGTGAAAGTCAATGCAAATAATCGATAAATATACATTGGTCTATTTGAAAAGATGCGCTAGAACGCTTTAGCTGGTTTGATTGTTGGAAATGGAATAGAAGGTTTTAATAAAATTACACTATAGCACATATTAATAGGGTAATTTGGTTAAGATTTATTTTCCGTCATACTAAGCACAGCCCACTCTTAACCTTTCTTTTTCGAACGCGTTTTATAAAACATGGAATGATTCTATCAAAAATGACTTCTAAATTTAGTTAGATTTCCATACTTATCGTTAGATTTGATAAAGAGTCACTGTTGAAATATTGTTAAAAATCGAACACTGCTTCTTGATTACTATTCCACCACACGCGTTTCAATTGAAACACATTGAAACGTCATTGGATTCACTTTGGCAGGCCGGATGAAGGCAGAACAAAATATTCATTATGAGCGCTTCTTTTGTTTTTGAGAAGAATGGATGTAAACATTCATAGGGTTAACTACCCCATTTCCAGCCTATTAAGCACAACCCGCACTTAGTCTTTCTTAATCTAGCGCAGTTTAGCACCAAACGGAATGTTATTATCACTGATGGCTTCCAAATTTATTTACCTTTCCGTACCGTAAGATTTGATAAAGATAAACCAATCGTTGAGATATTGTCAAAAGTCTAACACTGCTTCTTGACGCCTAACTCGGCCTACGGATTCTAAACTCGGCCTAACGCGTTGAAACGCAATTGTAAAGTGGACCCTACACGATTACTTTTATTGACAATAATCGTATTGTCAATACATTCTATATTGACGTCAATATATCGAGATTGACAATATTTCTGAATTCACATCATCAATATTATTGTCAATAATTCCCCTTCGCATCAATATATTGATGCGTGTGGGGTTTGCTTAACGCCAGTGAATTGACTTCGGCCTATCGGATGAAGATAGAAATTGATTCGGTCGGAGAGCTTCTTTTGTTTTTGGGAATAATGGGTGCAAACGTTCATATCACGTGTTCTCATTGACTTTGTTCGGTAGCTTATTAACTAAAGTATCGTACCAAATGCATAATTGACTTGTTAACTATGAAATTATGGATTTATTGGAAGTTTTCTGCTCGATAGACCCAAAATGGGCGATTAGGTCGAAGTAGTTCTCTACCCTATTATGCGTTCTTATACACAGAAACAAAATCCATAGGCAAAATTACTATATTGATGGTTTAAATTAAATATTCCCACCAATAGATTTGTGCAGAAACGAAATTCATTTAATTTTACTATTTTTTCTATCAAAACTACTATGCCGTTTGAGACTTCTAAATTTAGTTAGATTTCCATACTTATCGTTAGATTTGATAAAGAGTCACTGTTGAAATATTGTTAAAAATCGAACACTGCTTCTTAATTACTATTCCACCACACGCGTTTCAATTGAAACACATTGAAACGTCATTGGATTCACTTTGGCAGGCCGGATGAAGGCAGAACAAAATATTCATTATGAGCGCTTCTTTTGTTTTTGAGAAGAATGGATGCAAACATTCATAGGGTTAACTACCCCATTTCCAGCCTATTAAGCACAACCCGCACTTAGTCTTTCTTAATCTAGCGCAGTTTAGCACCAAACGGAATGTTATTATCACTGATGGCTTCCAAATTTATTTACCTTTCCGTACCGTAAGATTTGATAAAGATAAACCAATCGTTGAGATATTGTCAAAAGTCTAACACTGCTTCTTGACGCCTAACTCGGCCTACGGATTCTAAACTCGGCCTAACGCGTTGAAACGCAATTGTAAAGTGGACCCTACACGATTACTTTTATTGACAATAATCGTATTGTCAATACATTCTATATTGACGTCAATATATCGAGATTGACAATATTTCTGAATTCACATCATCAATATTATTGTCAATAATTCCCCTTCGCATCAATATATTGATGCGTGTGGGGTTTGCTTAACGCCAGTGAATTGACTTCGGCCTATCGGATGAAGATAGAAATTGATTCGGTTGGAGAGCTTCTTTTGTTTTTGGGAATAATGGGTGCAAACGTTCATATCACGTGTTCTCATTGACTTTGTTCGGTAGCTTATTAACTAAAGTATCGTACCAAATGCATAATTGACTTGTTAACTATGAAATCATGGATTTATTGGAAGTTTTCTGCTCGATAGACCCAAAATGGGCGATTAGGCCGAAGTAGTTCTCTACCCTATTATGCGTTCTTATACACAGAAACAAAATCCATAGGCAAAATTACTATATTGATGGTTTAAATTAAATATTCCCACCAATAGATTTGTGCAGAAACGAAATTCATTTAATTTTACTATTTTTTCTATCAAAACTACTATGCCGTTTGAGTAAGTATAGTAGTTTTGACAGAATGGTATTAACTTTGTTTATATTTATAGTCAACTATACTGAAATTATGGTAGATTTAACGGCATTAAGCGTAGTTATACTGAAAATAAGTGTTTTCTGCAAAATAGTATTTATAACTATGGTCTTTGTTTCAGTGTAGAATTTGTTTTGAAGCGTTTGAACTGAAGTATCGTACCAAACGTACGTTTGATTCGTTCACGTCGCAATCATTGATATTATTGAAGTTTCTGATCGATATGAAGGAAATAGGCGCTTATGCCGAAGTAGTGCTCTACCCCCTACTAGAAAAATAAATCATCAAATTGTATTTATGTAATTCTCACACGAATTTATCCTATAGGATCAACAAATGAATCCTATGGGTACACATACAAGCCATGTGTGACTCTAGGGTGCCAATGAATGTTTGGGTAAAAATGACCATCGAATGGCATCAAAGGACCATATACAAAATGTTTATTGACTCGAGAAAAAACCCTATGCAAAAGTTGGTCTCAATTGGACATAATTTAGGAGTGCCGTAAAGCGGTTCAAGTTCGATCTTTTTCAGGTGCAAAATCACTCATGAACTGGATACATGAAATTATGGAAATATTTTTTAATGGACCATATCGTTAACCCTCGAATGCATAGTGTTGCCATTTGTCAAAATACATTTTTTTTGTCTTTAAACATGGTGGAACAACATTTTGATAGTAAGCGCAATATATATAACTAGAAGAAAAATTCACCACAAAATATAAAATCATGCATTTAAGGGTTAATTTATAATATTTGCTTCCAAGCTACTAGCATATCATTTTAAACCATCACTAGCATTTGGTTCGCGATACTTTACCAGAGAGATTGTCTGTTCTTGGAGTAGTTCTTTTAATATTCAAAAATTCAAAATACAAAAATCTCATCTTTTCACCACATGCATCTAAACAAATTTGAATTGGGTGAGTGTGTTTATTATTTTGGGAGTATTCCTTGTGGAGAAAAAAATATAGGGAAAATTTACTAATGATTCTCTAATTGAACACACTTCCGTAAACCTCAATATTATCATTTAATTCAAAATTTCTTCCACAGGAATTAGTCTCAATTCTGTTCTGCATGTCTACGTTGAAAAATATGGAAATACTTATTTTGAACATGACTTAGACCGTATTGCCAATGAGGGAGTACTAGTTTCATAACTGACACAATTCCCCAGATCAAATGTTGGTTTAAATTATCAAATTAGGGGAATTTACGTATTCTCGTCAATCTAAGCAGCGTCTGCACTTCTACTAGCATTTTCTCAGCGTCACGCACATATATGATGTGTCTGTTTGTTTACATTCATCTGCTGCTTGCTTCTCTATCCATTCCAATCGACAGAATTTTTCAAAACGTTTTGAAAGCGTTTTTACAACGCTCCAAACTTCTCAGGTGAGTGTGACTATTGTCGGCAGTCTCTTTTTCTTCGGCAACCTTCCCATTAGAACTACGTGTTAACCAGCTGTTCTATTATCGGCAACTCGAAATCAACCTCATTTTGTAGTGCGTATGCTTTATTTGAAGAAAAATGTAGCATTACTGGATTGCTCGATCGTTCAAATATAATCAGATTGAAGCTGAAAGGCTAAACAATCGTTTGGACACATTCAGGGAAGTGCGTTGATGGGAAAACATAGTGAAATTAACGTTTAAATTTTGGTTGCCGAAAACAGTCAATGGGTGCCGAAGCCAACATTTACCCTATATCGTTTTAATTTTTTTTTCAATTTTTTTTTTTTTTAATCAAAAAACTTTGTTTTTCCTTGATGTTTTTTCCGTCGATTTTGTATTCCGTACTGATGCCAGGGAGGCAGCTCCCACACCTCGATCCATCAACTCATGAAATGGAGACCAATGGCTTTACTTCCCTTCCGAAGGAAAGATTTTATGCATCAGAAAATGAATGAGAGTCAACAACGCAGGCAATAATCGTTGGTAAGTAAAACTTAATAACTACAAATTTATTAATTTTACAACCGTCACAAGCATTAAGTTCGTTATATGTATTTCAATATGGTCTTCTCTAGAAATACTTACATCGAATGTATTTTTGGATTTATTACATCCTCTGCATATGTTTCATGCAACAAATGTAATTGCAGTTTTTGCAATGGACTGCAGCTGCATACAAGTAAGTTTTTTCTTCCAGAATGCATATTTTTGTATAAAACCGTCACGAGATGATTTTCTAGACGTAATGCATATAGTGTACAATTCCTAAAGCATTATTTCTAAATTTTCTACCACGAAGTCAACCATTTCCATAAGAAAATTGAGAAAACAAGTTCATTTGGAAAAAAAATTAAAAAATCCGAGTTTTGCAGTTTGAAAAATAATATTTTTCACTCTTATTCGCTTTCAATATCACGCGTGATATCGGAACAAAATATCATGCCTATTTTTGATTTAAAAACTCCTTTGATATTGTGAGACTATTCACAACATATAAAAATGCAACTGATAGTTGACTCGATACAATCATAGAGGTAACTCTATGATACAACTGCTCGATGGCAGACACGAAGCTACTGCTTCCAGCAGTGACGGTAGATTCGGGTCGCGTTCCGATGTAAAGCAAAAATCATTAAACTTAAACTCACCACGGTTTGGATAGAATTGTAGCTGGTGAATTTAGTTAGCTTGATATTTGTAGCTTGTAATATCTTCCACAGTAGCTTGCATATTGATTTTTGTCTACGAAAATCAAGCGTAAATTTGGGCAATGCACACGAAACGAAAATCAATTATTTTATTCATGCGTTTCACTTATACATTTTTTCCAAAACATCAGCCTTATACATTCCATAAGACAAACCACATAGGTCCTATAATAATGCATAAATGGTATGTGTGACCGCTTATACATTTAATTTCACGCATGATCTTCATTAACTTTTTGCAAGGCGTCTGCTTATTTTTTTTTCCTCTGTTCGGGACCTAACACTACTGCGACCAGTAAATTGATCTATTGTAGTATGTCTCGTGTCCTTAGTTTAGTGCATGTCGTATTACTCCATCACTATTGAGAAATGATGAAGTATTCGATTTTTTTACAGTTGCCACTCTTGCATATATCGCAAGGATCCGACTTTAATTGAAAGGTCCCGCTATTTATACCCTTCGGAGTGTTGAAACACCCTACAAAGGCGCGCCCCTTTGTCAGTCAAAATTGGATTCCTTAGCAACAAAATTAAGGTATGACACCGATAATGACCATGCATCAGAACCCTAGCCTTAACCACTTCAAACTAGGGAACAACGAAGAGAAGATTAGGAATCACATAGATGAAGACTAATTAACTCATTTTTTCCTTGTTTCAAGATCATCCTCGGTGGACAAAGTCGAGTCTTGTCACTATCAACAAGGCATAAAAAGTATCAAGGACTAAGATGTGTTCCTTGGATTACTGAAAAATCCTGTTCCCCTAGTTTGAAGTAATCAGCACTGGGAATCGGTGGTAGATCTTACATCCCGTAACGTACCACGAAAAGGTAATCTACCCACGTTACGGGGCAATGCTTATTAGTTGACTTATACATTTTATGACTAATCAGCAATGCAAATTTGCCAAAAGGTATAAGAAGATTTCTATCCATGCACAGTGGTGCAAAAGGCCAAATCCATGAACTTTTTTCATTAGCACCTTTTACAGTGGTTTTTTCAATAGGGTGTCTTGAGAAGAGTTTTTATAAATGACAAGACCCATTGAATGAAGTTACGTTTTAGTTCGAAACTTCACCACAGGTGGCGCTGCAAAATCTAACTTTTTAGTTTGACCAGATAGAGATATAAATTCTTCAGCTAAGTTGTAGGTTGCTTCATAACTAAAAACTTTGTAGAAGACGCCATATCTCTATGTTTTGTTTGTTTGTTTTTGACAAGCCAAAGCAACCCATGATTGGCATTTTTTAACTGTCATTCGAGCGTTATGGTACAACAATTGAGTTCATCGGAGTAAAGCCGGTTACTGTTTAAAAAATTCTGATTCACTGATCTAAAGTTGTGAAAAGCTTTCTAGTCCCAATAGGCCAATTGTCAAAACAGGCGCAAGAAAGTCGTAATAAAGACTATTACCCCGTACCAGTGCTGAGATTTGTCATTGTCATTGACAGATTTTCGTGCGATATTGACAAAATTGTTCGTCACATAGTCACTGACAGACTTGATCCTCAAAAAAACCTTCGTCAAAATCTTATTCATTTTTTCGTCAATGACAAAGATTCACCTGGTAACAAATCGTGTAATTTAGTACATTCTGTGTCACATTATTGTTATCCAAGTAGTTCAGGACGTAGATGCTTGTTCACTAAAATGGCTCCATGTAATTGTTTTGCTCAAGTCATTTAATTTCGTTACAAATTTAGTTAATATAAAAATCCACACATTCTAGTTGATCGATCACGCAACACTTCCAGAGCGTTATGGCTAGTTGCAAGACCTGCATAAATCTTATCCGAACAATCTCCATGCCGCACCGCACCGACAACCGAGCTGTCTGGCTGCATGTAACCAAGGCAATTATTGACAGCCGTCTACTCTATGGCCTGAAGCTCACCACAATGGCCAAAAACAAACTTTTGCAAGTCCTTGCCCCGGTTTACAACGGCTACATCCGGGTAGTTTCAAGTATCGTGCCCTCGACGCCGGCTGACCCAACCTGGGTTGAAGTCGGGGTACTTCCCTTCGGGCTTAGAATCAATAGTGCAGTCGCCATCAAAGCGGCTGCCTACTTGGAAAAACCATTGTCCTAATCCTTACAGATTCACACAGCATAATCTCTGCTCTCCGGTCCAACATGCTCACTCATCCGTGAATTCAGGGGATCATCCGATTTGCCCCCTCAAACACAGTGTTCACCTGGGTTTTGGGGCTTTGTGGGATCACTGGCAACTTCGACGCTGACAAATTGACCGGAGTGGCAGTGCCAGTTACACCGATGAAGTCCCCCTTATGGACGTCAAGCGATGGGTCGAAAACTCCATGCAGGCTAGGTGGCAAGAAGATTCCTTCCTTTTGGCCAGTGAGGCATCTCTACCGGACGGGGGACTTGTTCGGATTTGTCAATAAGCTATCTCTATGTCAATGGTCTAGTTTGTTTTTCTGTGTCTTCCAAATTTTAGATGCCGTCCAACCAAAACTCTGCAATGTCAAACTGTGTACTTTCCTAAGGCATAAGGCCTGCCTCTGATATTTTTCCTGCAAAGTGAAGAACTAGCCAAGGGCTAAAATCACTGAAATAAAGCAAAAACAGAATTTTTCTCTACAACTTTGTCTCAAGCGTCATTTTGATCAAAAGTGCCTTTCCGTGCTACAATGTTTTAAAAAATGTTAATATTTCCATTTTGAAAATTTTACAAGATCCAAAATTTCAAAATTTTAGCAAACATGTAAATCATTGCCCCTAATAAACAATTATGCCAAGTTTCTTACAAACTGTAAATAAATTTCTAGTAATTGTTCATATTAAATTTGGGTTCCCTGATACCGAACCTGATGCTAGAATTCTTGTGTGAAGTGCATGTTCAGCAAAAATTACAAAAATAATAATTCTTAAAATGCAAATTTCATCACTTATATTGTTAAATGGTAAATAGTTGTGCATGTACATAGCTGAATTGAAAAAAATATGAGCATGATGCATTCTACCGATTTTCAAGAGGATTGCAATAGTTTAAAAAAAATTAACATCGATCATGTCCAATTCGAACGGCGCCGGTGGTGTAGTGGTAAGCGTGATTACCTATCACCCCAGCAGGCGTGAGTTCAATCCCAGCCGGCGCCGCCGGGATGTTCTGAGGCATAACATCTCTGATCACGCCTTCCTTCGGATGGGAAGTAAAGCCGTTGGTCCCCGGTTCATGAGTTGATGGGTCGATAGGTAGGGTCCAGGTGTGGGAGCTGCCTTCCTGGCACGTCGGTAGCATTGGTGCTCAGCACGGACAAGATCGACGGAAAAAACAAACCGAAGGAAAAAAAAAATGTCCAATTCGATTCAAGATCGTCTATTGAGCTTTCCCTTCTGTGACAAAGGATACCTTGGAGCTTAATGCATCGTCATGAAACAATAAGAAGCCCCAAAATCATATCTCAAGCAAATTCACCATTTGAAAAATCATGTAAATTTCGGAGAAATATTTTGTAGTTAACGGTAGATTTGGCGTAAATTTACATGATATTCATTGTAAATTTTAGTTCAATTTTGTATAAATCTGCAGTGTTTTATACAATCTTGCACAACATACCATTATTCCTGCCAACTATAGCACAATTTTAAATGAGAGGAGATTAATCGCGATGGTTAAATTAAAAAAAAAAAATCTGTGTGGGAGGTGACAAACCCTAATTTCCCGCATGCATTCATACTCTCCAGAAGCAGACCTAAATGGTCTGATGGGTAATTGAAACTGCTATCGAATGGCGTTGTTTACCATTCTCCTTTTATTGATCTTAGCTTATCAAGTGAAAGCACTTTATTGCAATAAATAACTTAGTCAGAAACAATGATATCTTAGTGCTGTTTCGTATCTCGGATGTTCAAAAGCTTGTTTCTTCCTGTCATATAAGCGACCATGGAAAAGTACGCTCAAACTCTGTTCCGTTTATTACTAATTTTGATTATTTTAGCTATCGCATCCGGAAATCCAAACTGTCCAGCTGAAGAAAACGAAAACTCGGACGCCGTTCTGCTCCCACATCCAGACGTCTGCAGTAAATATCTTATCTGTTCGAACGGGGTCGCTTACGAGCAAGACTGCCGCGACGGATTACTTTTTAATCCGGCACTGTTGGTAAGTCTAACCACAACGTCTGGCTCTAGGTTCAGTTATCTTTAATTAACCTTTACCATTGAAGGTTTGCGATTGGCCGGAAAATGTCGAATGCGAAAAATTATGAGTAGATAAAACTGAACTACGCTATTGTAAATGGATTTGGAATGTAACCCATATGGAATGCTTGATGGTTTAGCGAACGGAAGTTATATCACAAACGACTTCGGTTGTGTCTACGTGCACGTGGCGGTTTTGAAAATGTCTGGAAAACGATTCTAACTATGTACGCGCAATTGAATTTGGTAGTTATCTATGCCTGCAATGTACTTTTATCTTTTACTACCTTAAACAATAGTGAACCCTGAACATCCCTCTGAAAGATATCTGCTTTTTCATACTTGTACGCAGGAAATTGATCAGTGCTGATGTCACTACTTATTGATGACATTGTAGAATAAAATTCCACTACGTATGAGGGACTTCAATCGGTAAAAATAGATAAGTATGCAGCAACACTCTAGATCGATAAATTTCTCAGATTTTGAACCTCTTTGTCCGAATGCTGTCAACAATCAATAAGCGTGCCTTTGTTCCGGTCAGATTGCTAGTAATTCAGAAGAGATTGGAATGCCGTAAAATATCAAAATAAATTTATTTTTTTAAGGAACTTTAAATGCTTTTATCATTGCAATCGTTCGTCCCTAATAATTGACGATTCAATTTTTATGTGTAACCAAAATCAGTAACGTAGCGTGACTGAGTGAGCAGTGTGAACTTGTGATTCGAGTTTCGTCCTTCTTAAGTATTAAGAATTCTTGTTTTCCAGGAGTGTTATGGTCCCATTTGATCACCATGCCTGATTAATGATCGGACATGAATTTAAACATTTTTGTTATTTCATATGTCTTCGAAAGAACATTTAACTATGTGTGCACGCACATGAACGGAAATCAAGAAACCGATAATTACAAATTAACTTCCCTATCATTCACATTTGTAGGCGAACCAGCCTCAGGCTGAAAGCCTCCTAAATAAAGATAAATCAATCAAATCCACATTCACATTTTTGCAAGGAAAACAATGTTAAGCATGTGAATATATTTATCAATGATATATTTATGACTGACATAGAAATGGTTAATTGAAAATGATGTATCACTTTACTAAAACTAAATAAAATATAGACCAATGAAAAACCTTATGCGAAGTGACATTTGGCCAAAACATAAATTTGGTTAAAATATCTAAAAATATGTAAATGTAAGGTAGCTATTATCAGGACACTGGGTTATGATCACAACGTACTTCGTGTGTATGGCTAAAGATCGCTGTAACCCTCGTTTAAGTTTATTTAAACTTTTGTTTGCCTGTGGATATTTTTTAAAACGAGTCTTTGCTACTATTTATGACACTTAACTTAACAGCACTATTTAAATAAAACAACTGGTTAATGTTATCTACACTTTACTCCAGGAGTTCTAGAATCATATTTCAATTCTAGCCCAATGTCACCCCCTAGGCCCAATATCACCCCGTCTTACGGTAGTAAAATTAGTTTTACATAATAATTGATATAGTAGCTCTGGAAAAAACGTTATATTCCATAAATTCAAAATAACACGTGTCTGCTGCCGCCAATAACAGCTTTTGGTTTTTATTTGGACGTTCCACTGATCGCATGGGTTTCGTAGAACATTAAAACATATTTTCAAAAAGGAGGCTGACAAAATCGGGTCATTACTGTATAAGATTTAAGGACCCTTGGCAGAATGCGAGGCTGGTGACGTGTGGCTATGTAGAGTGGAGCCGACTTCTTTGGACACCAGAGGACATCAAGGCCTTAGCCGGATTGGTATGGTTTGGTATACAGCCAACTCTCCCTTACACGTTCTCCCTAACTCGATGAAAATTCCAGCGTCTGATGGTCTCTATGGTCCTTTAAAATCAGAAAACTTGCCTGTATCGCAATGAATATTGAATGATTTGCTCAGTATTAAAATAATGGATCAAACCATTAGTGGGTGCTAGAAGCCCACGCTACCTTGGGGGCAACCTTAGCCCTACCATAATCATGGTCCTGATTGGTGATATTGGGGTAATTGGGACCCAGTGTCGGTTGTTCTGGAATATTGCCGGCCCACAGGAAAGAGTTTCCAGAATTGACTTCACGGTTTCTCCCGATTTTTCCGATGCAAAACCTAAAAAAATTCCCGGTTATTCATATTCAGCAAGGGATTCAAAAAAATCTCTAAGATTGGTTTCGACAAATGTTTAGAGTCTTAGACTATTTTAGAACAAATGAATCTGGGACTGTAAAGATATTCAAAAAGTGGAATCTAAATAAAAGTCTAGATCCATTTTCTGCCTTGATTTTTTTTTTCTATGATTTGGAACTTGAATGTACTTTCAGGGATCAAACAAATTAAATGATTTTTTATAGATTTCTAGCGAGAATACATATAAAAATGTAGGGTAAATTTCCTGAAAAAAACCAATGGAAAAATTCTAATGAAGCTCTGTCCCTAAATCCAATATAATTTTGAGATATAATTCTAAGAAGTTCTGAGGTGAATTCCAAGGAGGAAAGGAAAGGAAGTTCTGTAGAGACTTGCATTTGAATCGTGAACGAATGAATTTCAGGGAGAATTCAAAGAGATTTATAAACATAATTTAAATGGTGTTCTGTAGATAATTTCATGTTAATACTGAAGAAGATTCAGAAAAGAACTTCAAGAAAATTCTAAAAATAGTTCCAAAAATAGAGCACAAAATAAATTGAATTATGAATGTTTCAGGAAAATTAAGGAGAAAATTCCAGGGTATTTCTGATTATAAATCCACAGCATTTTAAAGGAAAGTTTTTAGTTTTTTTTAAAAAAAATGAGAAGAACATGTAGTTGCAAAGGGTGGGGGGGGGAGTTCCAAATCAAATACCAAGGTAATTATGAGGAAAGTATCCAGGGAATTCTGGAAACTCAAAAGCAGTTTTTTTCGTTTATACAAAAAATATGCAATGAAAATGTGTCCTCTGTGTCTTCGTAGGCAAGTAGAATGCAATGATCTCATTTTCATGAACGTAATTCTAGTTTGGATTTCCATTCGATCATTTTGTCATTTTAACATCTGTAGATTCTACAGTGTAGAACATCAAGATCTTAACTCCAGGATGATTTCGAGAACATTAGATATTTTGTTATTACAAATATATATTTTCCCCTGATGTAATGAGCTCTAACTAAGGTCTCTGGAGTCGTATGTTGGGACCTCCCTTAGCTCAGTCGGTAAAGGCGCAGCTACAAAGCAAGACCATGCTGGAGGTGGCTGGGTTCGATTCCCGGTCCGGTCTAGGAATTTTTCGGGTTGGAAAATTTCTCGACTTCCCTGGGCATAGAGTATGATTGTACCTGCCACACAATTATACTAATGCAAAAATGGTACAGGCATCGAAAGCTCTTAATTAATAACTGTGAAAGTGCATCTATAGAACACTAAGTTGAGAGCACGCAATAAGCTAATAATGCCATACGCAATAAGCTTGAAATGCGAAGAAGAAGAAGGAGTCGTATGTATTGTCAGGACATCGAGAAAAACTTTATTGAACATGTAGAACTTCAAGATCAATTCTTCAGGATGGTTTGAAGATCTTATTGTGCTACGTATTTGCTGTTCATGATTTCATACGGTGATACGAGGATTTTTGAAAACATATCTTTGCAGAACATCATCTTTTAAAGGTGAAGGTTTAAACTTCAGACTAATTTGGATGTTATTATAGGTCATACATTTTTTTATATGTCTCTGTCTAAGAAAAAGTGCGGAAAGTTCCTTAAAATATGCCCTAGAAAAAATTTGAACTGAAACGATTAAACTTGAGAAATTGAGCTTTCTTCTCCGATAGCCGATAGCTTGCTTCCATCTCAGCAGCATTCGCATCCAGCACCTTGGAGAAATTGGAAATTTCACCCAATGACGGTCTCGCACTTCCATTTTGGAAGTCAAAACGAATGGTGGTTTTGACCTTAATTCCAGACATCATCAAACTTAATTTGCTTCACCGATCAACCGAGCTACATGCAATGAACAAAGCACTCGGGACAGTAGTCTCTAAATCCAATATTAGCGCGTGATGTGCCACCATCATATTGAAAAAAAAACATCTGAAATGTCAAAATTCAAGTGTGAACTGAATGGATTTTTGACTAGAATGTTATGTTGAATCAATTGCAGTATGATAGATCATATTTTTTATCCTGCAACGCCCTTCGAAAAATCGTGTAAATTTAGGTGCTCTGAGACTGGCATATTTACTGAAAAACAAACCTGTCTAAACAAATGAAAATCAGTCCTTTTACGCTAAACAAAAACAGTTAATTCTGTTACACTTTAAAGATTTATAATCAGTGAAGAAAATGAACAAGGTGTGCAAAAAAATAAGTAAAATTAAACGAATTGTAACTTGCTACTGATACAAATTTTAAGACAACATTTTGTTTTCTTGATCTAAACACAAGTCAATACACAAATTTTTACTTATTTAGAACTAGCTAAACCATCATCCTTGATAATTTCAAGTCATTTGGTATAATAGTTAAAAAGTTACAGCTGTCTATCTGTGTGTCATGTTATGTCATGTTAAACTAATACAAGTATTTTATGTCAAGTTTTACTTCATACGCATCAACGACATAAAATATTTAATTCCTTTGAAGTTCGCGATAAATATAAAGACACATGAACTCTATTCTCTATTACTGCTAAGCAATATTGGTCCGAGGGGAATTTCCCTTGGTAGGTTTTTGTTTTGTTTACAACAATCACACCTAATTTGTGACCGCGTGATAAACTGTTGGAAATACCAACCGTGATGCAATGCGTATGACCGTCATCGGCAACGTCACTGCTGATAAGGCAACTAGTAAATTTTTTGATTTCTTGTCGATGATACATCACATATAGTAGCAAATATTGAGCATGAAAGTATTGTCATTTGCTATCGTGTCTTGATAAAACTGTGACTCATGGACTTTGACCATGTGCCTTACGAGATACGATACGTTTTTATCTAGCTTCACCGTTGTCCAATGTTTCCTATGTGACTTTTGACTTCCGGTAACGAAATATTCGGCACGCAATAAAAAACCTTTTGCTGCTTTCTTCGATTTCTATAGCACTTCAGACTACGCTGAGTAAGCAACATTGAAAATGAAGTGTAAGTGAATTAAATAGTTCTTTCTAGCTAATTAATGCTAATGAAATGTGTTTTCCATTCCACAGCACTAATTGCACTCTTCTGTTTGTTTGTGGTGGGCGTGGCATATGGTCAGAATTGCTACGGTCAATCCAACGGAAGCACACAGCCAGATCCTTCGCGATGCAATTTTTACTACTTCTGCAACAATGGAAATAGCAATCCGGTGAGCTGTCCTAGTGGCTTGCATTATAATGCTCGGGGAAAGGTTTGTGATCGTCCCAGCAGAGCAGGTTGTGTTATGTGCCCTTCAAGTGGTTTTCGGAATCTGCCAGTTGCTGGTGCATGCAACAAGTTTATCCAGTGCTTCCAGGGCGTGGCCACTGATAGAGAATGTCCAAAGGGATTGCTCTTCGACTCTAGCTATGGACAGTGTAACCTTGAACGAAATGTCAGATGTTAATTCGCGGTTGGGATTACCCCAATAAAATGTTGGTAATATAATTACAAAAACAGGTTGGTACTTACCTGAAGCATAGATTAAGGCATAAGGAAATTCATTTGAGTATAATAGTTTTTAAAAAATATGATAAGATTAAACATCGTTAAATGGCTGTTTTTTTTTTCAATAGTTTATTTGATAGGCTCAAATGTCCAAAAGGACTCCTTGGAGCCGAGAATCTTTAAATAATGTAATAATTACATTAAAGTATTAAAAAAGACATAGTTTATGAGTTCTTCCTTGCTTCTGCCAATTGATTTTCCTTCAGCAGCGCCCACCGCTTGGCCTCCTTTTCGTCCTTTACCTGCTCCTTCTCGGTATAGTTAACTATCCCGAATTTGTAGTAGTTCCTCTCCACTGTTCATTTCGGCGTCCCGGGACGTTACATTCATCACCATCGCCTATTCATCCAGGACCTCAACGACTCCTCGTTTGGTGATGGACCTCCAGTGATTACATCAGCGCACAGTGGTTGAAATCGACATTTTCGTGCGCTTTATCATGAAATTAAGAGATATGGTGCCTTGGGAAAAGTTTTTCAATATGTTACTGCGCTTCTTTTAGTGCTTTTAGTTAAAAGATTAATCCCCCTAAAAGTGAGATCGAACATTTTTTTTTTTTTCAACTTTTCAAGATACAGGGTTGGTTTACTGGACAAAGTTGTAGAAAATTTCTTTACAAAGAACTTTGTTGAAGACGCTTAATTGATATCTTTTTTACTTTTCAAGATATGTGACGTTTATTGCCGACGGTCCCTCAAAAATGGGTTTCTCATCATAACTTTTTGGTCTACATTTTAACCATGTTCTAGTAAGTTGTAGTATCTGCTGTATAAAAAAAGTTATTTGAGTTTTTGTAGATTTTTAGACCATAATTTATGAACTTGTAACTTAGCAGGGGGCAAAATGGGGCAAAGTACCCATGGTGCATATGAAACTTTAAGAAATTTACTTCAAAATGATAGCAAACATCTGTGAATGTAAGCTTTTGGAAGGTATGTTTCGTGTTAAAACTTTTTCTTCGTTATAGTAAAAAAATGCGGCACGCTAATTGGGTTCAATTTAATTTAATTTAATTTAACTGATAATAAAAGTTTTTCAACATGTTTATTTCATGAATCGCTGTCTTCCTTGCTTTTGGTTTCGTTGTCGTTCTCGTTGTCATTCACACTACCGTAAGAAAAACTTTTCAAAAGGCTTTTCGCGTCCTCCGATAGTGATTTTTCGATTTTTTTCGGCCATGCTCGAATACTTGTGATCAATGGATCAGAAGACACTAGTTCAGAAGATCACGATTCGTAACTTGTCTTGAATGCTTTCGGTGTTGAATTCTCGGTAGGGTTACCTACCCCATTTCCGGCCTACTAGTCACAACCTGTACTTGATCTTTCTTAATCTAGCGTAGTTTAGCACCAAACGGAATGTTATTATTACTGATGGCTTCCAAATGTATTTACCTTTCCGTACGTACCGTAAAATTTGATAAAGAGAAACTATTCGTTGATATATTGTCAAAAGTCTAACACTTTTCAAATTCACTTAACAATCTTCTTGACGCCAAACTCGGCCTACGGATTCTAAACTCTGCCTAACGCATTGAAACGCCATTGAAATGCCAATGAATTCACTTCGGCCTATTGGATGAAGATAAAGATTGATTCGGTCGGAGCACTTCATTTGTATTTTAGAATATTGGGTTTCAAAAATTCATATCACGCGTTCTTATTGACTTCGTTCGGTAGCATAGTTTACCGGTTAACGCCGAAATCATGGATTTATTTGATGTTCTCTGCTTGATAGGCCCAAAATGGGCGCTTAGGCTGAAGTAGTTATCTACCCTATCTGTTGGATGGGTAAAAATATTTCAATAAAATAATTACATCATGAAGCTTGTATTTACCTACCTTTGCCAATCTTTATTTCTTGCCTCTTGCGCTTCTTCTGAGAGTTGTCCGATTGGTACCATAAAATGGTCAATTATGGAAGACCCATGTATAAGAACCTTATGAACACTTTCTGGAAGATAGTACCAGGGATATAATTTCACCAACAAGCATGCTGTCTCAACACAATAGTTGTCAAATGAGATTGAATCGATTTCGCAACCTGATCCTATTGATTGGAGAATTGAACCACAGCGCTGGATTGCTGTGAGATTTAGTTTAGTGATGTCTGCTACTTGTTCAGCGTTTGCAAAAAAATATTCGATGTTCCAGATCCACCAGATCGTGGTTGATCCACATTCATACCCAATTCTACCTTCAAACGCTGTTGGATTTTCTTTTTCTGTTCTAGCATTTTCTGTTTATCTTCTCCGCGGGACTGCCATTTCTTCGTTTCAAGTCGATATGCAACATGCATAAAATACTCGAAAAATCTAATCCATGCGTGCAGAGGACATAGTCCATACTGAAATGCAGTCTCATTCTGTCGAACTTTGTCTATATCATTAATTTCTGTAGGCTTTGGGGGGAGAGGTAGCTCATCGATTCTTCCGATTCGCCTCCTAGCATCGTGCTATAAGGTACCAGGCGATAACCAGGGTAGTTGATCGATAGCTCGATGACGTCATTTCGTTGGCGTCTGCAATGAGAAATTCTCATAGCAGGCGTTGACGATGGAACGTTGTCGAGTTGTTGAATAGCAACTATCGTGGTAACTCACCGATTACCTGTCGATCTGCCAAATTTGGAAAGGCGTCTGCATTGAATTGTCTCATATAATAATATTCCGCCCACTATATCACAAGAAATTGCGAGTAGCTGAGAGGAATGGAGATAAGTTAAGCATTGGGTACAGGACCAAGTCTCCCCTGGGTGGTACCAAAAGATGAGCGCAATAGAATCATCAAGTTGTCATAAGGCACGGAATGAGACTATTGCATGACTGGGTAGTCAAAGTCTTCCATTCGTTAGTCATTTCAGGTGGATTAGAACAGGTTTAGGTTTAGGGTGGGCGTTGGCCAGATTTGGATTTCTCAGATGTAATCCTGGATAGGACCCTGTCATTGAACGTCGCGTGAAAGTGGAACTTAATGAAGGCCTAAGTACTTTTTCGTAGTTTTTAGTTTTCGGATTTGAAAGATCGTCGGTTACAGTGGCCTGCTTACTGGGCAGAAAAACGCGGTCCCAGGTCCTTACATATCAAAGAGATTTATGGTAAAATCGCTTGTGCATCGTGTATTTTGCGAAACTCGTTGTTGTCGTTGGTTCCGGGTTTGAATGGATACACAAATTTGAGCAACGGTATTATGTGATATGAGGGGCTCGGTGGCCTAAGAGCAACCGTTTTTGCTTACTGAGCAGAACATCATGAGTCTAATCTCAGGCCCATCCACATTCAAGATTCGTCGTTTTATTTGTTAATATGACTTCATGGTAATAACAGCAACTCGGTGATTAAAAGGTGCTCGTCTGCCTAGTGGCAAACGTTTTTGCTTACTGAGCAGAAGACCGTGGGTTTAGTCCCAAGCTCCTTCGCGTTATATGATCGTTAGGACATCAATTCAGCTTATCGTTTACCAAAACGAACCCTGCTGCAAACCCAACCCTCTTATCCAACATCCCAGTGATTCCTCGTGGAAGTGCAGAGGTGTTCTCGGCTTCCATCAAAGCGAGTGTCATGTCAACACAATCCTTCCCATTCCTTTCTTGACTGGTATTGGCGCTGGTATTGCCTAATTTAAGATCACCAGTTTTTACACATTGAGGATGATTGCTAGTCCCAAGCATCGTCTATTGGTTCTCTGTGTAATTACAGCTGATCTGGCAGTAACAGAGTAGCAACCGTGGGCGGTCAATCAAGCTCAAGCAAGCTCAAGCTCATTAATTTCTGTAGGCTTTGCTAGGCAGACAAAACATCTTTAGGACGATTTTGTCCCAGTGAGTGCAGAACAAATCTTCCCGTCCACCATAGTTAACAACATACTGTACCGAACCCGTATGTCCCGTCCATATTTCGTAAACTCCGTTGGCAACAGTTTCTCAATTTGCTCTTCAATATATTCTTTCTCCCGAATGGCAAGCTCAGCAGTTTCGGCCATTATCTGTATCCTTATCGGCCGGTACAGCCGAGTTGATGATGCTCGAGGATTTTGAAAGTATGTCTTCCCATTCGTTTCGGCAGCTATGGGAACTAGTGATGTAATCAACATGCTTGCATCGCTTTTTGAACCGTCATCATCCTCGAATTTTTGATTATACTCAGCATTTCCGGTACTTCCGTCCATTCCCCACTTGATCGTCAAATTGATGTTTAGAAGCTCCTCATCTGTGAAGTTTTTTTTTTTTGTTAATTACTTTATTTGTACAGGCTCATTCGAATAAACTTTACAGAGCCAAGTTATCATTTTCTTTATACATTATAAATGTCTTAAATCTAAAATTAAAGGATTGGAACCGATTACTCGCGGTCTTCTCGAGGTTAGTGGATGACAATTGTTGGATCGGGAGAGGGAAAAGGAGATTTGGAATATGATTTATGATTAAAAAATTTCACTATTTCTAAAACAAATACTTAATCCTATCGACGTTATATCAACTCTGTAATTATACAATTATTACAGAAACAAATCTACAAAAAAAAAATACACACACACATACAAAACACAAACTAAACACATGGTTAATAAAACTTACAATCTAATGTTAATATTCTTAAAGTAAACATATATGAGTTTCATAAACTCCAGATCGCATCTAGCCAAAATATCCCGAACTGGAACATTAGGTTGTCTACCTCGAGCCCGAAGGGAATCGTACAACTCGGATCTGACTCCACGGTGCTCAGCACATGACCAAATAATGTGATCTGCGTCCTGGTAACCTTGTCCACATTCACAGAGATTACTGTCCCCCAGCTCAACACGGAACAAGTGAGCGTTTAACGAGTAGTGATTGGACATGAGGCGAGACATCATACGAATGAAGTCTCGACCCACATCCAACCCCTTGAACCAAGGACACTTCGACACCTTAGGGATGATTGAATAAAACCATCGTCCCAAACTCCCTTCACTCCATTTATTTTGCCAGCTGGCGAGGGACTGTTGACGATAAATGAAGAAAAATTCGTCGTAGGCGATTTGTCGATCGTAAATATCGCCTTCCATAGCGCCCACCTTTGCAAGCGAGTCCGCCTTCTCATTGCCCGGAATCGAGCAATGAGATGGGACCCATGCAAAGGTGATGACAAAAGATCTTAAAGATAAAGCACTTAGAAGCTCTCGTATTTTCATGAGAAAATACGAGGAGTGCTTTACCGGCCTCATGGAGCGAATAGCCTCGACAGAACTGAGACTATCCGTAAAAATAAAATAATGATCTGGTGCAAGTGAGGCGATCGTTTCTAGCGTACAATGTATTGCCGCCAGCTCAGCAACATATACGGAACAAGGAGCTTGAAGCATTCGAGAGGCGCTATGAAATTCGTTATAAATACCAAAACCAGCGGACGCCTCTATTAGTGATCCATCTGTGAAGAACGATCTTGCGGAATCAACTTGGCCAAACTTTGCAGCGAAAATTGACGGAGCAATCATGGAACGATGATGCTCTGGGATTCCGCGAATCTCTTGCGTCATTGATAAATCAAAATGAACAGAACTGTCGAAGTCGGAGAAGCAAACACGATAGGGATTATGCTGCGAAGGGCTGACATCCTGTGTTATGTACACGTAGTACAATGACATAAAACGAGTTTGAGGGTTTAGCTCAAGAAGCTTCTCAAAGTTTGCAATCACCAGTGGGTTCATAATTTCACAACGGGTGAGGAGCCTGAGAGATAATTCCGAAAACCGATCAGAGAGTGGCAACATGCCCGCTAACACTTCGAGACTCATCGTATGAGTCGAGTGCATGCATCCTAACGCGATACGAAGACAGCGATACTGGATCCGTTCCAGTTTGATGATGTGCGTTTTAGCCGCCGACTGGAAGCAAAAACTACCGTACTCTAAAACCGATAAAATCGTTGTCCGGTACAACGTTAGAAGATCTTGCGGATGGGCTCCCCACCACGTTCCGGTAATTGTTCGGAGAAAATTGATCCTTTGTTGGCATTTCCGCTTCAGATACTCAATGTGGGATCTCCAGGTGCATTTTGAATCGAACCAGACCCCAAGATATTTGAAGGACATAGAATGAGTGATCGGTTTACCCAAAAGTTGAAGCTTTGGTTGTGCTGGGCTATGCTTCCTAGAAAAAACGACCAACTCAGTTTTCTCCGTGGAGAATTCGATACCTAGCTGGATAGCCCAAGTAGACAAATTGTCTAAGGTATCCTGTAAGGGTCCTTGCAGGTCGGCCTCTCTGGGTCCTGTCATAGACACTACTCCGTCATCTGCAAGTTGTCTCAACATGCAGTTGTCCCTTAGACAATTGTCAATTTCTCTGACGTAGAAATTATACAGAAGGGGGCTTAAACATGAGCCCTGGGGGAGACCCATGTAGCTAAATCGTGAAGCTGTAGAGTTTCCATGAGAAAAGCTCATATGTTTCTCTGACAGCAAATTGTACAAAAAGTTATTAATTAATGGAGAAAGGCCACAAGCGTGGAGTTTGTCTGAAAGGACTTCAACCGATACTGAATCAAAAGCCCCCTTAATATCCAAGAAGACAGAAGCCATTTGCTCTTTATTAGCAAAAGCCAACTGAATTTCAGTGGAAAGCAACGCGAGACAGTCGTTCGTTCCCTTGCCCCTACGGAAACCAAATTGAGTATCTGAGAGTAGGTGGTTCAACTCAACCCATTTGTCCAGGCGAAAAAGGATCATTTTCTCCAACAATTTTCGAATACACGATAACATCGCAATGGGACGATACGAATTGTGATCTGACGCGGGTTTTCCAGGCTTTTTAATGGCTATAACTCTCACCCGCCTCCAATCATCCGGAACAATATTAAGCTCCAGGAACTGACCAAACAAGTTCAACATGCGCCTCTTAGCGACGTCTGGGAGGTTCTTCAACAAGTTGAACTTGATTCTATCAGCCCCCGGAGCCGAATTGCCACACGAAAGGAGCGCGAGTGAGAGCTCCAGCATTGAAAAAGGCTGGCTGATCTCGTCTACCGAATTCATCGTTTCGCGAGGAATCATCTGTGCTGGCACAGAATCAGGACATACTTTTCGCGCGAACTTGAGAATCCAACTATCGGAGTACTCCTCGCTCTCGTTGTTTGAAGACCGGTTACGCATCCTTCGCGCCGCATTCCAAAGCGTATTCATCGACGTTTCGCGCGATAATCCGTCCACGAATTGCCGCCAGTATCCGCGTTTCTTGGCTTTGATGAGGCTCTTGAGTTCGCGTTCAAGAGCCGAGTACGCTTCGAAATGTACGGGTGTTCCACGTTTCCGGAAAAGCTTAAACGCGTCGGACTTTTTACGATAAACCTCAGTGCATTGCTGGTCCCACCAAGGGGAAGGAGGTTTCCTACGGAAAGACGTTCCTGGAACCGGCCGAGTTTGAGCTTGAAGCGCGCTGTCCAAGATCAGATTGGAGAGGAAGTTATATTCCTCCAACGGTGGAAGCCCTTCTACCGACGTTAGGGCATCTTCTATCACATTCTTGAACTTTGTCCAATCGATATTACGGGTAAGATCGTACGCGACGTTAACGGGTTCCGACGGGTTGAACCCACTGGCAACTGAAACTTTGATCGGCAAGTGATCACTACCGTGGGGATCTTGGATCACATTCCACGTGCAATCCAACGATAATGAGTTAGAGCAAAGTGTGAGGTCTAATCTACTTCCATTCGAGGATGGGCCAGCCAAACGTGTTACTTCTCCATTGTTAAGAATTGTCATATTAAAGCTGTCGCAGAGGTCATATATCAAAGTAGAACGGTTGTCATCATACAGTTCCCCCCAGCCTGTACCGTGGGAATTCAAATCTCCCATAATCAACCGTGGAGCAGGAAGTACCGAACAGATATCTGAAAGTTGTTTGCGATTAACAACGGCTCTAGGAGGAATATAAACAGAAGCAATACAAAGGCTCTTACCTTTAATAATAGCCTGACATGCAACAACTTCAATACCTGGAAATTGTGGAAGATTCACTCTATAGAAGGAATGGCACTTTTTGATCCCCAAAAGTACCCCTCCTCCACGCGAATCCTCACGATCCAGTCGAATAATGTTAAAATCATAAAAAGGAAGATCGATATCTGAAGAGAGCCAAGTTTCACAAACAGCAAATGCATCACAATCATTATTGGGAATTAAAAACTTAAAAGAGTCTAATTTAGGAATGAGACTTCGACAATTCCACTGTAGAACAGTGATCAAATCCCCGACCTCGTTTGGAAAATTATCCATCGAAGGAAATGATTGCTGCAATGAGGGGCCACTTCAATGTCAATTGCTTCAAGAGGGTCTTCACAGAAGGAAGCATTGCCAGAACAATGCTTTTGAGAGGATCAGAAATATTGAGGTACTTGAGAATATCGTCCACAATTTTATCAAATGAGAACAACCCGGATGAATAAGGGGCTTCTGTTCTTAAAAATGAACCATCAGGGGTTTTTGATGTCCCCGGGAGAGATGGAAAATTCTGGTTATAGTCAGTTCTGCGGAAACCAGGAGGAGTTGAAACTTCCTTTTTTCCATCACTCCTTGATTTGGGCAAGCTGATTTGGGGTTCCTTATCTGCAACTTTCCGCGAACGGATGCGTTTTCGTTTCCGTGCAGAACCTTCCGGAAAACTGAAAGAAACTCCCTCCTCAGCCAAGTCAGAGTCAGACTCGTCATCAGACAAAACAGCAAAGGGATTTTTGTCGTTGGTTGATGGTGTGGCTGTTTTTAGCATTGCTGCAAAAGACTGCCTGGAACGCTCCTTAAGAGAGCGTTCTAGTTTCTCCCCGCGTTGTTTGTACGCCGGGCACGATGAGAGACCATGAGGAGTTCCCTTACAGTACACGCATTTTGGTGCAGTGACTGTGCAGGCGCCATCCTCGTGCTTCTCCCCGCATTTGGAACAGCGTGCCTTGCTGCCACAGTGAGAGGCCGTATGTCCCAACTGTTTGCAATTTTGGCAGTTCATGACCCGAGGAACAAACAAACGCACAGGTAGCCGAAGTTTTCCCAACTCGATGTAGTGAGGAAGGGCTGAACCAGAAAAGGTCACCCGAAACGAGTCTGTGGGGGTAAAGCTCTTTTTACCCTCGCTGAAAGATACTGAGTTCAGCTTCTGGACTTCCAGTATCTCAACCGTGGGAAGCAAGGGGTTCTTGAAACGGCCAACCGCTTGCTTCGCCAAGATCTCGGGGGTCAGACTCGCTTCGGTCACCACACCTTCGATCTCCACATTACGAGCTGGGATGTACACTCTATACTCGAGTGTAAAGAGCTGGGAGGCAGCAATCTCGTTAGCTTGTTTCAGGTTAGAGACGACAACGCGAAGTTTATTGTACCTTACCTTCGAGATTTCGGTCACGGCCGAGAACCGCTTCGTCAGATCATTAGTAATTTGCATTACATTCAAAGGTTTCTTTTTGGGCTGAAAGTAAACAACCCATGGGCCAGTCGAGTCTTCTGGGTAGGCTCGCGATCGGGGGCTTATCTGTCCCTGTCCATTACCAGACTGAGATGACGAAGCAGGGATGGCATCATCTGATTTCTGGGATGACAGACGTTTTCGACCCTTCTTGCTATCGCGTGGCAAAGTGGTGTCATCTTCCGACAAAACGTCCATTTCGTCTTCTGACAAAATGTCCATTTTGCCGTACTAGTGGGAGCGAAAAACGCTCTACCACTGCAACGATAATCAAAATTACTCGGACACAATACACCAGAAAAAAAAAATACAAACACAGAAACACAAACTTAAAATTTAACTGATGGGAGAAAGAAAGAAACAAGAACAAAAACTTATCTGATAATCCTATACTACTACCACCGAGCGTTTACACAGCAGCAGCGGAGCGACGCGCAGCTTTGATGATCTTCGATCCGCGTGTGCGGGCGGTCTTCGTTGGTGTGTGCTTGTATGAAGCTCGGCACTCAGCTGAACACACGAGATGGATGAGCGGTTTGAATGTGGAGGCAGATGCTGACACTCGATGACGATGATCCGTGTGCACAGGTATGCGTGACCACGCACCGATGGTGCGCAAAATGGTTGGCGAATTGGCAATCGCAAAAACAATTTTCCTTCCGATGATGCCGAAAACACACTTTCTTCTCAGAAAAAAAAAACTCACTTTTTGATAAATTTATCGGGAATTATGCCAGGAATCACTAAGCGAGAAAAAACTGATTATTTACGTCAGATAATAGCGAGAAAACTTCCAAATTAACGGAGCGCGAAACAAGTCGACCGTACTTCTTGCTAGGACGCAGTGAGATGTCTGTGAAGTTATCCAAAGTTTCTTCGTTTGCATCGATGATTCGCTCCGACGTGTGGTCAAGAAGCTGATTGTAGTTTTACTTCCACACATGTGCCGCTGACTATAACACAGAAAAAAAAACTTAATTTTATCCTATATTTAGTATAAATATAACTATCTTTTAAACATCTGCGTATTGCTTTCAAACCAATTTGCATGTTTTCTTGCAAATTACAGATGCTTGCAAGTTACAGAAATATTTTCATTGATTTTTTCATACCGTGTATATAGTTTTCACCCAGATAACAGCTTTTTTCGCTTCTAGTTTGAATTCTAACGTACCGTAAAACACGGTATCTTTGATAATGCGGGTAACTTTGATAGTATAATGTAAAGATTAAATTTACTCGCTGCGCTTTCTCTAAATTAGAAATATTGTTTCCATATTGTAACTTAGGGTATTTCCGTTGATATCGTATAACGTTTTTATATAGAATGTGTTACATATTTTACAAACAGATTAAAAAACCATTTTCGTATGTTTCGCCTGTTTGAAAAAGCACTCAAACCATCATTTATGAAATGTATTTCCGATATAGCCATCACAAATTCAATGTTGTGTTCTTATTGACTATGATGTTTCCTGATTATATACTTATTCAAAGTTTCATATTTGAAGAACTGAAAAGATTGAGTTTCACGATTTTTTTCTACATTCATCAAGCATTATCAAAGTAACCCCAAATCAAAATACTGATGTTCGGTCAAACAACTTAACAAAAAATGCATATGCTTTAATTTCCGTAAAACAAATTACTAACGAATTAACTCCTGCATCCTCAGTACTTGTTTTAAAATATAAAATTAAAAAAATATTCATTGCTCTAAAAATTATTTAGAATATACTTTAAAAAGTTATCAATGTTACCCTGTTTTACGGTACTGCGATTTGGACAGCTTTGCATCAACAAATAATGCCAAAGCTTCAGCATCGTTATACTCGAACAATGGATTGTTCGATGATCTTTTCCACGATTTAGCAATTTTGCTTGCCCGCGACGGGGTAGTCTGCGCAGCCACTTTGAGAATATCAGCAGCATGTTTCTGACCTGACTCGCGTAGCTTCATCTGCGTTGCAAATACAAGCTCTTCTGCTTGATGGTTCTCACGAATGGATGCTGTTTTCTTTATTTTAGTCGAGTTACTACACTTTTCGAAAGGCATTGGCTTACGCCCAGCCGGAACGCTCGATGATGACGAAGGAAGCATATTGAGGATGTTTGCTGGAAGTTTGAACGGTATTTTGAAATTCTCAAAATGGTGGAGCAGCACCCTGTCAGCTGTGCGATTATGTTTTATCCAAAGCCTTTGAAAAATACCACAAATAGTCTTGGTATACTTTTCTACCTCCACAGCAACTTCCGACAAAATGTCTGAATCAATCGAATAGGCTTTCAGGACCTCTTTGAATACGCTGCGATTTTTTTATCGCCGAACTCCTTCCTGCTGCTCTCCATGTTGAAAATAGATGATGTTTATCGATTTCAACTGGTATATAAGAATGATTTAAAAAATAGTTCTTGGCATAAATTCCAAAACATAGGCAGTCAAATTTCAAATTGAGATATTTTACAAACCGATGGAGGCCATTCATACAGTTGAAAACTGGGCACTGCTACCGTGATTCGTGTACACAATAGAGCTTTCAAACCACTCAATGTCTAACAAATAATTAAGATTTAATAATGTTATTTTACTTCACTTGTCGATGGTTGCTAAGGAACTCAGAAAATTGATTGAAGTCTTGGGTCATGGCTTACTTGATTTCAACAGTAGTATTATAATGTATACAAGATATCTCTAACACTAGGTGCGGCAATTCTGATGAAATAGCATGCACATTTAAGCACGGCTTTCACTATTTTGTTTAAATCATAGTTTACCAACAATCGCTTACATTCACAGATGTTTGCTATAATTTTGAAGATGCACCATGGGTACTTGCCCCTTTTTGCCCCCTGCTAAGTTACAAGTTCATAAATTATGGTCTAAAAATCTACAAAAACTTCAATAACTTACTGCAATGCGGTGTTCTACAATATTGTTTATTTTGTTATTATCTACAACTTACTAGAACATAGCAAAGCCGTAAAAATGTAGACCACAAAGTTATGATGAGAAAACCAATTTTGATTTATGATTTCATGTTATTTACACGTAATAATAAAGGCTAGTGAGCAAAAAACCGTTTGCAAGCACGAAATATCTCTGAAATCTTTAGCAAAACGAAAAATAAAGCCAAGCTGTGAAAATGTTTTACTGGCGACATATGACACATGCTCCTTAAAGGTTAGTTGACAATCTAACATGACTCCTAAGTCTTTGGCCGATTCAGTGTCTTACCATGAAGGCTGTATGTAAAGCAGGTCGGTGATTTTTTTTCTGCAGAAAGTGATGATGAAACATTTGGAACCATTCAATACCTTCCTATTCTTGTTTGTAACACCGTGTAGCAAAAACGTCCAGCTGTTGTTGAAGGTAAAATGAATCACTACGATCCTTTACAGCATAACCCCAATATAACTAAGTAGAGGTACACCAGAAGAAACCGGAAACGGCTGAGAAATACGGTCACTTATTTTCACTGACATTTGACGACCCGTGAGCTTAGAACGAAGCCAATTAAGAAGGGGACCATGGAAGCCTTATCACTCTAATTTAGCAACAGTAATCTTGTGGATCATTGTATTAAACGCAGCAGAAAGATCCGTGTTTGTTTTTTTATTTTCAAATGTTTATGGTTATCCCGGCGTGTTCAAGATAATTTTCAGAGAGTTTAGGACTTTTTACGGATTTTTTAGCGTTGCAAGTTAGCCCGGAGTCTGGATTATATTTTAATTTGAAGAGAGAGAAGGACTAGTATTTTCTATTTAACTCCATTACCTTATATGCTTATCCTTGACAAATACGCGTATTTTGTCTACAATGTGCAGTCTTCTTCAGAATCTTGTACTAATACTCGACTTATTATTACAGTACAGTCGAGTATTAGTACAAGACACTGAAGAAATCTGCACATTGTAGACGAAATACGCGTTTTTGTCAAGGATAAGCAAATAAGGTAGCGGAATTAAATGGAAAACTCATAATCCTTCTCTCGGGGGATGTAAGATTCTCTTACAATTATGTGGGATTCATCATCAGAGGGTGTTAGTGGAGACCGCATGAACCGAGGATGCGATATACCTAGCTGCGGTCCAATGCAAGAAAATTGGAGACCGAAAAATGTAGAGTGTATTAGTGAGGTAAATCAGACCTGTGTTTTCTCCACTGCTCTCTCCATGCTTCTGCCTAAAAGCAAACATGAAGCGCTCATTTTCTCGCATACTCGACTTCGTATGCTTTTTCTGCTGGAGAGATTCGAGGCAAGTGTGTGCGTCGTTGTACAATGTTCTACAATGTGCGACGAACTACAAGCTTACTGGTATAGTCGAAAGCGTAGATAGAATACGAAATACAAAAAGACAAAAAACCATTACATCGCCTGCATGGCCAATTTATAACATTCGTTGCGATGTTCATGAACAGAGGATGATAGGAAACGGCACTAACATTCGTTGTAATAGATTTTTGGTTTCCGTGTAGGTATTCCACTAAGACGCCTCCATTCATCAGGATTTTAAATTATTTCATCGTTTCGATTTCCATTGCTTGCTTCCACTCACTTTCTATAACAACCAAAACTAAACAGAATTTTGAAATCATTAGATGTTATAATAATATGTTGTACATGTTAGAAACAAGAAGAGGTTGACATTGCTTGCACTTTGTAATAATTGAATCATTTCAGAAAAGTATCAATCCCTTCTGAAAAATCGGAATCACTTTGGACAACACAGAATCATTTCAAAAGAGTTCGAAATCTCTACTGAAAGTACTGAAACACTTTAGAAAATCTCGGAATCAGTTTGAAAAGTACTGAATTACTGCAAAAAGGCTATAGAAAGTACTGAATCACTTCAGATAGTACCGACATAATTTAGCATGAGAATGATTAACCGCTCGTGGCTGCTAATCCGTTATTACCAGATCACCTGTATTACACAGATAAGCAACAGACGATGCGTGGGACTAGCATCTGCAATGTGTAAAAACTGGTGATGTCATATTTTAAGATAGGCAATAACAGCGCCGGCCGCCTTCACATGTAGGTCAATTAGGGAATGGATATGAATGTGTTGACGTGATTCTCGCTTTGTTGGAACCCTGGAAATCCTCCTCAATTTTCAAAAATTCCACGAATTTGCAATAGTTTTTCAACAGGATTCACTTAAGGGAGTTTTGATTCTTATCGCTAAGCCATATTAGTACTCAATTGTGACACATCGAAAAAGGTCTCGATTTTGGTGACATAGATGAAGTATAGTCAACTCTCCACAACTCTATGTCCACTAACTCGATATCTAGTTATAGAACCATAATAAAAATGAATGTCATGGCTACTACGAGTTTGAGTTCAATAGTGGAAATTTTGAATCGCTCAAGGATAGATTAACGTCCGAGAGTGTTTAATTTTCAGGGCTGATTTAACACTTTCGGTTGTAATGTCACGAGCTCTCGGGAACGAAAAATATTGAACACTTGTCACTATTTTATTTGAGTCTGCAATGGTTCACCAATAATTTGTAAATAAAAATGATGCTTATTGAATGAAACAGATTTGGGCACTTTAAACAAATCTACGAGAGTTCTAGGATTATTCTAAGGAGATATCTAAATTGAGTTGAATTTTAATGTGGCCTATTGATATTACTTGTAATAAATTAAGGAAATTTATCTAAAAACAGAAACAAGTCATGATCGAAATGATCATGATGGAGAAAAGGGTTCTGAAAAATATCAAAAATATCAACATGGCAAAAAGCAGTCGCCGAAGATGAAAATTCTTCAGGTTGGCCCTAAACTCGCTGGTAGGTGCTCAGAATATACGACAGAATAATTCTTTCAATTATAAAAGAAACGGAACTGCATCGATCATAAAATTTATTAAAATTTCAATTACTCGATTTAATAATTAAACGCTAACACAACTGCTGTGCCAGCTGCCGTATCCGGTACGACAGTGACACGAAGCCTCTTCCTATTGTGAACCGACAGTGGTTCCTCGCCATGTATGCAAGTATGAAACCCAACTCTACGTCGAACTACGCCTTTAGCTTACTCACAGTGTACAGATTGTTGGAGCGCAAATAACTTAGGATTTAATAACGTTTACCGCACTTGAGTACCAGTGGGGTTCTCGCTTGGCTATGGCTGTGTATAGAAACTCGTTTTCAGAGGTTAAATAATATCAAATTTCTTTGTTCCGCTAATTGAATAACCTATTCAGATTGTGAGCATTTTGTTTCTCTCTTAACGGTTTCTATGTTGTTTAGCTTAGTCTAAAATCTTACCTAGGTCACATCGAGCGAGAGTTTGAAATCTCTACAAAGAGATTTTAGCGTATTTATTTACCACGGTTTTCACTAAAACAGTGTCATTTATCCTGCATACCCGTCTGGCATAAGAAAACATCCACCCAACAAAAGTCGTTCCTCTCGAACAACGAACTTTGGCATCATTCAATTTAGAAAAAAATATACCATATCGGGTGAACGTTATTGATACTCGTGAGAGCACACCATAGTTGTACCTCTTTCTCTTTTTCAGGCTTCTATACAAATAAATGAATACATGTAGGCCTCAACTATGGGATGTGCACCTGTAACTAGTACGATGTCTAGCAGATTTTTAATTTATTATTATATCACTATTTTATCGTATGACGGTGGCGGCGATTCATCCGTATCCTTTGTGCTTTCCGGCAGCAGAATGGCAATGTGGTAAGGAGGGGGTGGTGCCAACACGGCCAGCGAACTTGGCTGCGTTCCACCCACGCTCCCATTCAGCAGAGGCGATGGAGTATTATTCACTAGATCCGGATTGTTCTAAAATCGAGAAAATGAACTTTGAGATTGAGTAACAATCCTGGTTTAGCTGCATTTATCTGACTTCTCGCGTACCTGTAGGGAGTTTTGCTCGCCGTTGGAGATCGTCTCCGATATCACATTGTTAACGGGTATCTGCAGATCCCTTGGACGTCGGCACAGTGAAACAGTACACGCTGCTAGGAAAAACGTTGCTGAAAACGCGCAGAAGATAAGCACTTCCAGGCCGGTACCCTGTGGAATAATAGGAAAACAATGTTGATTCTTTCGTATTCAAGCATTTCTAACTGCTGTACATGTGGCACCTGATGGTCGAAATAGAACTTTGCTCCCGCTACGAACACCGTCGCCAGGGCGAGTGAAGCCCACATGCCACATTTCAGATGCGCTGGCAGCAGTTGAGCATCATGTCCAACGTGGGGCACGTGTTGGTTCAGTGTTCCTATGCCGACACTGCTCTGATCGATTTCGATGGCATTCGGTTGCGGAGATGAATTACTGTAATGTTAAATAGATACGGTTTATCAATTAAACTGGCTTTTTTTTTTGCCATGCCAATCTTTGCTCGAATTTTTTAATTTTTGCACTCAAGTTTTATTTTGAAGGACAAAGTCTATTCCAATAAGGATAAGCAAAACTTTAAACGAAGGCAAAATTTAAAAAAAAATATTGCTCCAAATAGTATTAGTGTTCCACTAACTACGTTATTACAATTTCATAACCATACCAGGTATAGTGTAAAATGGGGTAAGCTGCATGACTTTTTAGCATTTAAAATTCCTTGTTTACCTCTTTTTCGAGGATCTGTTAAGGAACATTGCTAGTTCAATGTCTGAACTAGCAATGCTGCAAGATAAATCTACGAAAATATATTGAAAATGTCTTCAAAACTTGCAAAAAATAATCTTTCTCCGGGGGTAAATATTGCCTCATCTTTCCCTAATCATTAACTCAACAATACTAGTTCGATTTTTTTTCTCACTGTCCTCTTGTTCAGTCCTTTCGATCCATAAAACCAACTTCGAATTTTCTAAAGCTCACATGTTACACGTAGGGTTAACTACCCCATTTCCGGCCTATTAAGCACAACCCGCACTTAGTCTTTCTTAATCTAGCGCAGTTTAGCACCAAACGGAATGTTATAATTACTGATGGCTTCCAAATTTATTTACCTTTCCGTACGTACCAAAAGAGAAACCAATCGTTGAGATATTGTCAAAAGGAGGCAAAATCTTGAATGAACTGATCTCATTTCAAAGATAAATTTGCTTTGCTCAATCGTTACCTATCAGTAGAATCTTAAAAAAATCACAATATTCCAATAATTTGTTTTAGAGTCGTCATGTCTGAGGTTCTACATGTAGATGGACATTGAAGATTCGATTAGGTCTTAGATCTCTATAATTAATAATTATTTAAAGCAGTGTTTCTTAATCTATAGGTCGTGACTGTTCGTAGGTGGATTAGTTTAGTTTCCTTTACGGAGAGTTTACACTTGTGATGATTCACGTACTGTTGAGGCTGTCGTTCACTTCAAAAACTGTTATAAAAAAAGTTTTACTTAAAAAACTAAATTAAAGGCATTTTCCATAAAAAAAAATGATTCATATCTTCACAAGTTTTCGACATAAAAATTTGATGTGTTCAGCAAAGTTTCATATTTTTGTGAGTACTACTACTTTGCTGAAAAAAAAAACTACCCTTCTATCTCTTTTGCCTGTAGACTTGGAGACATACTTCAAGTCTCCGCGTACATCGTACGGGTTAGGCAAAGATGTGCGTCTATCTTCAAAAACTGTCGCATTAATGGCCCTTCGCTCATTTTCAACTTCTATTCAATTTTCATACTGCCGTACTCTAACGGAACTATCCACCTACCCTCTTCTAAAAAAGATCATTCTCTAGCTAATAAATTATCACACTAAAGCTTCATGTTAGCATTTTCCAACCAACTCAAAAAAAAAGTAATTTTTTTATTTCTTTATTTTTTTCATAGTATGCCATGACAAATATTGGTGATTGTCATAATATGCGCAATGTTTTTTTAAACAATTCTTCTGAAGACAGTTTTTGGATCAAGTCAACGGTTTGACCACAAAACAATTAAGTTCACCAAATTGGCATCTCCGACCACTGTGCAGTGCAGTGCACTGGCGCGGAAACCACAGCACAGCGATGCAGGAAATGCTTCACCAAACCACAACATCTGTTCACCATGTAAGTGTGCAGTGTTCAGAAAATCATTCTCATTCATTGAGCGTCCTTGCGAGAATAAACTCGCATGCGAATGCGGCAAACAAAATTCACGCTTGAGATTCTCATGCTTATTGACGCACTCACACTCACAACGCCGAAAAATCATTCCAGCTTTAAACTCACAAAAACCACTCAAACGTCAATTGATAGCATGCTTATGCATGTTGTGTTAGTTTTCCAATCCCTGATTCGTAAACAATACTAATAACAATGAATGGCGCCGACATATAAAGAAATGAGTTTTTGAACCTGACATCTCATCGGTGATTTTTGCGACGATGAATTTTGGATGGCAAAACTTAAAGGCGCATAAGCTCATGCATAAGATTTCAGTTTTGGCGTTTTTCCAAACACTGAAAGTTTCATGCAAATCGGAGAAGGTCGAGCCTGACGGATATATTATTTGGCTTTGTAAACTGCTCCTTTGAATAAATTTTGAAAAAAAATGCTTATGGGCTGTCCACAGATGAACATTTTAGGGAAAAGGGAGTATAGAAAAATGTGAATGATTATCCAAAGGACGATTAGATGTGTGAGGGTATAAATTCTCTCAAAAACTGTCAACGTGGTATATGGACAAGCTATCGAACATCTTCTCAGAACAGTATGTAAAAAGCTGAAAAGTTTGATAAAATGTAGATTAACAGATTTGCTATCATGGAAGTCACGTTGCACTGATTCCATTCAGAGATCGTACCTACTTTTATTTAATTTCATGAAAATAATGCCTGAATATTGAAACCATACCACACGTTCATACCTATAAATATGATTAACTGTCACTGGCACATGATAGTTGTTTGCGTGCTGCTGTGTTTGTTGAAGATGTTGAGCCGGCGACGAAGCCTGTGCATGATGCGTTGATGGTGGAAGTATGCTATTATGCTGATTATAGTGGCCACTGCTATGCAGCTGAGCTTGATGATGTTGAATGTGTGGCTGATTATTGTTGGTCTGCTGTTGATGGTAATGCTGATGATGACTGCTATTCTGTGACTGTGATTGTTGCTGTTGAGACTGATGCTGTTGTTGCTGCTGCTGTTGCTGCTGCTGCTGCTGCTGCTGTTGTTGCTGTTGTTGCTGCTGCTGTTGTTGTTGTTGCCGATAGAGATGTGGCCTGGTACAGTCGACCGTTTGAAACCGATGTATTGGGGTAACCATTGATTTTCTAGGTATACGTCGGGGATGCCCGAAACCGAGCCCTCCGCCACCAGACAGGGACGCTGCCACTCGAGCCCTACCGAAACCACAAGCTTGCGAACGCTTATCGATCCAAAAATGCATTTCCTCGTTGTGCCGCTAGATGACTGTGATTGGGAGTTTACCGTCAAAGTGAAGGCAACTGTCTATTTCAGCAAAAGGGTCCGTACTCCTGTCGGTACTGTTAATCGCTTTTAAAACGTGACTCTGTGTGTGCTTGGCAATTGATATTCTATTGTACTGTTCGTTTCTCTCCTCGGCATCTCGCGTGCATCTTCAAGTGGAATGCCATTTGCGTGTAGGTTAACCAGGGATTTTTACTGATCTTCGGTTATTTATTATAATCCTTCACTGGCTCGCATATTTGCAGCAAAAATGTATATCCCGGAATGCATTCTTACTCGATCATTAGTAGAATCACCGTTGGTTCAAAAAACATCTGAAAGTAAAAGAAATATAACATCAATATGTGTTTAAGGGTGATGGGTAATTGGGGCAAATCCTTCTAGGCCTAGTTGATCACTTTTTATCATATTTTATCTGCGTTGATCCTATTTGAGAACATACTAATGTAGTCAAAATATGGCCAACATGATGATGGACTTGCCGGGTAAGACCGCCGTGTCCCCGAAATTACTAAACCAGTAAAATGCGTATTTTTATTTATTTCGTCCTCCTGTCGCCTCGCTCTGACACACACAACAAATAGGATAATCAAAATTGTAAGATTATGATGTAAACCCCCCTGAAATCAATAAATGAACCAATTATCGATCAGCAGTTGAACTCATTTCACTGTGGTCCTTACTGGTACCTATTTTCGTATTCTACCATAGTTTGGATACCACATACAGTAATCTGTCTGTCTGTCTGTTTGCCGAGATCTGAATTTTCTTGTCTTTTCTCAATTTCTGAAGACTTACAATTCTCCATGGTCATTCGCGCTATCCCTGTATATGCATCAATCGCATGATCATTTTATGAGAAAGTTGGATCATGAAAATAAAGACAATTATAGACAAAAACATAGGAGGAATGTCTGTCTGTCTGTCTGTCTGTCTGTCTGTCTGTCTGTCTGTCTGTCTGTCTGTCTGTCTGTCTGTCTGTCTGTCTGTCTGTCTGTCTGTCTGTCTGTCTGTCTGTCTGTCTGTCTGTCTGTCTGTCTGTCTGTCTGTCTGTCTGTCTGTCTGTCTGTCTGTCTGTCTGTCTGTCTGTCTGTCTGTCTGTCTGTCTGTCTGTCTGTCTGTCTGTCTGTCTGTCTGTCTGTCTGTCTGTCTGTCTGTCTGTCTGTCTGTCTGTCTGTCTGTCTGTCTGTCTGTCTGTCTGTCTGTCTGTCTGTCTGTCTGTCTGTCTGTCTGTCTGTCTGTCTGTCTGTCTGTCTGTCTGTCTGTCTGTCTGTCTGTCTGTCTGTCTGTCTGTCTGTCTGTCTGTCTGTCTGTCTGTCTGTCTGTCTGTCTGTCTGTCTGTCTGTCTGTCTGTCTGTCTGTCTGTCTGTCTGTCTGTCTGTCTGTCTGTCTGTCTGTCTGTCTGTCTGTCTGTCTGTCTGTCTGTCTGTCTGTCTGTCTGTCTGTCTGTCTGTCTGTCTGTCTGTCTGTCTGTCTGTCTGTCTGTCTGTCTGTCTGTCTGTCTGTCTGTCTGTCTGTCTGTCTGTCTGTCTGTCTGTCTGTCTGTCTGTCTGTCTGTCTGTCTGTCTGTCTGTCTGTCTGTCTGTCTGTCTGTCTGTCTGTCTGTCTGTCTGTCTGTCTGTCTGTCTGTCTGTCTGTCTGTCTGTCTGTCTGTCTGTCTGTCTGTCTGTCTGTCTGTCTGTCTGTCTGTCTGTCTGTCTGTCTGTCTGTCTGTCTGTCTGTCTGTCTGTCTGTCTGTCTGTCTGTCTGTCTGTCTGTCTGTCTGTCTGTCTGTCTGTCTGTCTGTCTGTCTGTCTGTCTGTCTGTCTGTCTGTCTGTCTGTCTGTCTGTCTGTCTGTCTGTCTGTCTGTCTGTCTGTCTGTCTGTCTGTCTGTCTGTCTGTCTGTCTGTCTGTCTGTCTGTCTGTCTGTCTGTCTGTCTGTCTGTCTGTCTGTCTGTCTGTCTGTCTGTCTGTCTGTCTGTCTGTCTGTCTGTCTGTCTGTCTGTCTGTCTGTCTGTCTGTCTGTCTGTCTGTCTGTCTGTCTGTCTGTCTGTCTGTCTGTCTGTCTGTCTGTCTGTCTGTCTGTCTGTCTGTCTGTCTGTCTGTCTGTCTGTCTGTCTGTCTGTCTGTCTGTCTGTCTGTCTGTCTGTCTGTCTGTCTGTCTGTCTGTCTGTCTGTCTGTCTGTCTGTCTGTCTGTCTGTCTGTCTGTCTGTCTGTCTGTCTGTCTGTCTGTCTGTCTGTCTGTCTGTCTGTCTGTCTGTCTGTCTGTCTGTCTGTCTGTCTGTCTGTCTGTCTGTCTGTCTGTCTGTCTGTCTGTCTGTCTGTCTGTCTGTCTGTCTGTCTGTCTGTCTGTCTGTCTGTCTGTCTGTCTGTCTGTCTGTCTGTCTGTCTGTCTGTCTGTCTGTCTGTCTGTCTGTCTGTCTGTCTGTCTGTCTGTCTGTCTGTCTGTCTGTCTGTCTGTCTGTCTGTCTGTCTGTCTGTCTGTCTGTCTGTCTGTCTGTCTGTCTGTCTGTCTGTCTGTCTGTCTGTCTGTCTGTCTGTCTGTCTGTCTGTCTGTCTGTCTGTCTGTCTGTCTGTCTGTCTGAGTTTGGGGCAGGGAATTTGGCATGTGGAGGTCATAGGTGGTAACCCCTTGGATAAGAGGGGGGCTACGTACAATATAGAATGTTTTTTTTTAATTGGCGCATAAACTCAAGCTAATATTGAATCCCGAGCAAGGCCGGAGACACTCAGCAAGTAATTAATAAAAGTAATTAAACACGCATGGATTGGTCGTTGTGGTAGAAGAAATGCTCAGTTTTATTCCATCATCTTGGGAAGCCAAACATATATAAAATGCTTCTTAATCAAAAGATGTCAAATACTTGAAATTTATTCAGCATTATTCTTCTTCTTTTCTACATGTTCTTCTTCTTCATACAATAACACAGAATACAATCACACTAGCCATGTTCAAGTATAATTGAAAATTCATATAACTGCAGCTACTTGCAACCAATATGTCAAGAGATAATGTGCTCACGTCATACATGCAACTCTTAACTCAATTAAAATACCTCCTAGTCACGATGCAGATAATGAAGTTTGTTGTGTGCCTACCACTTTTGGCACACAAATTCCAGTTCTGAGACATGGAAACCCACCGTCAGTGTCTTCCAAGCAAATGGACAGGTCAACAGATATTCTATCTTTGAATCGTTTATTTATCATTTTACTTAAATTAATCTCCTCCTTTGGGGTCCGTTTAAATTATAATTCCCCCGACACGTGATGACAACATTGAATTGTCCATATAACCTTCTTCCAGCAGCAACAATGGTGCATGGAGACGCATTGAAAATTGATTAATTTCACCACACTGTCATCGTACAAGTGACCTAATTTCAATCTGCTCAGTGTTTCCACACAGATTGTCGATTTGTTTATCTTTTTCTGTCAACGCATGAACCGATGAAATTCTAAATCGAAATCATGTGGTAGGGGAATTTACGTATTCTCGTCAATCTAAGCAGCGTCCGCACTTCTATTAGCATTTTCTCAGCGTCACGCACATATATGACGTGTCTGTTTGTTTACATTCATCTGCTGCTTGCTTCTCTATCCATTCCAATCGATAGAATTTTTCAAAACGGTTTTAAAGCGTTTTTACAACGCTCCAAACTTCTCAGGTGAGTGTGACTATTGTTGGCAGACTCTTTTTCTTTGGCAACCTTCCCATTAGAACTGCGTGTTAACCAGCTGTTCTATTATCGGCAACTCTAAATCAACCCCATTTTGTTGTGCGTATGCTTCATTTGAAGAAAAATCTGGCATTACAGGATTGATCGGTCATACAAATATAATCAGATTGAAGCTGAAATACTAAAGAATCGTTTCAATACATTCAGGGAAGTGTGTTGATGGGAAAACATAGTGAAATTAACGTTTAAATTTTGGTTGCCGAAAACAGTCAATTGGTGCCGAAGCCAACATTTACCCTATATTTTCTTATCCTATATCTATTTTAATCAGTAGAGTAAAACACAATAAACATCCACCTATATTCACAAGAATCCTATAAAATATATGAAAATACTATTTCTCCTCACGAAGTATACTCAAGTGTCACGTTGAATTACCGACAGCACTGATTCCCACTCACTGTTCCTTTTGTTTCCTAACTGCAGTTGTCTTTTCTCCCAGTAAGTCAAGCTACAAGAGTTAATTTTTTTTCTGATATGCTTCAAAAGCCATCACCATGAACAACCACCATCTAGGGTACTAGTGCAAATGGACATCTATCTTCTGAAGAATGTAGCAAGGCCAAGAGCCAGGGGTAAAAGTTTCCCTGTTAACTATCCTTCAAACTGAAGTTGGAAAACAACCTGCAAAACTGAAAATGGAACGTGAAGCATTTATTCACGAATAATTGAAAAGGATCTGAAATGGAAAAAAAAATCTAGCCACGTGAAAGTCATGGCATCGTAAAGTGCAAATTGACGTCGATAGGAAAAGAATGTGAAAGGGAGCAGTTGGATCAACTCAACTGCTAATTTTAGAAAAGCAAAACCGAATTCCGAGAATCGTTTCGACATTCGAACAGGTTAGATTGATGATGAGGCAACGTCAATATTATATTTTCTTGATGATGAACTTCATCAGTCATCGGTAATTTGAGAGCTGAAAAGCTTTTATTGTGAGATAATAGATTACATTCAGCAAGCTGAACATTTAAAAATTTAAAATGCTGTCATTTTTGAAAAACGAATATATTCATATAATCATTTCATACAGCGAAATCCATGTTGTGTGTTCATACTCAGGCTTATTATCATGGTCGTGTTTGTTTGTTTTTTATCAACTGGTGACAACACGGAACCAAAATTTCCGACAAAAAATGTTTCTTAAAAAGATCAAGAAAAACATTCTGAAGATTTTAATGCAGGGTTTCTCAATCTATAGCACGGCGGCATTTGGTTTAGCGATTCTTCGATGGCTTCCCAGCTGGCACTAATAAATGAGTTCTTGACGTCTATCGCTATCACAGCGCAATATCGATTTCCTCTCCGATTCTTTTTGGATGAGTTTTCCGCTCTCTCGACCACTGTCCAAATTACATCCACCGTAGATATCCCTTTCCATTTGACAATTCATGCTCACTCTCCGTAGATTTCGTCTGCCTATTAAAGATGATCCTTTCCATTAGTTTACCGAGTGTATCCAGCAGGCCTATAAGCCTATCAATGCTGGATCCCCGACGGTATTCCTGGCTTTGGCAGCAACACTGAACTGCCATTTTCATGTGTGTGGAAAACAAAGATCTACGGTTGCTGCTATGATATGATCATTGAACTGTGTTCTAGTAACAACTATTTGATGTTAGAGGAAAAACATATAATTTACACAATTTATTGCAAGAATTTCCATTACATATTTTGCATGATACATAAGCAGAGGATGTAATAAATCCAACCTTTCATTGGATGTAAGAGAAATTTGCTTTGCATGCAACAGAATTTTACCAAAACAGTGGAGAGGTCGTTAAAAGGACGGAAGACGAAGACTTCTTGTGAATACGTACATGATGAATGTTGAATCATGCCCCGTAACGTGGTACTTTACGGGATGTAAGATCTACCATCGATTCCTAGTCCTGACTACTTCAAACTAGGTTAACAGGATGTTTCAGTAATCAAAGGCATACATCTTAGTGCTTGTTACTTTTTATGCCTTGTTGATAGTGACAATACTCGGCTTTGTCCACCGAGGATGATCTTGAAACAAGGAAAAATTAGTAAGTTAGTATTTATCTATGTGATTCCTAATTTTCTTTTCGTTCAGAGTTGGTTGGAAATGCTAATAGGAAGCTTTAGTGTAATAATTTATTAGCTAGAGAATGATCTTTAGAAGAGGGTAGGTGGATAGTTCCGTTAGAGTACGGCAATATGTGGAATAGTTCTAGCGACGTTTCATCACTAGCTAAAACCCCACGTTGCGAGAGCATTTCCAGTCGATGGTATGTTATAATGCAATTCTCGCGTCACTTTTCAAATAGACCAATGTAACAAATGTAAACAAATCGAGTTAAGCGATACAAACTATTTCTCTTCTATCATTGTATGTGATACAAAAACACCCATCCAAATTTACTTTCATTTATTTAAGAAAATCTTAGCTCAAAAATTGTCCAATGTACAGTTTGAAATGATGGGTACATGATTGTTACTTCGGTCATTCGGACTGCCTAACATGATTGGTGCTCGTTTTCTAAAGGCGGGGCCAATCTAAAGTTAGGTATTCTACTATGAAATCTGTGAAAGGGAATCTAGTATCATGTAGATCAAAACGTCCAATGTAACACTCATTGATTATGTCAGTGAGAAAAATCGTCCAATGTAACATGTCCGATGTACAACGCGACTCGTCAAAACGTCCTATGTGGTTTTTTCTATGTTGTAGCATGCCTCCCTTAGCTCAGTCGGAAAAGGCGCAGCTACAAAGCAAGACCATGCTGGAGGTGGCTGGGTTCAATTCCCGGTCCGGTCTAGGAATTTCTCGGATTGGAAAATTTCTTGACTTTCCTAGGCATAAAAGTATGATTGGACTTGGCACACAATTATACCAATGCAAAAATGGTACAGGCATCGAAAGCTCTCAATTAATAACTGTGGAAGTGCATCTAGAACACTAAGTTGAGAGCACGCAATAAGCTAATATGCGATACGCAATAAGCTTGAAATGCGAAGAAGAAGAAGAAGGAGAAGCATGATATTGAAAGTTAAATTGTGATTTTATCGTATCTACTGAATTTTCAACGTTATTATTCACTGACTCCATTAAAAATAGTACTGCAAAATATATTGTTTCTAAACAGTTTAAATAATAATCTGTCGATTTTCTCAAAATGGTGGATATGTAACATTGGTCTATTTGAAAAGTGACGCGAGAATTCTTCTTTACCCAACTATCGTGTTGCTCCTCTCGTCATGACCAACGTGGTCATCTCAGAGAGAAAGCAGTAGGGGCTTTAGTTAGTGATGAAACGTCGCTAGAACTATTCCACAGCCGCAGTCGGAGAAAAAGGCGGACACATATCTTTTGCCTGTAGACTTCAAGACATACTTCAAGATCTTACTAATCTTACTTTCTTGGTAAGATTATTCAACAGATGTTTCCATCTTTCCTGATAAATGGAAAAATGCAAAAGTTGTTCCAATTTTGAAGCCGGATAAAAATCCAGCTGAAGCTTCTAGCTTCCGTCCAATAAGTTTGCTTTCTTCAATAAGTGAACTTTTTTAAAAGATAATTTTGAATATATTGATGCTTCACATACCAACTCAATTTTTGCAGATGAGGAGTTTGGATTTCGCCAATTCTTACGAGATACCGATTTAATTCGTTCAAACAAATCTGATGGCTGCTCAACTGAAGTTCCAAAACAAAGCATTGTACAGTGTTTGGTATGAAGGTTTGATAGCTAAATTATGAAATTAGTTCTGCAGATAAATTATCAAAAATCCAAATCTGATCGACTACCTGGTAGAGCTGGAGATCCTCAGGGTAGCATTCTTGGGCCTATATTGTATAACATTTACACTTCGGACCTTCCTCATTTGCCTCAGGGCTGCCACAAATCTTTGTTCGTCAATGACACAGGCATTTCTGCTATAGGAAGAAGTCTTATTATTAAATAAAACAGCAAAAAGGTTATCTACCATTTTATTCCACTTAATTAATTTTGGTATCCATGACATATACGTATTTCAACTACTGAATTGACAAGGCAGGAATAATGTAAAAACACTTAGATATATATCATAACAATTAAGGCTGGCAAGTTACTGTAGTAGCTGGAGCACCTAGGTTAAAATGAAATGTAATTTATTTTGAATTTGGAAAAATGAAGACTTTAAAAGTGGTAAGCGTTATTACCTCTCACCCCAGCAGGCCTGGGTTCAATCCCAGTCGACACCACCGGGATGTTCTCCGGCATAACATCTCTGATCACGCCTAAGTAAGGAAATAAGGCCGTTGGTCCGCGTTTCATGAGATGATGGGTCAATAGGTAGGGTCCTGCTGTGTAGGAGCTGCTTCCCTGGCTTCGGTAACATTGGTTCAGCACAGAAAACAAGATCGACGGAAAACAAATCAAGGAAAAAAAAGTATTTGTTTGACATTTACTCTGAGTGAACGAATCATACCAACTCAGTGACTGAGAATAATTGACTCAGAGATTTTTTTTTTCATACGAAATTTACTCAGATTTGAAAAAAAACAAACTGCAGTCACTCATAGCTTATGATTAACTGCAGTTTATATTTTCCAAATCTGAGTAAATATCGTATGGAAAGAAAATTCTCTGAGTCAATTATTCTCAGTCACTGAGTTGGTATGATTGGCCGTGTTGTTTTAAAGCTATTCCTTTGACAACTGTGCTAAGGGAGGTTCTTAAAGCTCCTGGTATGAAGTCATTTGTCACTACTGTTTTCAATCTTTTCCCTCCACACTCTGATATATTTAGACACTTTTTTCCGAACCAAAACAACTATATGCTTCATTGAAGCGGAAAATCACTGGTTGCTAGCACAGTGCACTATTACCTATGTTTTTTTTTCGAAGGATTCTATGTTATACATTCTGAGAAATGCGTTGATTAGCCAGAGCTCTCACGCATAATCAACAAAAACTAGTGCAATGGAACGTATACAGGTCTAGCAAATCAGCAACGTCTTTGAAAGAGATGATTCAGTAATCAATCTATACATAAGATTAAATCTTATGCGATTTTGTTTTGTATAGGGTAAATGTCGGCTTCGGCACCCATTGACTGTTTTCGGCAATCAAAATTTAAACGTTAATTTCACTCTGTTTTACCATCAACACACTTCCCTGAATGTATCCAAATGATTATTTAGTCTTTCAGCTTCAATCTGATTATATTTGTAGGACCGAGCAATCCTTTTATGCCAGATTTTTCTTCAAATGAAGCATACGTAATACAAAATGGGGCTGATTTCGAGTTGCCGATAATAGAACAGCTGGTTAACACGCAGTTCTAATGGGAAGGTTGCCGAAGAAAAAGAGGCTGCCGACAATAGTCACACTCACCTGAGAAGTTTAGAGCGTTGTAAAAACGCTTTCAAAAAGTTTTGAATAATTCTGTCGGTTGGAATGGATAGAGAAGCAAGCAGCAGATGAATTGAAACAAACAGACACGTCATATATGTGCGTGACGCTGTGAAAATGCTAATAGAAGTGCGGACGCTGCTTAGATTGACGAGAATACGTAAATTCCCCTATTTAAGCTTAAATTAATCATATTAACTCGAAAATCACGCTACCTATTAACAAAATAAATTCACAAAATTAGATTTCGGATCCACCAAATACTCCTGCTCGCTCAAATTTCAAAAAGAACGATTTAAATAAAATGTATCGAACGTTATCCACTTCACACAAGACATGAACACAGCGTTTACAGACAGCATGTATACGCTTTTTTCTTGCCTCCAACAGAAAAGCACGTAGCCCAGTGTGACATTAAACTAGAAATGTGCTCCATCATGTATACCGGAATAGTAATTGCTTCCGGTAATCTAGCCACAAACGTAAGATGAAAGAATTCTGCTCGAACCCAGCCTGGATATGATTTCGGACTCTGTGTATCCCATGCCATGGATCCGACTGTCGTCATCCTTCCAGAGCTATATTTTTTTTGTAGTGGTAATATTCAATATTCATCTCCACGGTCACAGAGGTTATCAGCCATACCATCCGACACATGATGTGTTTCTTCCTGTTCCATATCACGGTTCACCTACATTTCATACCGTGAGATCCAAAATGGTTACTGATAGAGCATGTAGCACTCATTCATTCACCCAAAAGCGTAGTCCATGATAATGCATAAACAAGAATCATACTCTCAGGAGAAAGCAGCCCAGAAAGCAACTAGGACTAGATCAATTCACCTACACACTAATCCATTCAGTAAGGTTTTACTGGGTTTTTGAATTGCGGAACAGTTCGGTAAAAGTTTATAAATCTGTGGAAAATTCAATTACGATTAAATTTATTCCAAACTGCACAAGACTTAGTTCTGTTAACTCCATTTAATGATTGAAAAAAAAAATCAATTTAATCGATTCCTTACAGATAACGGTCATTTGAATTTTTACCGACTTTTTCAGCATTTCGAAAACCCAGTAAAAAAATATTGACTCCTGTAAAATAATCTAAGTGTGTATAGTAACAGTTAAATCTGCCGATGATATGTTATATTATTTACAATGCAGAATTATAAGATAGGCAGCATGCATTAAGTAGGGGAAACGCTCCTATAGTTGCGGTACGTTAGAAGCGTTAGGTTCCTATAGTTGTGTATGGAGTCTCCATACACAACTATAGGAACCTAACGCTTCTAACGTACCGCAACTATAGGAGCGTTTACCCTACGTCGCGCAAGATTTAGAAAAAATCAACCTCCCCGCTCCTTTCATCATCATCATCATCATCATCATCATCATCATCATCATCATCATCATCATCATCATCATCATCATCATCATCATCATCACAACCGGCCGAGTTTTGGAGAACCTTCTGATAGAGATAATTTATATTAATTACTTTATTTGTACAGGCTCAATCGAATAAACTTTACAGAGCCGAGTTATCATTTTTGTTATACATTATTGATTTCTTATATTTAAAGTTAAAGGAGCTGGACCGGATACTCGCGGTTGTCTCGAGGTTAGTGGGGATTTACAATTTTTTTTGGATGGGAAAAGGGAGAGGGAGGTTTGAAATGTGGTTTACGATACAAATATTTAATTAATCCTAAAACATGAACGAATTTCTATTCATCTTGAAAACAAACATAAAAAAAAACCCACACGTACAAAATACAAACTAAACACATGGTTAATAAAACTTACAATCTAATGTTAATATTCTTAAAGTAAACATATATGAGTTTCATAAACTCCAGATCGCGTCTAGCCAAAATATCCCGAACTGGAACATTAGGTTGTCTACCTCGAGCCCGAAGGGAATTGTACAGTTCAGATCTGACTCCGCGATGCTCAGCACAAGACCAAATAATGTGATCTGCGTCCTGGTAACCTTGTCCACATTCACAGAGATCGCTGTCCTTCAGCCCAACACGGAACAAGTGAGCGTTTAACGAATAGTGATTGGACATGAGGCGAGACATCACACGAATGAAGTCTCGACCCACATCCAACCCCTTGAACCAAGAACTCTTCGACACCTTAGGGATGATTGAATATAGCCATCGTCCCAAACTCCCTTCACTCCACTTATTCTGCCAGCTGACGAGTGACTGTTGACGATAAATGAAGAAAAATTCATCGTAGGCGATTTGTCGATCGTAAATATCGCCTTCCATAGCGCCCACCTTAGCAAGTGAGTCAGCCATCTCATTGCCCGGAATCGAGCAATGAGATGGGACCCATGCAAAGGTGATGACAAAAGATCTTAAAGATAAAGCACTTAAAAGCTCTCGTATTTTCATGAGAAAATACGAGGAGTGCTTTACCGGCCTCATAGAGCGAATAGCCTCGACAGAACTGAGACTATCCGTAAAAATAAAATAATGATCTGGTGCAAGTGAGGCGATCGTTTCTAGCGTATAATGTATTGCCGCCAGCTCAGCAACATATACGGAACAAGGAGCTTGAAGCATTCGAGAGGCACTATGAAATTCGTTAAAAATACCAAAACCAGCGGACGACTCTATTAGTGATCCATCTGTGAAGAACGATCTTGCGGAATCAACTTGGCCAAACTTTGCAGCGTAAATTGACGGAACAATCATGGAACGATGATGTTCTGGGATCCCACGAATCTCCCGCGTCATAGATAAATCAAAACTAACTGAATTGCCGAAGTCGGAGAAGCATACACGATGAGGATTATGCTGTGAAGGGCTGACATCCTGTGTTATGTACACGTAGTACAATGACATAAAACGAGTTTGAGGGTTCAGCTCAAGAAGCTTTTCAAAGTTTTCGATTACCAGTGGGTTCATAACTTCGCAACGGGTGAGGAGCCTGAGGGACAATTCCGAGAACCGATCCGATAGTGGCAACATACCCGCCAACACTTCTAGACTCATCGTATGAGTCGAGTGCATGCATCCTAACGCGATACGAAGACAACGATACTGGATACGTTCCAGTTTGATGATGTGAGTTTTAGCCGCCGACTGGAAGCAAAAACTACCGTACTCTAAAACCGATAAAATCGTTGTCCGGTACAACGTTAGAAGATCTTGCGGATGAGCTCCCCACCACGTTCCGGTAATTGTTCGGAGAAAATTGATCCTTTGTTGGCATTTTCGTCTCAGATACTCAATGTGGGATCTCCAGGTGCATTTTGAATCGAACCAGACCCCAAGATATTTGAAGGACATAGAATGAGTGATCGGTTTACCCAAAAGTGGAAGCTTTGGTTGTGCTGGGCTATGCTTCCTAGAAAAAACGACCAACTCAGTTTTCTCCGTGGAGAATTCGATACCTAGCTGAATAGCCCAAGTAGACAAATTGTCTAAGGTATCCTGTAAGGGTCCTTGCAGGTCGACCCCTTTGGGCCCTGTCATAGACACTACGCCGTCATCTGCAAGTTGTCTCAACGTGCAGTTGTCACTTAGACAATTGTCAATTTCTCTGACGTAGAAATTATACAAAAGGGGGCTTAAACATGAGCCCTGGGGGAGACCCATGTAACTAAATCGAGAAGCTGTAGAGTTTCCATGAGAAAAGCTCATATGTTTCTCTGACAGCAAATTGTACAAAAAGTTATTTATTAATGGAGAAAGGCCACAAGCGTGGAGTTTGTCTGAAAGGACTTCAACGGATACTGAATCAAAAGCCCCCTTGATATCCAAGAATACAGAAGCCATTTGCTCTTTTTTAGCAAAAGCCAACTGAATTTCTGTGGAAAGCAACGCGAGACAGTCGTTCGTTCCCTTGCCCCTACGGAATCCAAATTGAGTATCTGAGAGTAGGTGGTTCGTCTCAACCCATTTGTCCAAGCGAAAAAGGATCATTTTCTCCAACAATTTTCGAATGCACGATAACATCGCGATGGGACGATACGAGTTATGATCTGAAGCGAGTTTTCCAGGCTTTTTAATGGCTATAACTCTCACTTGCCTCCAATCATCCGGAACAATATTGAGCTCCAGGAACTGACAAAACAAGTTCAACATGCGCCTCTTAGCGACGTCTGGGAGGTTCTTCAACAAGTTGAACTTGATTCTATCAGCCCCCGGAGCCGAATTGCCACACGAAAGGAGCGCGAGTGAGAGTTCCAGCATTGAAAAAGGCTGGCTGATCTCGTCTACAGAATTCGTCGTTTCGCGAGGAATCATCTGTGCCGGCACGGAATCAGGACATACTTTTCGCGCGAACTTGAGAATCCAACGATCTGAGTACTCCTCGCTCTCGTTGTTCGAAGACCGGTTACGCATCCTTCGCGCCGCGTTCCAAAGCGTATTCATCGACGTTTCGCGCGATAATCCGTCCACGAATTGCCGCTAGTATCCGCGTTTCTTGGCTTTGATGAGGCTCTTGAGTTCGCGTTCAAGAGCCGAGTACGCTTCGAAATACACGGGTGTTCCACGTTTCCGGAAAAGCTTAAACGCGTCGGACTTTTTACGATAAACCTCAGTGCATTGGTGGTCCCACCAAGGGGAAGGAGGTTTCCTACGCAAAGACGTTCCTGGAACCGGCCGAGTTTGAGCTCGAAGCGCGCTGTCCAAGATCAGATTGGAGAGGAAGTTATATTCCTCCAACGGTGGAAGCCCTTCTACCGACGACACGGCTTCCTCTATCGCGGTCTTGAACGTTGTCCAATCGATATTACGGGTGAGGTCGTACGCGACGTTAACGGATTCCGACGGATTGAACCCACTGGCAATCGAAATTTTGATCGGCAAGTGATCACTACCGTGGGGATCCTGGATCACATTCCACGTGCAATCCAACGATAATGAGTTAGAGCAAAGTGTGAGGTCTAATTTACTTCCATTCGAGGATGGTCCAGCCAAACGTGTTACTTCTCCATTGTTAAGAATTGTCATATTGAAGTTATCACAGAGGTCATATATAAAAGTAGAACGGTTGTCATCATACAGTTCCCCCCAGCCTGTACCGTGGGAATTAAAATCTCCCATAATCAACCGTGGAGCAGGAAGTACTGAACATATATCTGAAAGTTGTTTTCGATTAACAACGGCTCTAGGAGGAATATAAACAGAAGCAATACAAAGGCTCTTACGTTTAATAATAGCCTGACATGCGACAACTTCAATACCTGGAAATTGTGGAAGATTCACTCTATAGAAAGAATGGCACTTTTTGATCCCCAAAAGTACCCCTCCTCCACGCGAATCCTCACGATCCAGTCGAATAATGTTAAAATCATAAAAAGGAAGATCTATATCTGAAGAGAGCCAAGTTTCACAAAGAGCAAATGCATCACAATCATTATTGTGAACTAAAAACTTTTTTTTTTTTTTTTTTTTATAATGCGTTTATTTTTCCAGGCTCATTTGCCGTAGCTTTGCGGAGCCGATATTCATCGTTTGGGTACAAAATTACTTAAAACTAACGTTAGTAAAGCGGGGGCCGATTACTCGCGGCTATCTCGAGGTTAGGGGTAACAAATTGTAACAAACGGGTGGCAGGGTAGGGATTGAGAACACAAGGTTTTTTAGAGCAATGTGCTCTTGATCTAGAACTAAGCGACATACTGGAGAAAAAGACAAACATGGGGGTACACCGATGGAGACCTAGCAACTTGAGAGAACACAAGATGACACTAACTACTAAATCCTCAGATCGATCCGTTTTAAAAACACATAAATTAAATTAAAATAATCGAGATCTCGGCTCGCCAAGATGTCTCTAACGGGCCGCATAGGTTGTTTTCCTCGGGCCCTGAGGGATGCGGATAACTCGGATCTAGCAACACAATGTAGGGTGCATGACCAAAGCACGTGGTCGATATCGTGATAGCCACTACCACAAGCGCACAAATTGCTGCCTGCGAGCCCGATTCGGAAGAAATGCGAGTCTAACGAGTAGTGATTGGACATGAGCCTTGATATGACACGTATAAAGTCACGGCTCATGTCCAATCCTTTGAACCATGGCTTGTTCGATACCTGTGGGAGAATAGAATGTAACCATCTTCCCAGATCACTCTCATTCCATTTTTGTTGCCAGTTGGTGAGGACGTGCTGACGGGTAATTGAGAAAAATTCCGCAAAGGCGATTTGTCGATCAAAAATATCGCCTTCCATAGCGCCCACCTTAGCTAGCGAGTCCGCTTTCTCATTGCCCGGAATTGAGCAATGAGATGGGACCCAAACTAAGGTGATAGTATAGGAGCAGTTAGATAAAGTACTCAATTTAGCTCGGATTTCGGTCAGGAAATACGAGGAGTGCTTCATCGGCCTCATTGATCGAATAGCCTCCAACGAGCTAAGGCTATCAGTAAAAATAAAATAGTGATCAGATGGTAGTGAGGCAATTTGCTCTACTGCGTAAAATATGGCTGCTAGTTCCGCAACGTATACGGAACAGGGTTTTTGCAGTTGATATGAGGCGCTATGAAATTCGTTGAATACTCCAAATCCAGTGGAAGCGTTTATAGTTGACCCATCTGTGAAAAAACTCTTATTGTTACTAACATGGTGGTACTTGTTTGCAAAAATTAAGGGAACAACCATCGACCGATGGTGATCTGGTATTCCACGGATTTCTTGCAACATGGTCAGATCAAAATTTACAGAGGAACTATAAAAGTCTTGGAGGCAATCACGAGAGGAATTGAATGAAGAAGGGCCAATCTCCAGCGTCATGTAATCGTAATAGAGACTCATGAATCTTGTTTGAGGATTTCTGTCGAGCAGCTTCTCAAAGTTTTCTATTACCAATGGGTTCATTACTTCACAACGGATAAGAAACCGAAAGGACAGCTCCGCGAAACGATCTGTCAGTGGAAGAACACCCGCGAGTACTTCGAGGCTCATCGTATGCGTCGAGTGCATACAGCCAAGCACGATTCGGAGGCAACGGTATTGAACTCGTTGCAGCTTCAAGATATGTGTTTTCGCCGCGGATTGAAAGCAGAAGCTACCGTACTCTAGAACCGACAAGATGGTTGTTCGATACAACCTGATCAGATCTTCCGGGTGTGCTCCCCACCAAGTTCCGGTAATTGTACGAAGAAAATTGATTCTTTGTTGGCATTTTTGTTTCACATACGCAATATGTTTTCCCCACGTGCTTTTGGAATCGAACCAGACACCTAAATACTTGAAAGATATACTTTGAGTGATTGTTCTACCCTTTAGTTGAAGCTGTAACTGTGCAGGATGATGCTTCCTAGAAAAAACAACCAACTCAGTTTTCTCCGGAGAGAATTCGATACCCAGCTTCATAGCCCAAGTAGACAAATTGTCTAAGGTATCTTGCAATGGTCCTTGCAGGTCCGGTGCACTTGGCCCTATAACGGACACAACGCCGTCATCTGCAAGCTGCCTTAGCGAGCAATTTTCATCAAGACAACCATCAATGTCTTTTACGTAAAAATTATAAAGAAGAGGGCTTAAACATGAGCCCTGGGGGAGACCCATATAACTAATTCGTGAAGTTGTCGAGTTTCCATGAGAAAAGCTCATATATTTCTCAGACAACAAGTTGCTCAAATAGTTGTTCATAATTGGTGAAAGCCCACAATCGTGGAGTTTATCCGAAAGGACATCGATACAAACAGAATCAAAAGCCCCCTTAATGTCCAAGAAAACTGAACCCATTTGCTGTTTTTGCGCATAGGCCAGTTGAATTTCAGTTGAAAGCAACGCAAGACAGTCGCTCGTTCCTTTGCCTCTCCGAAATCCAAATTGCGTATCTGAAAGTAAACCATTCGACTCGACCCATTTGTCTAGACGAAAAAGAATCATTTTCTCCAACAATTTCCGTATACAGGACAGCATCGCGATGGGACGGTACGAGTTATAATCCGACGCGGGTTTACCGGGTTTTCGAATGGCGATAACTCTTACTTGCCTCCAATCATCCGGAACAATGTTGTGCTCCAGAAATTGATTGAATAAGTTCAACAAGCGTCTCTTCGTGACGTCTGGGAGATTTTTGAGCAAGTTGAACTTGATTCTATCCATTCCTGGAGCTGAGTTGTTACATGAAAGGAGAGCAAGTGAGAATTCCACCATCGAAAACGGGGAATCTATTTCGTTATTACCCGACGGACGATCACGAACGTTGGTTTGAACCGGTACCGAATCCGGGCAAACTTTCCGCGCGAAGCTGAAAATCCATCTGTCCGAGTACTCCTTGTCTTCATTAATCGGTGATGACGCGTTTCGCATTCTCCTGCCGACATTCCAGAGTGTTCTCATGGAAGTCTCTCGCGACAAACCATCGACGAACCGACGCCAGTATCCGCGTTTTTTTGCTTTAATTAAGTCTTTAAAGGTTTTCTCGAGGTCGGTGTACCGCTCGAAATCCCCGACCTTACCATGTTTGCGGAAGCGTTTAAACGCGGCGGACTTCTCGCTGTTCGCGTCGGTGCAATCCTTATCCCACCACGGGGTGGGAGGTCGCTTGCGGACGGAAACACCCGGAACACGTTTCGTCTGTGCTCGCAGCGCAGAATCGATGATGACACGCGCGAGAAAGGAGTACTCGTCCAGCGGAGGAAGTACGTCAACCGATTGACTGGCATCAAGAACCGCGGACGCGAATTTTCGCCAGTCAATGTTTTTCGTAAGATCGTACGCGATGTCGACCGAGCGAGTAGAAGATGAACCATTGGTAATAGAAATTTTGATTGGCAAATGGTCACTACCGTAGGGATCTTGAATTACTTTCCACCAGCAATCCAACGATAGTGAACTCGAACAAAGTGAGAGGTCTAATCTGCTTATTTTTGCTGGAGGTTTGGCTACTCGTGTTGCTTCCCCGGTGTTTAGAATTGTCATTTTGAAGAAGTCGCACATGTCGTATATCAAGGTTGAGCGGTTGTCGTCGTACAGTTCCCCCCAGCCTGTACCGTGAGAGTTAAAATCTCCCAAGATCAACCGTGGCTCCGGCATAGCCGTGCAGATATCCGCGAAACTTTGACGAGAGATCGCGGTTTTCGGTGGAAGATATACTGAGGCAATACTGAGGCATTTACCTCGAATATTAACCTGACATGCAACTACTTCAATGCCTGTCACTGAAGGCAGATCGATTCTATAGAAGGAATGGAGCTTGTTGATCCCCAGAAGCACCCCTCCATACGAATCTGCGCGGTCAAGGCGTATAATGTTGAAATCGTGGAAAGCAAGATCGTTGTCTGAAGAGAGCCATGTTTCACAAAGGGCAAATGCATCAGAAAGTGAGTTGTTAACTAAAAATTTAAATGTGTCAAGTTTTGGCATAAGACTTCTACAGTTCCACTGAAGAACAGAGATCATATCCCCGACCTCATTCGGAGAATTATCCATCAAAGGATATGATCGATGCAAGGAAGGACCACCTAGAAGCTAGTTGCTTCAAAAGAGTTTTCACCATTGGCAGCACTAAATTAATAATGCTCCTCGTTGAGTCAGAGACATTGAATATACTGAAGAAGCTATCCACAATACCAGAAAACGTGAACATGGGAGCATGTTCTTGCTGATTATTCAGCTGATTTTCTGGCCGAAAAACTGGAACATCTGGGGTTTTAGATGATCCTGGAAGTGACGGAAAGTTCTTGTCATAATTACAAGGTTTATAACCCGGTGGAATGGGTTTCGGTGAATTTCCGTTACTTCTTGATTTTTCCAAGGTGGAAGGGTGGTCCGTACGAGTGGCCTTACGAGGCTTTTCGGTGGTGTGTTTTTTTGCTCGTTTTCTCGTATTGCCTTTAAAGACAAACGGACTATCCTCACCGACCTCTGAGTCAGAGTCTAGATCATCAACTGGCAAAATGGAGAACGTGTTACTGCTTTTTGGTGTGGTCTGAGAAGATGAAGCGGTATTCTTTAAGAGTTCTGCTAGAGTTCTCTTGGAGCGAGCTTGCAGAGACCGCTTAAGTTTTTCTCCCTGCTGTTTATACCTCGGGCAGTCAGTCAGGGTATGTAGGCTTTCCTTGCAGTACACGCATTTTGGAGGAGCACCGCAAGGGCCCTCTTGATGTTGCTCGCCACACTGATCGCAGCGTGGTTTGTTCGAGCAGTAGTCCGATGTATGACCAAGTTGTTTACATTTCGAGCAGTTCATTACCCGAGGTACAAACAGACGTACAGGCAGCCGAACCTTGCCAATAGCGACGTAGTGAGGTAACGCTGAACCCGAAAAGGTCACACGAAACGAGTTTGACAAGGAATACGTTTTTTTGGAGCCTACTACGGATACTGACTGCATTTGAAGGCAGTCCAATATCTTCACCTTCGGCAGGGCACGGTTTTTAAAGATTCCGAAGGAATCGGGACCCAAGAAATCATCACTAGTCAAACTCGCTTCGGTGACCACTCCTTCAATTTCTACCTCACTACTGGGTATGTAGACTCGGTATTCCAATGAAAAAAGCTCGCACGCAACAATTTGGTTAGCCTGCTTCCGGTCATCAACGGTAACGCGCAGTTTTATTGGTGTTACCTTGAAAATATCGGTAACGGCCGAAAAATGTGTTGTTAGATCCTTAGAGATCCTCGGAATGTTCAAAGGTTTTTGTTTGGGCCGGAAAAAAACAACCCATGGGCCTTTCGAGGCTTCTGGGTAAGCCTTTAGGCGGGGGAGCGCAGAGGTTTTCGGGGGCAATGGTGTGGGGGGTGCAGGTGGACGAGGAGGAGATGGTGGGGGAGAGGGTTGTGGGCGATATCTTTTCTTGGGATATGCTCCAGTATTTTTGCTGGAGAGCGAGTCAACTGGAACGTCAAGGGTTTCCATTTCCACAACTTCCTCGAGACTTTCGTGTGAGGTGGAATTAAGAGTTTCGTCGTCTGAGATGGCAAGCGACCATCCCCCGCCTTTATCATTTTCATCCATTGCGGTTAAATATCGCCGCAATGGTGTTTTTGGTAAATATTTTACAAATAATTACAGTAATTTCAAATAATATCAAAAATAGAAAAACAAAAATGCAAAAATAAACAAAAAAAAAATGATATAGTTTTACTCTACTCTTTAGTATGAGTAATATGAAAGAAACAAAAAAAAAAACCAAGAAAAAAAAATAGAAAAAAAAAAAAATATATATATACTGAAAAAAAAATTTGGATGACCCTAACTATACTCTACTTAAAAATAGTACGAGAAAAAAAAAATCAAGAAAAAAAAAAAAAAAAAAAAAAAAAATATAGATATATACTATTTACAAGATTTTGGATCACCCTAATTATGACCCAGCCTAATCTAATACTGGACCATGCGGGAAGATGCGATACTGGTGAAAACAAAGCGACACGGTATACCTATTGCACTGAGGCGGCAGATGACTGGTGCGATGCTATTGTATTCCCCAACGGCTGTTGGGTCGATAGCCTTGCAGCTGGTATGCCTCTTTCGCCTCGGTAGGCAATTTAACGTGCTTTCGTTGTAGCTATCAATGGGCCGATAGTGGTGATGATTTTACAGATGTTGATGTTAAAGCTGGACCGTAATCAAAGCGCTCGGCGTATGATTAACGGCTTCCTCACTCGCGCACTAGTTGTCTTAACACTATGCCAACTAACTTTGGCGAGAAAAAACCCTCGCGTGGGGAAAAACTCAAAAACTCAAAAACTAGTGTCGTACAACGAGACCGATGCGACTTGACCGGCTCAGCGTGCGAGACGGAATGAACTAAAAACTTAAAAGAGTCTAATTTAGGAATAAGACTTCGACAATTCCACTGTAGAATAGTGATCAAATCCCCGACCTCGTTTGGAAAATTATCCATCGAAGGAAATGATTGCTGCAATGAGGGGCCACTTCAATGTCAATTGCTTCAAGAGGGTCTTCACAGTAGGAAGCATTGCCAGAACAATGCTTTTGAGAGGATCAGAAATATTCAGGTACTTGAGAATATCGTCCACAATTTTATCAAATGAGAACAACCCAGATGAAGAAGGGGCTTCTGTTCTTAAAAATGGGACATCAGGGGTTTTGGATGTCCCCGGGAGAGGTGGAAAATCCTGGGTATAGTCAGTTCTTCTGAATCCAGGAGGAGTAGAAACTTCCTTTTTTCCACCACTCCTTGATTTGGGCAAACTGATTTGGGGTTCTTCATTCTCAACTTTCCGCGAACGGATGCGTTTTCGTTTCCGTGCTGAAAAACAGAAAGAAGTTCCCTCCTCAGCCAAGTCAGAGTCAGTCTCGTCATCTGACAAAAGAGAAAAGGGATTTTTGTCGTTGGTCGATGGCGTGGCCGTCTTAAGCATTTCTGCAAAAAACTGCCGGGAACGTTCCTTAAGTGAGCGTTGTAATTTCTCCCCGCGTTGTTTGTACACCGGGCATGACGAGATACCATGAGGAGTTCCCTTACAGTACACGCATTTTGGTGCGGTAGCTGCACAGGTGTCATCCCCATGCTTCTCTCCGCATTTGGAACAGCGTGCCTTGCTGCCACAGTGGGAGGCCGTATGTCCCAACTGCTTACAGTTTTGGCAGTTCATGACCCGGGGAACGAACAAACGCACAGGTAGTCGAAGTTTTCCCAGCTCGATGTAGTGAGGAAGGGCTGAACCAGAAAAGGTCACACGGAACGAGTCTGTGGGGGTAAAACTCTTTTTACCCTCGCTGACAGATACTGAGCCCAGTTTTTGGACATCCAGTATCTTCACCGGAGGAAGCAAACGGTTCTTGAAACGGCCAACCGCCTGCTTCTCCAAGATCTCGGGGGTCAGACTCGCTTCGGTGACCACACCTTCGATCTCCACATCACGAGCTGGGATGTAAACTCTGTACTCGAGCGTGAAGAGCTGGGAGGCAGCAATCTCGTTAGCCTGCTTCAGGTTAGAGACGGAGACACGAAGTTTATTGTGCCTAACCTTCGTGATTTCAGTCACGGCCGAGTATCGCTTCGTCAGATCATTAGTAATTTGCATTACATTCAAAGGTTTGTTTCTGGGCTGAAAGTAGACAACCCATGGGCCAGTCGAGTCATCTGGATAGGCTCGCGATCGGGGGTTTATCTGAGCCTGTCCTTTGCCAGACTGAGACGATGAACCAGGGATGACATCATCTTTCTTCTGAGATGACGTACGTTTTCGACCCTTCTTGCCATCGCGTGGCAAAGTGGTGTCATCTTCCGACAAAACGTCCATTTCGTCTTGCGACAAAATGTCCATTTTGCCGTACTAGTGGGAGCGAAAAACGCTCTACCACTGAAACGATAATCACTCGGACACAATACACAAAAAAAAAACTACAAACACAGAACACAAACTTAAAATTTAACTGTGGGCGAAAGAGAGAAACAAGAACAAAAACTTATCTGATAATCCTATACTACTACCACCGAGCGTTTAAACGGCAGCAGCGGAGCGACGCGCAGCGTGGATGATTTTCGATCAGCGTGTGCGGGCGGTCTTCGTTGGTGTGTGCTTATGTGAGGGTCGGCACTCAGCTGAACACACGATGATAGATGAGCGGTGTAAATGCGGAGGCAGATGCTGACACTCGATGACGATGATCCGTGTGCAGGTATGCGTTACCACGCACCGATGGTGCGCAAAATGGTTGGCGAATTGGCAATCGTAAAAACAATTTTCCTTCCGATGATGCCGAAAACACACTTTCTTCTCAGAAAAAAAAACTCACTTTTAGTTAATTATTTAGCTGGGAACTCTAAGCGAGAAAAAACTGACAATTTAAATCAAGCGAATAGCGAGAAAACTTCCAAAATAGCGGAGCGCGAACTAAGTCGACCGTACTTCTTGCTAGGACGCAGTGGAATGTGATAGAGATAATGTATCATACAAAGTGTCGTTTGTATTCGCGAATGTGATTCCGATCGTGGCAAGTGAATCCATTTATATTAAAAACAATGCTTGCTAAGGCGCGGGTTTGATGTTCTGCACCCAAACAAAAAATCCTGAGTACGGCTCTGGGTATAAGTGGGAGTGGTTTTCAGGAGATTGTTTATTTCTTGATCTGCCAATATAAGGGAAAGTGAACTTCCCATGGCCGTACCGAATATTTATTTGTATTATGTTCCTCTGATTAGGACATTTGATATGATGGGGCGATGCGGTTCAGCCCAGTTATTCCCAACTCCTTAGCCCCAACATACCAATAGTATGGTGATCAGTGTTGCCCATAAAACAGCTACTAGATCATGTTATAAGATTACAAATCTCAAACATAACAATGTTGACGTTTGGCTGAAAATCGATCTAGGATTAAATTTCCTTCAAAAACAGCTATTAAACTTTTTCTCAGAGCATTTTGAAAAAAAAAACAACTAGAAAGTAATGAACAAAAAAAAACTACAAATATTGCTTCAATTAAGTGGCCATCTTACCCCGCCTTCCACTATCAACAAAGAGGAAAAGAAATATGAGGTCCAATCCAATGTTGCGTTGCGTTTGTGATCGGATGAGAGTTATTCACATTATAAATTCAACAATGTATGGAATGTTGAAATGAACACGCATCAAGGTTCTAAAACAAAAAAGTCTCGATGAACATTTCAAAATATTTTCTCCGTAAGTAATTGGTTATTTCTTCATGCATTTAGAGCGCTATATATATTATTGAAAAAATATTCCACTAAAGGGTATTGTGCATTTTGCACCAAAGTAGACTACTGCGCTGAAAATAATCCCTTGATTTTTTTCGCTTAAGCCAATACACATACAAATTATAGCGCTATATTTTACAACCGAATATCTTATAGAAATATTAACGATAATAGTACTAGAAAATATTAGTTATGGCACTGGCAGTTTAATTAAGTTAAGTTAAAAAAAATTAAGACCTGTTGATTGTTTGGTGAAACATATTTTTAGAAAAATCTATTAACAAAACACAAAAAAAAGCTGCCGAAACGCAAAATTACTAAAACCACCGTCGATGGCGGTGTAACCTTAATATCGCTGAAATTTGATATAAATATTAAAGGCAGGAACGAAAACCAACGCCGTTTCCTCAATTCATAACAAGAACAGTAAACTATACTTAGAGCTTACTATGGCTCGATACCACAGCCGAAACTTGACGAAGATCACCATTCCACAAATAACGTTACGTGCACAACTTCTCACACATGCGAAATATTCCAGCCATAAGCCAGAAGCAAGATATGATTTGGGTGAATGTCAAAGATTATCGTCCTTTCATGATATGTACGCTCTCAGCTTCACCAGTCTTCCATTTGGTTTCACTCAGCATTGGGTGATTCGCTTTCCTGCAAAAGCCACATGTCGTTTTCAAATATTGACTTTCCCTCTCCGACGTATTCATAATGTTTTCAGAGGGAAAAAACAAGCATGGAATACCATCATACCCATCATTTCATTTGCTAGACCCATAGGGTTAATGTACCAACTATGGCTAGCACACAAGTTAAGAAACTGCCCATTATACTCTTCTATTCCATTTGAACGTTTTGGCATACCAGCTATTTTTTGGAGTAGTGTTTGGACACGAAATGTAAACGACAACAACATTTCCATTAAATTTCATAATTTTACATCCTTTCAGAGTATTGAGCGTTAATTTTTAAATATTAATCGAGTAAAAAAACTGTTTTCCTTGTATCCAACGAATCATTAACATGAATGAGCTGCTTCCGATTTATTAAAGAATGTTATTTATCATTCCAACTTCAGAGTCATCCTAATTTTCGTCATCAAAAGCAAACACACATACACACAACTTCAAGACTCTTCATTATGCCATGGCACACAAGATCTGAACGTAATTTCGTATCATCCTTCATGAAGCTGCCTACTTTCCAGCTGGTATCACTAGTCAAATATTTTCTTTGGACTTCTTCAACGAAAATGTGAATGATACATCAAAGTTGTCTCAGTGACACTCATACATATCTCAATTCAGCTCTTCCATATTCATGTCAACTTTCTTTTCCACAGGTTTTTTTTTGTCAAGGATCACTTGATGCCCACTTTAATAAAACTTTACTCTGCCTTTATGGGTTGCAATGCTTTTTTATTCCCGACAAATTTTCAGTATTTTGGTAACCATCTTCAACAATGGTGGGGAGAAAAAAGAAGCCATTTCAAGACCCCTGCAAACAACAAAAAATTAGCTGCAAAACAGCTTATACAGGTAAAACTTAGCTGCATAGGCCAATTTATGCTTGTACATGCTGCTCTGTAGCTTTTTCCTTCCTTCGATTTCAAGGTGTGGAGTGGTCTTAGATACTTGTTATGATACCGCTTGATTCCTTGTGGCACATGGTACGCAGTTGGCTGTTGGCATGAAAAATGACGGAATCAAGAAGTCGTCATTTTACAGGATGCTTTCATGAAATGGCTGCCTTGGTGTGCAATTAGATTGGATTAGATTGGTATAAGCTGTTCTGCAGTTAAAATTGTTAGTTGGGTTCTTATCACATAACATATGAGTGCCTTTCAAAAAGTGAAGTCATTTTGTTTTACTCGCTCTGTTATTACTGGTATGGCCACACATCGAAATGTCCAACTTGAAACTAAACAACTGAACTAAAATTAAGTGCATTGAACTTAAATATAAAAACAGTTCGATTGATGTGCATTAGTGCATAAAACTGTCAAAGTATGAATATTGTAATTTTTTTTGTAATTGCTTTATTTGTACAGGCTCAATCGAATAAACTTTACAGAGCCGAGTTATCCTTTGCGTTATACATTATTACTGTCTTATATTTAAAGTTAAAGGAACTGGACCGAGTACTCGCGGTCGTCTCGAGGTTAGTGGAGACTTACAATTTTTTGGATGGGAAAAGGGAAGAAGGAGGTTTTAAATGTGGTTTACGATACAACTATTTAATTAATCCTAAAGCATGAAATTATTTCTATTCATCTTGAAAACAAACATTGAAAAAAAAACCCCAGACGTACAAAACACAAACTAAACACAAGGTTAATCAAACTTACAATCTAAGGTTAATATCCTTAAAGTAAACATATATGAGTTTCATAAACTCCAGATCGCGTCTAGCCAAAATATCCCGAACTGGAACATTATGTTGTCTACCTCGAGCCCGAAGGAAATCATAAAAATGTGATCTGACTCCACGATACTCCGCACAAGACCAAAGGATGTGATCAGCGTCCTGGTAACCTTGTCCACATTCACAGAGATTGCTGTCTCCCAACCCCACACGGAACAAGTGAGCGTTTAGACAATAGTGATTGGACATGAGACGAGACATCACGCGTATGAAGTCTCGACTCAAGTCCAACCCTTTGAACCATGCAAACTTCGACACCTTAGGGATAATTGAATGTAGCCATCGTCCCAAGCTCCCTTCACTCCATTGATGTTGCCAGCTAACGAGCGACTGCTGACGATAAATAGAGAAAAATTTACTATAGGCGATCTGTCGATCATAAATGTCGTCTTCCATAGCGCCCACCTTCGCAAGTGAATCCGCCTTCTCATTGCCCAAAATTGAGCAATGCGAAGGGACCCACGCGAAGGTGATGATGAAAGAGCGCACGGATAAAGCACTAAGCAGTTCTCGTATTTTCAAGAGAAAATACGAGAAGTGCCTTACCGGCCTAATGGAACGGATAGCCTCGACAGAACTGAGACTATCCGTAAAAATAAAGTAGTGGTGTGGAAGAAGTGAAGCAATAGTTTCCAAAGTGTAGTGAATTGCTGCCAGTTCAGCCACATACACAGAACAAGGAGCTTCAAGTTTTCGAGAGGTGCTATGAAATTCATTAAATACACCAAAACCAGCGGACTCCTCTATTAGAGATCCATCTGTGAAAAACGTTCTTGCAGAATCAACATGGCCAAACTTTGCAGAGTATAATGACGGAGCAATTATAGGACGATGATGCTCTGGAATTCCGCGGATTTCCTGCGTCATAGATAAATCAAAATTCACTGAATTGCCGAAATCGGAGAAGACTACACGATTGGGAATATTTCTTGAAGGGCTGACATCCTGTGTTAAATATAGGTAGTACAAAGTCATAAAACATGTTTGAGGATTTAGCTCCAGAAGCTTCTCAAAATTTTCGATCACCAGTGGGTTCATTACTTCGCAACGGGTGAGGAGCCTAAGAGATAACTCTGAAAAACGGACGGATAGTGGCAACATGCCCGGCAGCACTTCGAGACTCGAGATAGTATGAGTCGAGTGCATGCATCCTAACGCGATACGAAGACAACGATACTGGATACGTTCCAGTTTGATGATGTGAGTTTTAGCCGCCGACTGGAAGCAAAAACTACCGTACTCTAAAACCGATAAAATCGTTGTCCGGTACAACGTCAGAAGATCTTGTGGATGGGCTTCCCACCACGTTCCGGTAATTGATCGAAGGAAATTGATCCTTAGTTGGCATTTTCGTCTCAGATACTCCATGTGGGATCTCCAGGTGCGTTTGGAATCGAACCAGACCCCGAGATATTTAAAAGACATGGAATGAGTGATCGGCTTACCCAAAAGTTGAAGCTTCGGTTGTGCTGGGCTATGCTTCCTAGAAAAAACGACCAACTCAGTTTTCTCCGTGGAGAAATCGATACCTAGCTGAATAGCCCAAGTAGACAAATTGTCCAGGGTATCCTGTAAGGGTCCTTGCAGGTCAACCTCTTTTGGCCCTGTGATAGACACTACGCCATCATCTGCAAGTTGTCTCAACGTGCAATTGTCACTAAGACAATTGTCAATTTCTCTAACGTAGAAATTGTACAAAAGGGGGCTTAAACATGAGCCTTGGGGGAGACCCATGTAGCTAAATCGAAAAGCTGTAGAGTTTCCATGAGAAAAGCTCATATGTTTTTCTGACAGCAAATTGTACAAAAAATTATTCATTAATGGAGACAATCCACAAGCGTGGAGTTTCTCTGAAAGAACTTCAACGGATACTGAATCAAAAGCCCCCTTGATATCCAAGAACACAGAAGCCATTTGCTCTTTCTTAGCAAAAGCCAACTGGATTCCCGAGGAAAGCAACGCGAGACAGTCATTCGTTCCCTTACCCCTACGGAAACCAAATTGAGTATCTGAAAGAAGGTGGTTCGTCTCAACCCATTTGTCGTGGCGAAAAAGGATCATTTTCTCCATCAATTTCCGAATACATGACAGCATCGTGATGGGCCGATACGAATTGTGATTCGACGCGGGTTTATCAGGCTTTTTAATGGCTATCACCCTCACTCGTCTCCAATCGTCGGGAACAATATTGAGCTCCAAGAACTGATTGTACAAGTTCAACATGCGCCTCTTAGCGACGTCTGGGAGGTTTTTCAGCAAGTTGAACTTGATTCTATCAGATCCCGGGGCAGAATTGCCACACGAAAGGAGAACGAGTGAAAGTTCGACCATTGAAAAAGGCTGACTGATTTCGTCTACCGAATTCGCGGTTTCGCGAGGAATCAACTGCGACGGCACGGAATCCGGACACACTTTTCACGCTAATTTAAGAATCCATTAATCCGAGCATTCCTCGCTTTCGTTGTTAGTAGACCGGTTACGCATTCTTCGCGCCGTACTCCAAAGCGTATTCATAGACGTTTCGCGCGACAATCCGTCTACAAACTGCCGCCAGTAACCCCGTTTTTTTGGTCTTGATGAGGCTCTTGAGTTCGCGTTCAAGAGAAGTGTATGCGTTGAAATGCTCGAGTGTTCCGCGTTTCCGAAAAAGTTTAAACGCGTCGGACTTTTTACGGTAAACCTCCGTGCATTGTTGATCCCACCAGAGCGATGGTGTTTTCTTACGAATAGACGATCGCGGCACCGGTCGTGTTTGAGCTTGAAGTGCGCTGTCTACGATGAGATTAGAGAGGAAATTATATTCCTCCAACGGCGGAAGCTCTTCCACTGACGATGCTGTATCGTCTATCGCGGATTGGAACTTAGTCCAATCGATGTTACGGGTTAGATCATACGCGACGTTAACGGATTCTGACGAGTTGAACCCACTGGCAATCGAAATTTTGATCGGCAGATGATCACTACCGTGCGGATCCTGGATTACATGCCAAGTGCAATCCAACGATAGTGAATTGGAGCAAAAGGTGAGGTCTAATCTGCTACCATTCGAGGATGGACCAGCCAAACGTGTTACTTCTCCATTGTTAAGGATTGTTTTGTTGAAGTTGTCGCAGAGATCATAAATCAAAGTAGAACGGTTATCATCGTACAGCTCCCCCCAGCCTGTACCGTGGGAGTTAAAATCTCCCATGATCAACCATGGAGCGGGAAGTACTGCACATATGTCGAAAAGTTGTTTGCGATTAACAGAGACTCTAGGAGCAATATATACAGAAGCAATACAAAGGCTCTTACCTTTAATGGTAGCCTGACATGCGACAACTTCAATACCGGGGAATTCAGGAAGATTCACTCTATAGAAGGAATGGCACTTTTTGATCCCCAAAAGTACCCCTCCTCCACGTGAATCCTCACGATCCAATCGAATAATGTTAAAATCATAAAAAGGGAGATCAATTTCTGAAGAGAGCCATGTTTCACAGCGGGCAAATGCATCGCAATTATTGTTATGGACTAAATACTTGAACGAATCTAATTTCGGAATAAGACTTCGACAATTCCACTGTAGAACAGTGATCAAATCCCCGACCTCGTTTGGAAAATTATCCATCGAAGGAGATGATAGCTGCAAGAAGGGGCCATTTTGATGTCAATTGCTTCAAGAAGGATTTCACAGTGGGAAGCAATGTGAGGACAATGCTTTTCAGAGGATCAGAAATGTTGAGGTATTTGAGAATACCGTCCACAATGTCATCAAATGAGAACAACCCAGATGAAGAAGGGGTTTCTGTTCTTAAAATTGGGACATCAGGGGTTTTGGATGTCCCCGGAAGAGGTGGAAAATCCTGGGTATAGTCAGTTCTGCGGAATCCAGGAGGAGTAGAAGTCTCCTTTTTTCCACCACTCCTTGATTTAGGCAAGCTGATTTGCGGTTCTTTATTTGCAACAATCCGCGAACGGATGCGCTTTCGTTTCCGTGCAGAACCTTCCGGAAAACTGAAAGAAGTTCCCTCCTCAGCCAAGTCAGAGTCAGTGTCGTCATCTGACAAAAGAGAAAAGGGATTTTTGTCAGTGGTCGATGGCATGGCTGTCTTAAGCATTTCTGCAAAAGACCGCCTAGAACGTTCCTTAAGGGAGCGTTTCATTTTGTCCCCGAGCTGTTTGTACGCCGGGCACGACGAGAGAGCATGAGGAGGAGTTCCGTTGCAGTACACGCATTTTGGTGCAGTAGCTGCGCAGGCGCCATCCTCATGCTTCTCCCCGCATGTGGAACAGCGTGCCTTGTTGCCGCAGTGAGAGGCCGTATGTCCAAACTGCTTGCAATTCTGGCAGTTCATGACCCGAGGTACAAACAACCGCACAGGAAGACGAAGTTTTCCTAGCTCGATGTATTGAGGAAGGGCAGATCCAGAAAAGGTCACCCGAAACGAGTCTGTAGGGGTAAAACTCTTTTTACCCTCGCTGAGCGATACTGACTTCATTCTATGAACGGCCAGTATCTTTACCGGAGGAAGCAAAGGGTTCTTGAATCGGCCAACCGCTTGCTTCTCCAGTATCTCGGGGTTCAGACTCGCCTCAGTGACCACGCCTTCGATCTCCACATCAGAGGCTGGAATGTACACCCTATATTCCAGTGTGAAAAATTTAGAAACAGCAATTTCATTGGCCTGTTTCAGGTTAACGACGGTCACACGAAGTTTGTTGTGCCTAACCTTCGTTATTTCGGTCACGGCAGAGAATCGCTTTGTCAGATCATCAGATATCTGAACAACATTCAAGGGTTTGTTTTTGGGCTGAAAATAGACAGCCCATGGGCCAGTCGAGTCATTCGGGTAGGCCCGCAATCTGGAGCTTTTCTCAGCCTGCCCATTGACAGACTGAGACGACGAACCAGGGATGACGTCACCATTCTTCTGAGATGAATGGTCATCCATGTCGTCTTCTGACAAAACATCCATTTTGTTCAACTAGTGGGAGCGCAAAACGCTCTCCCACTGAACGCACAGACACAATACACAGAAAACACTACAAACACAGAAATACAAAATGTAATTTTAATTATTGGGGGAGTAAAAGAAACAAGAAAAAAACAAAAACTTATCTGATAATCCTATACTACTACCACCGAGCGTTATATGTGTAGGCGTTTACACAGATGGCTGGGAAGCGGCGCTCAGCGTGGATGACCTTCGCTGTGGTGCACTTGATCGAGGCGCGGCACTCAGCGCACACAGGCGCACGATGATTGATGAACGATGTAGATGTAGAAACGGGTGCTCACACTCGATGATGATGATACGTGAGCGGGTATGCGTAAGCGCGTATGCGTGACCACTAGAGTGATGCAAAATTTTAAATTTTCGCTCCACAATACTTAAACGATTCCAAATCGAATCCTGACTAACCTCTCAAAATTTGAACCCATTTGATGAGAAACTGAGATGGCACAAACCATTTGAAGTTTGTATGGGAATTACTATGGTAAAACCAAGATTTTTGTTCATGTCTATCTGATAATTCACCATATCGGTCTACTTCAAAAACTTTCAACTGCGCTTGTAGGAAATTTTCCCAGCTACAACTTTGCTGAAGACCACTTTTTGATTAAATGCAAGAATCGAAAGTTATCAATGGTTTAATGCGCTGATGTCTTATGATCATGCTCAATCAACTGCTCAGCAGGCAACATTGGTGTTTCTGGGGCGTTGAATAGGACACCAAAATCATGGCTACTATGTCACACTGCGAAATACAGTGTTGCTTACAGATCAGCTGCTTGATCATGTCATAAGTTTACCAATCTCTTAAATAATTAATAACTTTTTCTTGTCTCGTTTTACATAGAAACGATCTTGAGCAAAGTTGTAGCTGAGAAAATTTTCTATAAGTAAAGCTATCGAAATGTTTCGCAGCTCAATATAGAAAAAGACTAGAAGGCAATGAACAAAAAGTTGAGATTTCCCATAGTAATTTACATGTAAACTTCAAATGGCTTGTGCGAAGTCTGTTTCTAACCAAATGAGTTGTAACTTTGGGAGGCTAATCAGGATCCGATTTGAAACCATTTAAGCACTGTGGAGCAAAAAAGTCAAATTTTGCATCAGTCTAGTGACCACGCAACGATGATGTCCAAATTTGTTTGCGAATTTCCAATAGCACGGATTAATCTTTCCGAAAATGACACTTTCTACTAAAAAAAACTCACTTTTCGATCAATTTACCGGGAACTACCGTTCCGATTCAAATTTCGGACGATTCAAATTTCGGACACTTTCATTTTTAATTAAATATTACATCCAGTTAGAAACAAAGTAATAATGTTAGATGATCGTGGAGGGCACTAGTCAAAAAAATTTAAAATTTACAAGACATGTGGATCATATTCGACCGAGATAATCAACTTTTAAAAGTGTCCGAAATTCGAGTTTAAGTGTCCGAAATTTGAATCGGCACGGTATGCCAGGAGTCACTTAGTGAGAAAAAAACTGATAAATTATATCTAGCGAATACCGAAAAAACTTCCAAAACAACGGAGCGCGAAACAAGTCGTCCGTACTTCTTGCTAGGACGCAGTGGGATGTAAGTATGAATATTATATTAGGTTTCATTTTCATTTTTATTTTGCAGCGTTTGGTGGGGCAATGGGAGCGCAAGTCAATCCAAAGCCGAGGATAAAGGAAGGGTAATGGCTAAGTAGTCTATGCGGACCACTTGAACGCCATGGGAAAAGGAAGGGATTGAAGAGGTCGGTAATTGGGGGGTTTTTTAGGAAATGACACATAGTACTAGATTTGTGTTGCAAAATGTAAAGAAACCGAAAATCCATCTCCCACTGATTCATCCTTATATACCAAATTGATATTTTAAAGCAACCATCAAAATAAATAGACAATATATGAAAAGGCTAGTTGCCTCCCTAAGCGGACCCCCCGCATCCTAGCTCTTTTGTTAATCTACTTAATGTTATTAGGCTGTCTAAATTTTCTTATTTAAGTTCGTTTGATGATTATGATATCTCATTAGTCTAATTTAATAAATAATTGAAATCTCTAATTTACCTAATCAATCATAACTCATGCTTTATTAAGTACCTAAGCTGCTATGTAATCTAAAATTTAACGTGTTTCAAGTAATTTTGACTTTGATCCATATTTATTATATCTTAGATCGAACCAGGTGACACCTTCAAGTTACTAAAATGCTTCACTTTGAAATTAGTTTCCTAGCTGATTTTTAAACTTTATAAGGTATATGCTCCAACTACACTCACACGTTTCCACTATGTCGTTCCACAAAATAACGTATGGATATGTCACAATAAAAGCACGCCACAGTGGAAATCCCGAGCCATAGTTCAAACACTTATCCTAAATCAAAATGAAGCACATATAAGATTAGTTACAATACCATGGTGGTGTTTAATATTGTTCCCTGAGTAATGCTTCAATGAAAACAACAATGAAAGCTTGTCACGCAAATAGAAGGCACTTTCTGAAACATTTCAATAGTAAAATTCGCTTGCAAACCCAAATAAATCTATCTGCGTAAAAACATATAAAATAAGAGTGATTTGCGGCAAAACCCGCCAGTATCGCACCCAACGTCAGTGCCTATACGTAAGCGTACTACAACGTGGCTTTCATTTAAAGAAGTAACAAGTGTGATACTATCACTTCAGGCTAGAACTTTGGTTCTCTTATGCAATGGTTCATCAGAGAGGGGAAGCTCAGTAATCCTCATCGCATGCTCATGACACCATGAGCCAACGATGCCGGACCTAAACCAACCGTCTCCAACGCTTCACTATGAAGCATAAGATTAGGCCCGCCCACCAACGTCCAGGTTAAAAACTAGCAAAGGGAGGGAAGTATGAATATTATATTAGGTTGCTTTAAAAACATCACAGTGTGAATATATTAAAATATTGGCAATATTTTATAACAAGTTGGTAGTTGATGCACTCGGAGGAGCCGTGCATTAGAAAAAAAAATATACTGCTGCTGACAACCAAACTAAGCATTTTAAGATAGAGGACGCTGGTGACAACGCTCAGATGAGACAACGAAACCTTACCCCCAAGCTTCTCCTCTGAGCCTATCCTTCGACAATGTACCTCTCTAACCTCGAGTAAGCCGCGACATGTCCTACTAGACATAGAATTAAGTGAATTTTGTTACAAACAAAGAAAAATGAACTATCGGCTCCGTAAAGCTAACGCGATTGAGCCTTCCAAATAAACGAACTAGTTAAAAAAAAAGATGGAGGACATGTCCAATTTGAAAATCTAAGTTGCGATGGGATTAAAAGCTAACCCCCTTATTGGGTACCGGACCGCTCCCGAGAAAAATAATGGTTAATTCTATAGTATTTATATTCAGAACTCCAATCTATTTGACCCCTATGTGCGCGAGGAACTGTTTGCTTTTTTCTACGTCGTGTTATTCAAATAAAAGCTAGGTACCATGGTACCCTGTCATGCACAAAACGGTTATGATACGCTTCTGGAAGTATTAGCAACATTCATGGTCGAATCCTAATTACCGAACAGAAAATGGAATCGAACATGATATGGTAAAATATATTCGAATATATCTCGATATATTTTAATATATTAACCATCTAAATAATAATTTCACGAAGATGACCAACCCCTAGGTTGTGATGCAGATTGATTCTCGTAAATTAAGTCATTGCTTCATAATTAACCGTAAAATAAGATTCGTTAATTGTAATAATGCTCAATATTGGTAAGTTCCTTGTATCTGGAGGCTTTGAAATAAGGGCTGTTCACTTTATAAAACGGACACACTTACTTAGCTGGATGCTTTCTAAAGCTAAGCAACATAGTTAAATTTATGAACAATACATTTGAAGTAGCATGAATTTTTTTAAATATTTTATATTACATTTGCTATAAAATGCCATTAACTTTTTTCGTACTCATATCGACGCAGCTGGAACACTTGGGTGGATTTTTAATTTGCATCAAGTGAAGTATATTTTTTAATTTTCGATGATGATAATTTTGTAGAACAAAGTATACATACGGTTTTCCAAGATTTTTTATTATATTTATAGGGTTAACCACCCCATTTTCGGCCTATTAAGCACAACCCGCACTCAGTCTTTCTTAATCTAGCGCAGTTTAGCACCAAACGGAATGTTCTTATTATTGATGGATTCAAAATTTATTAACGTTTCCGCACGTTTTTTTTTTTTTTTTTTTAATTCTTTATTTAAGAGATTTTTAGCCTTAGGCTAGTTCATCTCTACGTTTCCGCACGTACCAGAAGATTTGATAAAGAGAAACTAATCGTTGAGATATTGTCAAAAGTCTAACACTGCTTCTTGACGCCAAACTCGGCCTAACACATTGAAACGCCAATGAATTCACTTCGGCCTATCGGATGAAGATAAAAATTGATTCGGTCGGAGCGCTTCTTTTGTATTTGGGAATAATGGGTGTAAACATTCATACCACGCGTTCTCATTGACTTCGTTTGGTAGTTTATTAACTAAAGTATCGTACCAAACGCATAATTGACTTGTTAACTCTGAAATCATGGATTTACTTGAAGTTTTCTGCTCTGTAGGCCCAAAATGGGCGATTAGGCCGAAGTAGTTCTCTACCCTATGTCTCATGTTTACAACTACAACTTCATACGTTAAGTTTACGATTTACAGAGTTGGTGGAAAATGCTATCTAACATGAAGCTTTAAGTGTGATAATTTATTAGCTAGAGGATAGTCTGAAAAGAGTAGGTAGATAGTTTCGCTAGAGTACGGCAGAATAAAAATTGAATAGAATTAAAAATGAGCGAAGGGCCATAAATGCGACAGTACTAGTCAAACGCGCACTTCATTACCGTACATTGTACGAGGAGATTTGAAGTATTTCTTAAAATCCCTTGGTACTGGTATTTAACCGGTATTACCAGTACTGAATCTCTCGGTGCTGAAGTACCGGTACTCGAAAAAAAAGGGTCCGGTACTTACAATCCTACTGCTGACAGTAGCCGGGAAGTGATGTTTTGGTTCAAATGAGAAGAGGTGGCTGAACTACAGTTAGTGCTGATTGGCAAACACGGTATGAAGAAAACAGAAGAGAAGATCCGTGTACTGCGTTCGTTGCGAGCTGTGTGATGAAGACTAAGCGTTTGGCGGAGGACAACAGCTAAAGGGTATAGTCGCTATATTAATAGAATCTCGGGAACCAATTGAGTTGTCAAATAGCGGAACCAATCGAGGAAATCACGACCAACAACAGAAAAGAACACATCAGTTATTGCGAACAAAACTGGAACCCCTTTTCTCGTGACTCAAGACTCGCCTACGCAAATTAATACCATCTTTGGGTAGGGGAAAGTATTCTCCTATCCGATGTTACTCTTAATTTGCGTTCGATTGGCGAGGAAAAAAATAATTGTTCGTCTACAGTATATTGAATTGGTTCTGCTTTTTAATAAATCGAAATTTTATCCGCCAGACTATGAATATAGCGACTATTACGGGGAGTGCCGTCAATAAGATACCTTTTTTTTGACGTAGGACTACGTCTGTGATTTCTATATGGGGGTACACTTTGTGAAAACCGAAAATGGAACATGTAACAAATTAAGAAAGATTTTGAACATTAATAACTCAGCTGCCCCTGGTCCAATTTCAATTATTTTGTCACCAATCGATCAGAAATATGGCTATAATAGCAATGCTTCCGAATGTTGATTTTCAACAAGAAACTATTGAAAAACTGGTAAATGTCCAGCATTGTCCAAAAGCGTCGAATTAACTAACAAATCCACCAACTACCTACATGCATATGCTGCTTCCCCAGCACAGTCGTCAGTGCGAACAGGGAATAGGGAGGATGGAATTGCATAATATTTTGTACACTCATCGCCATATTCAGAACCACACGCTCCTAACGACCACACAAAATGCTCTCCAGAGTTGTAATCTTGTAACCAAACTTGGAAACAGGGGATACACTCAAAAATATATCACATATGTAATGCATGAAATCCATGTGAATTTCACATAGCTTTCCAAAAAAAAAGAAATCGTTTATGGACTTTGTCGTTCAGTTTTTCCTGGACATTTTTGTTAAATAAGCTAGAATTAAATAAAAAAGGTTTTTTCCCATACATTTTTAACCGCTTTACTACCAATCCCCAGAGAGCCAAAACATTCAAATTTGAAAGAGAAAATTCACCCTCACGATCTCAATATCTCAACAGTTGATGACATATTTTAATGACACTCTATAACATTTGGTGGCGGAAGGAGGATTAACATTTGAAGTCCCTCCCATTTTGCATATTCTGCATAAAAAATATATAAAAATGTCCACCCTTTTAACATATTCTGCATGAGAATACTATTTAACAAAAATTTCTAGGAAAAAAAAACTGAACGATAATGAATGATTTCTTTTGAATTATTTTGACCATAATATGCATCCAAAGCGTTCCATCAACTTTTCCATATTTCTAACTTACTAGGAACAGCGCCATCAATGAGAAAAATAGCCTTGACTTAATGGAGAAAATTATTTTTGTAGTTCTTTAAAAATTTTACTCTAACTCTTTTCTTAAATGAACTTGGTGGCCCTGAAAAGGGTCGTTTTGTTACTTGGTTGTTGGTGATAATGATGCGTAGACGACATCCATGGCCGGGACTGTCTGCTCTTGGCGTGTTCAGTGAGGGCATCACAGATCACATTTTCTCGGCACACCTTCAGCACACCTCGGGTTTCCTCCTACATGGCGACTCCTTTACCAAATCCTTGCCACCCTTGCCACGACCAGTCATGCCTCCTGGTTGTTTGCCGTTGAACGGGTGCATTGGTTACTGTGTATAGCCAATAGGAAGCGAGAAAATATGGTACCGGCAGAGCTGGTTGTCTATCCCAGTCGGCGCCGCCGGGATGTTCTGAGGCATAACATCTCTAATCACGCCTTCCTTCGGATGGGAAGTAAAGTCGTTGGTCCCCGGTTCATGAGTTGATGGGTCGATAGGTAGGGTCCAGGTGTGGGAGCTGCCTTCCTGGCACGTCGGTAGCATTGGTGCTCAGCACGGAAAACAAGATCGACGGAAAAAAACAAACCAAAGAGCTGGTTGTCTATACAACAGGTAGCTAACTTCGCCTTCGCATTCGTTGCGATTCACCCGTTCAACGGCAAACAACCAGAAGGCATGACTGGTCGTGGCAAGGGTGGCAAAGGATTTGGTAAAGGAGTCGCCAAGTGTCATCGTGTGATAACATCCATGTGATAACATTCGTCGTCTGGCTCGATGCGTGATGCCGTCACTGAATATGCAGCTGCCTTCACGTCATCACCATCTTCCAAAGGCTTTAAGTCTGTAGCCTTTTCATGGTCACCAACATTTTCCAAAAGAGTTAATTTTCTGAACATGTCCCAACTAAAATTCATATCACAAGGTTCTTTTCAGGGCAATCATAGTCATACATAGTATAAACAGAGAGAACCCCGCTAAAACTCCTATTCCTTCACAAAACACATGCAGTTAACAAAAATATGTATTATACCATACTACGTCATCATTGCATACAACCCCATTGGGCTGTCCCTTGTAGTTTTTTTTTCTTTCTTCAGAGTGGTATAGCAATTCAACAACGCTGTTGCACAGCAAAATCCACTGTAGTTGGTAAAATGTATTATCAAAAAATGAATATTACCTATTAATTCACCCACACTCACCCACACTTCTAATTACCTTAACCCGTTAACGCCCAAGCAGTGATACAAAATTTCATGACACTCACTCAACACTCGTCAACGCATCAACCGACTATCGCTGACAGAACGTTTTGTCACGCAATGAGAGGAAGAGTAATTGCAAACAACAATCACCATAAATGGTCGCTCACAGGCAAAACGTAACACTCGCTGCTGATGATGTAAAACACAACGATAACAATGAAGACTTCTGCAGTACGATAATGAGAACAACCGCAACGACAGAAGAAAATGAAAACAATGTCAACACATTCCAAATTCGTCTCGGCATGTGCGACTGTGTGAGTTACAAACAAAACTGGCAAAAGTAAACGGAAGGTGATGGGATCACTCACCAACACATAAGCAAGCAAATCAGCAACTGCTTCAAAACGAGCACAGTTGAGTGTCGTGATTGTCGGGAATGACCAGATCAGTGATAGATCACCACTGAAGACGACATTCACTTCGACAAGCACATTGAGAGGAACGTACCAAGCGTTACTACAATCAGCTGTTTGACGATCGTGATTGTGATGGGTCGCAACTCTGCGCCCAAGTCATTTTTGGCCCCCGAACAATGCACGATTTTTTCAGCAGCTTGGGGAAGACCATGTATGCAGTTGTCAAAAAATTGGGGAATTTTGAAATCATAAAATGGGTAAAAAAAACAATCATTTAAAGAATCAGTTCACGGTTGCATAATGGGTATATTTTTTACCCACTAATAGTTGAAAACACACTTGAAAATTTTTCCGTCTCATTTCATTTCATTTAGAAATCTCTAATCCTTTCATTGACGTTAAAACTCCTACTGACAATCTAAATATCATACTGTTCCAGAATTTAAAAAGTACCTAACATCCATTAGCGGTTCATATCTTTGCATATAGATGACGTCGAGCACTGTATTCCATTGGGATCCCGTAAAAGCAAACAAAAAGTGACGACTTTCAGCTTTAAAGTTCAAAACTTAATAACCGAATCAATTCAACATTGGACCGATTGTACACGGTTCTCATTGTTCGGTCAAAACCTAGGTCAAAACTTATGAAAAAGTATGGATTTGAACAAATACTTCGTCCACTTTTTTCTTCGTGTAATAAAATTTGATCGGAACACCTGTGTTTATTTTAAATTAGAATCCATTTGCAAAAATGGGTATTTTTTACCCATTTTACGGTAAACAAAATTTAAGAAAATGGGTAAAACTCCATTTATTGGCAGAGCTTCCATTTACCCATTAATCAGTAATCCATGGTTTACCCATTAAATGAGAAGGGTCACTTTTAGCGAGAATGGGTATGGGTAATGGTGTAGTGGTAAGCGTGATTACCTCTCACCCCAGCAGGCCTGGGTTCAAAACCAGTCGGCGCCGCCTGGATGTTCTGAGGCATAACATCTCTGATCACGCCTTCCTTCGGAAGGAAAGTAAAGTCGTTGGTCCCCGGTTCATGAGTTGATGGGTTGATAGGTAGGGTCCTGGTGTGGTAGCATTGGTGCTCATCACGGAAAACATATCAAGGGAAAAAATAGATCACTGGGCGTTAATGGGTTAAGATTGGAAACCCAACAACAATTAAGTATGCATCACGACCGACATGAACAATAATCAATCGATTCGGTTCTCCTGTCTTCAAGGTTCCAAATTAACAATAATATCCATCAATCGTCGCAAACGGCGAAACGGTTGCCGCTGGGTCAATTCGCTGCTATCGACGTACAACAGGACAAGCTGATTTTCGATGACTGAAACAAAAATAAAACCAACGCAATCAGTAGCTTTTCCTTGAGCTTTTCTATTGCATATCCGATGTTGCACCACTTACCGAGAAGCCATTTCTGGCTGAAAAGTACCCGGACACAAGTGGCATCCGTTTGAACTTGCATTTTCACTCCAGCATGAATAGGGCCTGTGAACGTTTGCAGTTTCTATCAGTTTTGCGCTTTCGTTACCGCTGGGAAATGAAATGAAAACTCTGACAGTTCCATCAAAGATTAGGGTGGTTATTTCTTTGTGTTTGTTTTCACAACCCATTCATATTTTGTATTTAATTTTATTTAAAAAAAACCGAAAAACCCGAGATATTAAATTTCTGCAAAAGGGCGCCATTGAAAACCAAAAAAAAAATCAATATGGCGTAAGTGTGTGTAAAATTGACAGTTTGTCAAACAAAAGCGCGTAAAATTGATTAATCTTGTACACTATTTATGAGGATTTTTAACAGTAAAAACACAAAATAAAAATCTAAACTATTTTCCACTGATTAAAAAGGACGAACACAAGCTGAACAGTGCAAATAATAGACGTGCATTGCTTACTGAATTAAAATAAGTCCATATTTTCGCTTCGAAAACTTTGACAGCTTTTTTCACAGTTCGACAGATGACTATAAACTTTTACTTGAAATTTGCCTGGAATTCTAATCACAATCAAAATGTTCTTCAACATATTGAATTGTCCACCAATCTATCCAAACCTCAGTATCTTGAATATTATCTGATATCTTAAAATCTTTAAGATTAAAGTATTCCTTATTCCAAATTCAAAAATCAATCTCTCACTATCCACAATTTCTACTTTATGATTTCGAATTTATTTCCTTTCGGTTATTCAGTTCGATTGCTTTCGGTAGGTGGTATTTGGAAAATTTATTTTATGTAACTTTGGACGTGTCCATAACCATGTGCATAGGCTAAAGAGAGGGGGGTAACACCCAACCGAGAAATGTATGGTTCAATTACCGATGTGTATAAAAAGTGTGTAATGTGGTCATCGGAAGGTTTTTTTTATAATTTTGAAATTGATGAATTCCAAATTCACTGTGGCTAAAAAAAAACATCTCATGAAGTTTTTATACGAGAACTTTCACTATGGAAAAACTTCGTTGTACGATACAGTATATTGTAAGTACTGCCATTATATTTGTTGTAAGAAATGCGAACGAAGAGATTTAAAAAATATATTTGAGTGATTTTACAATTCATGACAGAAAATGTTTGAGACCAGCCCACCTTTTGATTTATGAAACATTTGAAATCTTGAAGTTGAGACAATTTTGTGAATTTAGAGATTTCCTATATATGTAGTAGTCATGGATTTTACCAAATTAAAAAATTTCTAAAGTTACCAACACATTTGAAAATTCGGAAAAAAATTAGATACTGAATTTTGAAAAATTTAAAAATTGTATTAGATACTGAATTTTTTGCATTTGAATACTACGGTTTAGAAGCATGCAAATAGATCCCATGCTAAAACAAATGCTAGGGACAGCCCAATAGGGTTGTACGAACTGTTGACGTAGGACTACGCTACTAAATGTAAACTATTTTAAGCAAATCATTGTTTCTTTATTTTTTGTAAGATTCCTATAAGATGGTGATTGATGAATTGCATGATCCAATCAGGTTGCAGCACGTGGCGGGTGGTTTCATACGGGTTTTACTCCGCTAGTTTGTTGGCAACTTGAGAAGCAATTGGGGTTTTTCCGTGAGTCGAAGTGACTCTCTGTCGCTAGTGAGATGACAAAAATCACGTCGTGGTAATATGACTCTCTGTGCAACTCAAATGGAGAGTCACGTCTCCACGACGAGACTTTTGTCACCTCACTAGTGACAAAAGTCACTTCAACTCTCGGAATAACCCCCTTTGTTTAGTTATTCGTCGTTACGGAAAGCCAACAGCAATGTTTGTCTTGTTGTTGTCACCATGTAGACTGGGGCACTGAGTGCGTGGCGCGATACTGCTCTCTTATATAGTGGCTGCTGGTTGACTGCAATCATGCCAAAAATTGTTGGAACAGTACATTAAGGTCTGATGGTTCTTGAGGTTCACCAATTTTTCTAAAGTGTATTGTAGAAACTTTTCCTGAATTTTTCTTAATGAAATCGATACATAGAAAAAATTCCGATCGATAGATGCAATAGTATTGAAATGTATCATAAAATAGCCGAGTTATAGTCGGTCAAACCCTGACCACATTTCGTTACATGTTCATTTTTCGTGCTCATAAAGTGTACTCCCATATAGAAAACAAAGACGAAGTCCAACGTCAAAATAATGCAAAAGGTTTGAAATATTGGCATAATAATGCAAGCAAAGACAAATTGCAGATGATGGTATGGTTTCCGTAAGAGGGCCACGTGCCATCGACAAACTTCAGGAACCTTGTTCCGATTATGATGCTGAGCGGGCAGCAATCAACTTCGCATAGTCGGATAGTCTCAGTTCGATTGAAGTCGTTGAAACTGAAACTCATATCATTTCCTTTCTAAAGTATGAGAGCAGATAAGTGCGTTGGTCAAAAAATCGACAGTCGCGATCATTTCTTTAATTACTCCCAAAAAAACATGCAAATGTGTTTTGTTCATGTCTCTGTCATTTGACGTCCAATATTTGTTCTCATTAGGTCATTTGAAAGGTATTGAATGAAATTTACTTCGACCATAAATCAGCTAAAGTTACAAAACATTTCAAAATTTACACTAATTACTAATTTTCTTGGAATTGACTCCGCCAAATTCTGAAATGAAGGTGGTGATTGAACATATATTCAATACCCAGCGGGCTCTAGTTGAGAATATTTGGTGGAAAAAATTGGAAAATATATGAATCATGACTATGCATCAAGTCATCGATTCCGGAAGAAAAAAATGAACACACAGAGCTCGGCATGAGCTTAACTGCTACCGTTGCAAGCCAAAAGCGAACTGTACATACATCGTACTGTGGGGTGACCACAAATTTTTGATTGGTGAATTGAATAAATATTCTTATGAATTAAATATTTTCTAAATTTTTCCACCAAATTTGCACCAAAGTGGCCCGTTCGGTATATGATAACAGTACTACTAGGGTTAGCTACCCCATTTCCGGCCTATTAAGCACAAACCGCACTTAGTCTTTCTTAATCTAGCGCAGTTTAGTACCAAACGGAAAGTTATTATTACTGATGGCTTCAAAATTTGTTTACCTTTCCGGTAATAATTTATAGATTTGATAAAGAGAAACAAATTGTTGAGATATTGTTAAAAGTCTAACACTGCTTCTTGACGCCAAACTCGGCCTACGGATTCTAAACTCGGCCTAACGCATTGAAACGCCATAAAAATTGATTTGGTCAGAGCGCTTCTTTTGTTTATGGGAATAATGGGTGCAAACCTTCATATCACGCGTTCTCATTGACTTCGTTCGGTAGCTTATTAACTAAAGTATCGTACCAAACGCATAATTGACTTGTTAACTCTGAAATCATGGATTTATTTGAAGTTTTCTGCTCGATAGGCCCAAAATGGGCGATTAGGCCGAAGTAGTTCTCTACTTTCATTTCAAAATTTGACCAACCCAATTCTGAGAAAATACGTCATGATTCTTGAGAATATTTTGTTTGCTCAATTTTGTTACTTTGCTAAATTGGACATATAATGACAGCGATATGAACAAAACGCATTTACATATTTTTTTGGGTGTAACCCAAAATTGATGATCGGGAGTTTATGATTACCTTTGTATGGGTCCCCTCACATTTCTCAATCCCACGCAATGAGAAGGCGTATTGTATGACAGGCAAATTTCACACGGTTCTTTTTTTTTTCATTTAGTGCGTCAGAGTACCCTTTCGAGTTGGCAAACCGATTGGGACACTGGAAAACTTTGACGGCGGATAAATGCAATAATGCCTTATGTTTCTACGAGAGCGTGGCTTAAAGTCGGAACTTCATTCGCGTGATGAGTACACTAATGCAGTTTGGCAGTGTGCGGATAATGGCGCCGCCATTTGAATACCCTTGAGATCCAACCCTATGTTCCTATTAGAGACGTGTTGGAAACTCACGATCTCTAGTTGATTTATGTGTTTTTTTTTTGTTCAAATGTCTAGCATACGAATTTAATTCGTTTGTGTTTTTTTTCTCTTATCTATGTTTGTCTTGTTCCGTCGATTAGATGAGCCGGTTGAACACCAGACGCGAACCCTGGTCACAATGCACAACGCTAAATATAGTGCTGGCGACAACTCTTCGATGAGGCAAAGAGTCCCAATTTCCATGCTCCTCACCTGATCCATCCCTCAAAACCCCGAGTACCCATGGGTTACCCTTTTTTAACCTCGAGTAAACCGCGAGTAATCGGTCCACCCCTACTAGCCGTAGTATTAAGTTATTCTTGTTAAACTAAAAATAATAAAATATCGGCTCAATTAAGCTAATGTGATTGAGCTTTAAATGCCGTGAGAACCGATAAATGAACCGCGAAAAAAATCCAAAACAATTTCAGTACATTCTAAACCTGATCAATATTATTAAAAAAATTTAATATTATAAAATTATTAAAAAATAACATCAATATAGGGCAAATTGTCTGTTTTCGGCAACCAAAATGTAATCGTCAATTTCGCTGTATTCGATTCCTTAGTCTTTCAGCTTCAATCTGATTACATTTTTACGACTGAGCAAACCTGTTATGCCTGGTGTTTCTTCAAATGAAATATACGCACTACAAAATATGGCTGATTTCGTGTTGCCAATAATAGAACAGCTGGTTAACACGCAGTAAACATTCAAAGGAAGCCAAAGAAAAAGAGCCTGCCGACAATAGTGGCCCTCATCTGAGAAGTTTGTAGCGTTGTAAAAACGATTTCAACCCGTTTTGAACGACTGAAGTGGATAGCGTAGCAAGCAGCAATAAATATAAACATTTTTTTTTAATATTGGCTAGGGGTCTTAATGATATTTATTGATTTTTCGCTACAGTTTCGGACTTTATTGGAAGAATCTATATGTAGTTAGATTTATTTTAGTAAAACGTTCAATTTTCAACTTTTTACCTAGTGGATTAATGATCTTTATTATGACTAAAAATGAGCTAAATTTCAAAAAGTTTAGTTCATTGCATGTCAATATATTAAGGTGTTTCAAGAAAAAAGCGTTTTTCTCAAATAGCTCTTACTTTTAATAAACGCAACCAAATAACCACAATACTGTACCAATAACTGAAAAATGTATGATTATTCAGCAACCAAAAATTTAGAAACGTTTCTCTTTAAATTGGACTTTTACAGCTGATTTTTATAAAATTACATCTGTACGCTCAATTTTGATATACATTACTATGTATGTGTGCGTGACGCTGCTAAGATTGTCTAGAATACGTAAGTTACTCTATATAATGTTGGCCTTAATTTGTTTTTTTTTTCCAACATAAATATAAATTTACTCCAAGATTGTGGTTTAAGGTTCAGTGTTAAATAAATCATCGCATTTATACACATAAAAAAAACTGAAAACACTCGTCAACCCCCGTAAAGTGTTGACGTCTTCAAATTAGGGCATTATACTCGCATAATTCCACTCATGCTCACTCACCCTATAGCGACGACAAACGAGTTGGTTAGGACGACCTCTATCCACATGGTGACAACTCCCTTGGAAACAAGCAAACCCGGATGTGAGATGCTGCATACATCTAGGCATTTGCTCTTTTCTTCATTCCACTAATGTGCAAACAACGCCGGCTTATCCTAGTCCTAAAAACAGCTCCGTGATGAAGAACAGCGTAGATGATGAAAATTCCTACCGAACGATTAATTATCCACTAATGATGTATACGGTATTTCACATTCATCGATACAGCACCCTACTGGCACACATACTGGTACAAAACAAGATCGCTAGATCGTGCGAAAACACTTTCCGCCCTAATTTTCTTCGCATCGGTTATTTTGCTCTATCACTTTTGCAAAACGCTCCTGCGCTATCCAATTTGCTTTTCTTCCCCATTAAGTTTTACCATTTTCCACAGCCCTTATCTTTTCGCCGTCGTACCGCACCATGCGGGTGGACATTCGTTTAGAAAACAGCACTAAATGTCTACATCACAATCAATTCACCGTTCGAGTCCTTCTCCACTAGCTGCTTCGCTGGATGGATGGAAGGCATAGTTTTCCCATGCCCTACTGAGGCAACCGAGATTTTTCCAACACTTTGCTTTCACTTCTATTGCCACTTGTATAGATAGCACTTCAGAATACTGACCTGGACACTATTCACACTTTGCCTCGGGCTCAAGAGCATTAGCACAAGTTTTCCCAAATACTACTTTTTTTCTATTTCTTCAAACCGAAACACTAAAGTATAGCCGCTCGCACGGAAGGAACAATATTTTTCCTAACGTTCAACCCTCGCTGAATCATACCGAGGGAAAACAATGAAATGTAAGGAAAAATCACACCTATAGATACAAACGACAGAGGAGCGAAAATTGATTTACTTGCACGACGGTCGGGTAAAATTTTCGATATGAGACGTGCGCGAAGATTGCGAAAAACAAGGAACGTTACTTTTTCGATGAACTCACTCTCCCGGGGTTGGGAAAATTTCTCTCATAGAAGACTGCTTTTCCACGGGAGCTGGAGAGCAATCTCATCTCCTATACGAGCTCGTGAGTGTTATTTTGTTATCAGAATGCAAGATGTTTGCTCCAGCAGCAGAGAATAGGTGAGAGAGAAGCACTCAGCAGCCTGTTGATGGTGGTGACACTTGCGTAGCAACGCGGCATGACACTTTCATAATTGAACAATATCGTGAAATGTTAGAGTGAGAGAGTAAAGCTGAGTTCTTCTGCAGGAAAATTGTGTAACAAATGTTCATCATTCAGGCAGGGTTGAATTCGGGAAAATGTCCTATTGCCCATTGTTTAATCATTAAGTTCAGTAATATTTTAAAACCACCCCATAAAAACAGGCAGATGTGCCAATACTACTGCGGAGTCAATTGCAATTCATTTTCGACAAAACTGCTAATTTAGGATTGAACCAAATCAATCACATTCAGAACCAACAAAATTGCTATTTAGACTTCTTACTTACGACAATTTATGAAGATTTCTGTGTGACCGACTCATTAAACCCATTATGGAAAAACGAAGCGTTTCACACAGCAATTGAATATTCTTTATTTGTGCACGTATACCAAAGACCCATCGACTGCGAATACGAGGAAGTTTTTGAATACAAATTAGCAGCCTACGAAAAAATCAAACATAAATTAAACAACGTCGATTGGCAAATAATTCTAAGGAATGAAGGCAATGCCTAACCTGCTGTAGACATCTTCTACCAAATTTTATCAGGAATAATTTTGGAAAAAAAGACACTACAGAAGCACAAAAAATGTAGTCTAGGATAACAGACAAATAAAAAACATAAAAATGGAAATCATAAAGCACATAAACAATACAAAAAATACAATGATAGTGAACATTTGGCCATCTATTTGGACATATGCGATCAGTACTGCATTTGAAGAATTTAATTCAAAAACTGAACTTGAAATAAAGTCCTGTCCAAAAAACTTCTTCAATTACGTAAAATCCAAATAAAAATCTGACAATTTTCCATCAATAATGCATCTTGACGAACGTGTCGGGGATAGCTCGGAAACAAATTGTATTCTTTTGCCAATTTATTATTTTCAAGAAATCTATACTATTACAGATTTTCAAGAATTTAGACGCTTCAAAAGATCCTAGACCTGACGGAATTCCTCCAGTATTTTTGAAAAGTCTAGCAATGGAACTCGCTGCTCTATTGTTTTGGTTTTTTGATATGTCACTAGAATCCGGAACCTTCCCAAAAATATGTAAAAGAAAAAAAATAAAATAAATAAAATATTATGAAATTTTTCCCAGCGTACCAGTCAAGGAAGCGATCAACCATTTGGAGGACTGGCTATTAACACAATGAGAGGATACAGCATGGAAAAACAAGGTTTGGACGTACCTTAAGCTGACCCGCATTGGTATGGAAGAGAACTACTGCTCTTTCCGAGGTAACTTCTACAATCAGACGAAAGAAGCCCCAATTCTTTGGTGCAAGCAATGTAAATATTTACCTTATTTGACAAAACCCAGGTAATCGTGACGTTTGATTATTGAAAACAATTTGAATGAAGAAAAGAGACCTACTGCTGTCATGATTACACACTACGAAAAAGACATGTAAATTTCAGTGCCTTGAGACCGACACATGCAAGCGGCCCTTTTGACATAAGAATCAGTTGAAAAGGACGAGAATATCAATTCAATCAAACGCACTTTTAGTCGAGTTGCATACACTCAAAGATAAATTAAATCAAAAAATCTTAAAAAATATGCAGATTCCCGCTTCACCTTATTGAGTCCGAGCCATGATTACTTCGGCAGTAATCATGCATGATTAAAATCGAAATAATCTTCCCAGTATTAAATTTTATTCTTTTTCAATACTGATATGTAATTAAAAAAGATTAAAATGAAATCAAAATTTTTAAAATAGAATCAAAAATGATTAAAATTTATTCAAAAAAAGATAATCTACAATCTAATCAACCATTATTAAACTGGGATTAATATCAGACGCTTATTTTTTAGAAAGAGAGTAATAATTTTTAATCATTCGATATGATTAAACTGAGTTTAATGTCAAATTGATTAAATTTCAAGCAAAATGGGATTAGTTTAATTTATCAGTCTATGTTTCAGTTTCAGGACACTTAATTTTACATGCCATGTTTGTTTACGTTCCATGATTTACGTCAAAGCAGAATTACGTCTCGTGTAAAAATAATAAATTCTAAGTGTGTACCTGGGTTTTGTCAAATAAGGTAAATATTTACATTGCTTGTACCAAAGAATGGGAAATCCCCTATCCCCTTCTTGTGTGACCTTCATGTAAATTTAGGTGCTCTGAGAGTGATATATACACACTTAGAAAAAATCATGTAAATTTAGGTGCTCTGAGAGTGACATATACGAGCGTCAATTTTGACATAAATTTGAGTCATTACAGACGTGAAATATAGCTCAATAAAACGCACTTTTCGTTGAGCAACGAACTTTTCAGTCTCGGAGCACTTAATATTACATGACATGTTTGTTTACGTCTCATCTTTTATGTCAAAGATGGATTCTGTCACGTGTAAAATTAGTAATTTCTAAGTGTGTTTTCATGGCCAACTTGGAGACAATCCTGAAGGAGAAAGGACTATTACCAAACCGTTGGTGGAGGTTTGTTGACGATATCTTCAGCGTAGTTAAACGGGAAGCCCTCCCACAAATTTTAGATTAGATCAACAGAATTCACAAGGATATCAAATTCACTCACGAGGTACGAAAAGACGGGAAACTCGCATTTCTCGATCTTCTAGTCATCAGGGAATCGTCATCATCTTCTTTCTTTGCTTGAATACGAAATTTACAGGAAACCAACAAACACCAAAAGAGTTATCCCCTATACTTCCAACCGTTCGTTCCAGCAGAAAATGGCCGCCTTCCACCACATGATTCATCGGATGCAGACTCTTCCACTCAGCGATACAGGAAAGGTTAAGGAATTACAGTACATCTTCGAAACAGCGAGACTCAACGGATGCAATGAAACTATTTCTCTTTCACAAGGGTCAGAAGGACCCGTGTCTACGCCCCTAGCTGCTGGTCAAGCCACTGCAACCGTCCGCGGTCCTCTTTTGTGAGAATTGTTAGGGTCATTTTAATAATTGGTAACCTAGAAAAATTTCAACGTTTTTTGCACCTTTTGTGCTAATCTTCGATCACTGGGTTATGTTCTACACAGCAAAAAAATAATTTTGATATCACGTCAAAGTGGATGCACTACAATCATGTCGAAAATATGGTGTAATAGGGTTACGGTATGTAATGTGGGTCTAGTCCTTTCATTCGGCCTATCACGCAAATAAATAATTAATTAAGGAATATTACACAAAAAATAAGGAAAATATTGATCACTGATGATTGATAAATGTGTACCACACACAAATCAATTTATATCACAACATTTCAATACATTTTCAGCTCTCGTAAGTAATAAAACTGGTTGAGAATATCACTCTGTTCGGAGTTTTTAGCCGCCATGACTTCTAAGGTTAAGATGGGAAGGTTGCACTGACGATCATCAAATGGCCTGATTATGGCATTTATTGAATGGAATTACCTGATAATACACACTAGACGTAAAACTCACAGTTACTGTTTGAATATTTTATGTTTATTTTAATTGTTTAACAACGTTTTCACAAGTAAATCATGGACCCAACTTTAGGGACACATTTCTTTTCTATGTTCCTAACTTTGGCCCATGAAATTCATTTGACAGCATATAGCAATAAGAGTAACGTCAACAATGTGGTTTGCATTTGGATGATAAGGAACGAACAGGAAGGGAGATTTTTTCTGCCAAATCTGTATAATGAACATCACAATGTTTTGATTTAGATATTCTGCGGTCGAAAGACGATAAGCGAAATTTTTAATTTTTAATTTTTAACTTGAGTGATTTAATGTAGTTTTCGTAAAATTTTCTCTAAGAAATGTTTTGAGGAATGAAGAGTATTAAGTTAACAGTGATAGTGATAAAAAAAAATACATAAGAAAACGTTACCAAGAGCGTTTTTTTTGAGAATCAAACAGGATAGGACGAAGTTGCATCCATAAATAGACCCAATTTGGGGACAATAGACCGATATTACATACATTTCCCTGGTGAGTTTTTGTCTTAAAAAAAGTAAGTTTTTCAACTTTTTGCGGTTCCTGATAGCAAACGACATGATAAGCATATCTAAGCATACCATTTAGCAGTAGAATATCGTTTGCAGGTAAATTAATTGATGAGTTATGATTAAAAACGTAATCTATGGCTGCATATTAGACCGAGGTTAGGGACGTATACCCTATTACTTGCTAAAAAGGACAAAATTATCATTAATACAATGCATGAACTGACATTACGCTGCTTTTACTGCATTTGTTTATTTATGTGGTGATAAAAATTACATGAAATTTTCGACATGATTGTAGTGCATCCACTTTGATGTGATATCAAAATTATTTTTTTGCTGTGTATTAGGGATTATATTTTAATTTCAAAGTGGATAATATATCAAAGTGGAAAATAAGCAGAGAACATAGTGAATTTTCAAACAAATTAATAATTAACAGCTTGATTTAGTTCGACCTGACATTTATTTTATTTTGAGGGATTTTCTATAAGAGTGTGAGATTTTGTAGAATGGTGAAAATAAGCTAAAAGGGGTTCATTTTACTTGCGCATTTATTCACTCTTCAAATTCACTTGCTCCTCGTTGCGGCCGTGATGAATCGGTGGTCGACATTGATGAGATGGCGGGAATGGCCCACGTGGCGGCGTCGGCGAGCTGCCAACAAACGTACGCAGCTGTATAGGGCTTCCAGACGACGGGGGGAATCCAGATGCGGCGGCAGGTGGCCTTTATGTAACGGAGGCCAGCGTTTCACTTCGCTTTGTCCGGGGAGTGGTACACTTTTGTGCGCGCGCACTTTAACCGCGAGTGTCTAACTTTAGTCGAGTGGGATTTCTATCGAAAGTTCTTGGACGGTCTTAACAAAAGGTCCAACGGTTCACCAAAGTCACGTGCACTCGCGTCGTACTAGTACGATTTATTTTTCTTCTACCTTCTGAACCGTGGACCACAGAAACTTAACACCATACTATTATCCCACTCGACGGATCAACTAGCCCTTGGCGAGCGTGTGGTGACGCTAGTTGATCACAATTTTTGATCCTAAGGATCTGAACTAGCACTTGACGTGGAAACGCTAAGTCACGTGTAAAAAATGACTAGCCGCGAACTTCACTCCTCCGGACGAACTATTATATTACAAGAGGCCATCCCCATGTCCCCGGAATCCTTATATAGCTTTTTGGGGAAAGCATCGCATCAAAAGGATACCCTAAACAAAAGCCGCGTACGTTGGCTCCTTCTTGATTCAGAGTCAGTGGTGATGACAGCAGCAACAAACAATTTTATTGGAGAAGGTTGGTATTACGGCGAATGATAATTTGAATTTAAATTTTATGGCATGATAATTTCATTGCTTGTTCGCTTTATATTGTATGATAATTAATTTAATGAAACAGATTAACGAAACTAGGAAGAAATTTAAATACTACTGAATAAATATTCACAATGCCGAGAGACAATACCAACCTTAGGCTAATAAACACTCAATATTTGACACTCAAACACATAACATGGAGTATATACAAATATTTTATGTTTAAACATTTACTAACAATATATTTTTATTTTTTTACAATATATACATTTTTATAAATTAAGCTGCCCCAGTAATCAAAGAATCATTGTAACCGTGGAAGCATTGTTTACAACAAGGAGACCACAATCCAGGCAATCATCGATTATTTACATCCCTCACCGCAGCACCTGAACCCTTCAAACGAGTGTTCGTTCCATTTGATCAAGATATTACTTGTAAGCTAGGACCACAGTTAAAACAATTCGGATTAGATTTAGTTTTCACCAGTAGACATAACCAGTTGAAATCATTGTTAGGATCCACTAAAGACCCAGTTAATGTTTTAGGTCGAGCAGGTGTATATAAAATAAGCTGTAATCATGTAACCAGTGTTGGCAAAATCAGAAATCAATTGATATTTTTCCGCTCTCATGCGCTCGCAATATCACGCGTGATATTGGAACAAAATATCATGCTTGATATTGATTTTACAAGCTCCTTTGATATTGCGAGACTATTCACAACGTGCAAAAATCAAGCTGAGATTTGATTCGACACAAAAATGATTCCATTGCACATCGTTTTTTTTAGAAATATTATTTTTTTTTATTAATTACTTTATTTGTACAGGCTCAATCGAATAAACTTTACAGAGCCGAGTTATCATTTTCGTTATACATTATTGATGTCTTATATTATATATAAGTTAAAGGAGCTGGACCGGATACTCGCGGTTGTCTCGAGGTTAGTGGAGATTTACAATTTTTTTGAATGGGAAAAGGGAGAGGGAGGTTTGAAATGTGGTTTTCGATACAAATATTTAATTAATCCTAAAACATGAACTAATTTCTATTCATCTTGAAAACAAACATTAAAAAAAACTACACGCACAATACACAAACTAAACACAAGGTTAATAAAACTTACAATCTAAGGTTAGTATTCTTAAAGTAAACATATATGAGTTTCATAAACTCCAGATCACGTCTAGCCAAAATATCCCGAACTGGAACATTAGGTTGTCTACCTCGAGCCCGAAGGGAATCGCACAGCTCAGATCTGACTCCACGATGCTCAGCACAAGACCAAAGGATGTGATCGGCGTCTTGGTAACCTTGTCCACATTCACAGAGATTGCTGTCTCCCAGCCCAACACGGAACAAGTGAGCGTTTAACGAATAGTGATTGGACATGAGGCGAGACATCATACGAATGAAGTCTCGACCCACATCCAACCCCTTGAACCAAGGACTCTTCGACACCTTAGGGATGATCGAATATAGCCATCGTCCCAAACTCCCTTCACTCCACTTATTCTGCCAGCTGACGAGTGACTGTTGACGATAAATGAAGAAAAATTCGTTGTAGGCGATTTGTCGATCGTAAATATCGCCTTCCATAGCGCCCACCTTAGCAAGTGAGTCCGCCATCTCATTGCCCGGAATCGAGCAATGAGACGGGACCCATGCAAAGGTGATGACAAAAGATCTTAAAGATAAAGCACTTAAAAGCTCTCGTATTTTCATGAGAAAATACGAGGAGTGCTTTACCGGCCTCATGGAGCGAATAGCCTCGACAGAACTGAGACTATCCGTAAAAATAAAATAGTGATCTGGTGCAAGTGAGGCGATCGTTTCTAGCGTATAGTGTATTGCCGCCAGTTCAGCAACATATACGGAACAAGGAGCTTGAAGCATTCGAGAGGCGCTATGAAATTCGTTAAAAATACCAAAACCAGCGGACGAATCTATTAGTGATCCATCTGTGAAGAACGATCTTGCGGAATCAACTTGGCCAAACTTTGCAGCGTAAATTGACGGAACAATCATGGAACGATGATGTTCTGGGATCCCACGAATCTCCCGCGTCATAGATAAATCAAAATTAACTGAATTGCCGAAGTCAGAGAAGCATACACGATGAGGATTATGCTGTGAAGGGCTGACATCCTGTGTTATGTACACGTAGTACAATGTCATAAAACGAGTTTGGGGGTTTAGCTCAAGAAGCTTCTCAAAGTTTGCAATCACCAGTGGGTTCATAATTTCACAACGGGTGAGGAGCCTGAGGGATAATTCCGAAAACCGATCAGATAGTGGCAACATGCCCGCTAACACTTCGAGACTCATCGTATGAGTCGAGTGCATGCATCCTAACGCGATACGAAGACAGCTATACTGGATCCGTTCCAGTTTGATGATGTGCGTTTTAGCCGCCGACTGGAAGCAAAAACTACCGTACTCTAAAACCGATAAAATCGTTGTCCGGTACAACGTCAGAAGATCTTGTGGATGGGCTCCCCACCACGTTCCGGTAATTGTTCGAAGAAAATTGATCCTTTGTTGGCATTTTCGTCTCAGATACTCAATGTGGGATCTCCAGGTGCATTTGGAATCGAACCAGACCCCAAGATATTTGAAAGACATGGAATGAGTGATCGGCCTACCCAAAAGTTGAAGCTTCGGTTGTGCTGGGCTATGCTTCCTAGAAAAAACGACCAACTCAGTTTTCTCCGTGGAGAATTCGATACCTAGCTGAATAGCCCAAGTAGACAAATTGTCTAAGGTATCCTGTAAGGGTCCTTGCAGGTCGGCCTCTCTGGGCCCTGTCATAGACACAACTCCGTCATCTGCAAGTTGTCTCAGCGTGCAGTTGTCACTTAGACAATTGTCAATTTCTCTGACGTAGAAATTATACAAAAGGGGGCTTAAACATGAGCCCTGGGGGAGGCCCATGTAACTAAATCGAGAAGCTGTAGAGTTTCCATGAGAAAAGCTCATATGTTTCTCTGACAGCAAATTGTACAAAAAGTTATTAATTAATGGAGAAAGGCCACATGCGTGGAGTTTGTCTGAAAGGACCTCAACTGATACTGAATCAAAAGCCCCCTTAATATCCAAGAACACAGAAGCCATTTGCTCTTTTTTAGCAAAAGCCAACTGAATTTCGGTGGAAAGCAACGCGAGACAGTCGTTCGTTCCCTTGCCCCTACGGAAACCAAATTGAGTATCTGAGAGTAGGTGGTTCGTCTCAACCCATTTGTCCAAGCGAAAAAGGATCATTTTCTCCAACAATTTTCGAATGCACGATAACATCGCGATGGGACGATACGAGTTATGATCTGAAGCCGGTTTTCCAGGCTTTTTAATGGCTATAACTCTCACTTGCCTCCAATAATCCGGAACAATATTGAGCTCTAGGAACTGACAAAACAAGTTCAACATGCGCCTCTTAGCGACGTCTGGGAGGTTCTTCAACAAGTTGAACTTGATTCTATCAGCCCCCGGAGCCGAATTGCCACACGAAAGGAGCGCGAGTGAGAGCTCCAGCATTGAAAAAGGCTGGCTGATGTCGTCTACCGAATTCGTCGTTTCGCGAGGAATCATCCGTGCCGGCACGGAATCAGGACATACTTTTCGTGCGAACTTAAGAATCCAACGATCTGAGTACTCCTCGCTCTCGTTGTTTGAAGACCGGTTACGCATCCTTCGCGCCGCATTCCACAGCGTATTCATCGACGTTTCGCGCGATAATCCGTCCACGAATTGCCGCCAGTATCCGCGTTTCTTGGCTTTGATGAGGCTTTTGAGTTCGCGTTCAAGAGTCGAGTACGCTTCGAAATACACGGGTGTTCCACGTTTCCGGAAAAGCTTAAACGCGTCGGACTTTTTACGATAAACCTCAGTGCATTGCTGGTCCCACCAAGGGGAAGGAGGTTTCCTACGCAAAGACGTTCCAGGAACCGACCGAGTTTGAGCTCGAAGCGCGCTGTCCAAGATCAGATTGGAGAGGAAGTTATATTCCTCCAACGGTGGAAGCCCTTCTACCGACGACACGGCTTCCTCTATCGCGGTCTTGAACGTTGTCCAATCGATATTACGGGTGAGGTCGTACGCGACGTTAACGGATTCCGACGAATTGAACCCACTGGCAATCGAAATTTTGATCGGCAAGTGATCACTACCGTGGGGATCTTGGATCACATTCCACGTGCAATCCAACGATAATGAGTTAGAGCAAAGTGTGAGGTCTAATTTACTTCCATTCGAGGATGGTCCAGCCAAACGTGTTACTTCTCCATTGTTAAGTATTGTCATATTGAAGTTATCACAGAGGTCATATATAAAAGTAGAACGGTTGTCATCATACAGTTCCCCCCAGCCTGTACCGTGGGAATTGAAATCTCCCATGATCAACCGTGGAGCAGGAAGTACCGAACATATATCTGAAAGTTGTTTTCGAATTACAACGGCTCTAGGAGGAATATAAACAGAAGCAATACAAAGGCTCTTACCTTTAAAAATAGCCTGACATGCGATAACTTCAATACCTGGAAATTGTGGAAGATTCACTCTATAGAAGGAATGGCACTTTTTGATCCCCAAAAGTACCCCTCCTCCACGCGAATCCTCACGATCCAGTCGAATAATGTTAAAATCATAAAAAGGAAGATCAATATCTGAAGAGAGCCAAGTTTCACAAAGAGCAAATGCATCACAATCATTATTGTGAACTAAAAACTTAAAAGAGTCTAATTTAGGAATAAGACTACGACAATTCCACTGTAGAATAGTGATCAAATCCCCGACCTCGTTTGGAAAATTATCCATCGAAGGAAATGATTGCTGCAAGGAGGGGCCATTTCAATGTCAATTGCTTTAAGAGGGTCTTCACAGTAGGAAGCATTGCCACAACAATGCTTTTCAGAGGATCAGAAATATTCAGGTACTTGAGGATATCGTCCACAATTTTATCAAATGAGAACAACCCAGATGAAGAAGGGGCTTCTGTTCTTAAAAATGGGACATCAGGGGTTTTGGATGTCCCCGGGAGAGGTGGAAAATCCTGGGTATAGTCAGTTCTTCTGAATCCAGGAGGAGTAGAAACTTCCTTTTTTCCACCACTCCTTTATTTGGGCAAGCTGATTTGAGGTTCTTCATTCTCAACTTTCTGCGAACGGATGCGTTTTCGTTTCCGTGCTGAAAAAAGGAAAGAAGTTCCCTCCTCAGCCAAGTCAGAGTCAGTCTCGTCATCTGACAAAAGAGAAAAGGGATTTTTGTCGTTGGTCGATGGCGTGGCCGTCTTAAGCATTTCTGCAAAAGACTGCCGGGAACGTTCCTTAAGTGAGCGTTGTAATTTCTCCCCGCGTTGTTTGTACACCGGACATGACGAGATACCATGAGGAGTTCCCTTACAGTACACGCATTTTGGTGCAGTGACTGTGCAGGCGCCATCCTCGTGCTTCTCCCCGCATTTGGAACAGCGTGCCTTGCTGCCACAGTGGGACGCCGTATGTCCCAACTGCTTACAGTTTTGGCAGTTCATGACCCGGGGAACGAACAAGCGCACAGGTAGTCGAAGTTTTCCCAGCTCGATGTAGTGAGGAAGGGCTGAACCAGAAAAGGTCACACGGAACGAGTCTGTGGGGGTAAAACTCTTTTTACCCTCGCTGACAGATACTGAGCCCAGTTTTTGGACATCCAGTATCTTCACCGGGGGAAGCAAACGGTTCTTGAAACGGCCAACCGCCTGCTTCTCCAAGATCTCGGGGGTCAGACTCGCTTCGGTGACCACACCTTCGATCTCCACATCACGATCTGGGATGTAAACTCTATACTCGAGCGTGAAGAGCTGGGAGGCAGCAATCTCGTTAGCCTGCTTCAGGTTAGAGACGGAGACACGAAGTTTATTGTGCCTAACCTTCGTGATTTCAGTCACGGCCGAGTATCGCTTCGTCAGATCATTCGTAATTTGCATTACATTCAAAGGTTTGTTTCTGGGCTGAAAGTAGACAACCCATGGGCCAGTCGAGTCATCTGAATAGGCTCGCGATCGGGGGTTTATCTGAGCCTGTCCTTTGCCAGACTGAGACGATGAACCAGGGATGACATCATCTTTCTTCTGAGATGACGTACGTTTTCGACCCTTCTTGCCATCGCGTGGCAAAGTGGTGTCATCTTCCGACAAAACGTCCATTTCGTCTTGCGACAAAATGTCCATTTTGCCGTACTAGTGGGAGCGAAAAACGCTCTACCACTGAAACGATAATCACTCGGACACAATACACAAAAAAAACTACAAACACAAAACACAAACTTAAAATTTAACAGATGGGCGAAAGAGAGAAACAAGAACAAAAACTTATCTGATACTCCTATACTACTACCACCGAGCGTTTAAACAGCAGCAGCGGAGCGACGCGCAGCGTGGATGATCTTCGATCAGCGTGTGCGGGCGGTCTTCGTTGGTGTGTGCTTGTATGAGGGTCGGCACTCAGCTGAACACACGATGATAGATGAGCGGTGTAAATGCGGAGGCAGATGCTGACACTCGATGACGATGATCCGTGTGCAGGTATGCGTTACCACGCACCGATGGTGCGCAAAATGGTTGGCGAATTGGCAATCGCCAAAACAATTTTCCTTCCGATGATGCCGAAAACACACTTTCTTCTCAGAAAAAAACTCACTTTTAGTTAATTGTTTAACTGGGAACTATGTCAGGAAACACTAAGCGAGAAAAACTGATAATTTAAATCAAGTGAATATCGAGAAAACTTCCAAAATAGCGGAGCGCGAACTAAGTCGACCGTACTTCTTGCTAGGACGCAGTGGAGTGTCTTTTTAGAAATAGAAAGCATAGTTTGCTATCTCTTTTTAGTCTTTACCGATGGCAGACGCGAAGGGACTGCTTCAAGCCGTTATGGAAGTTTCGGTTGCATTCGGGTGTAAAGCAAAAATCATTAAACTCAATCTCACCACAGTTTGTTGAGATTTGCAGTTGGTGAGATTTGTTAGCTTGATATTCCGAGCTGCGATATCACAGCTTGCAAAATCAACCGCAGTAGTTTGTTTGTTGATTTTTGTCTACGAAAATCAATTGTGATCTTGGGCGTTGGTGAGATTTGATTTTTTGATATTTTCCCAACACTGCATGTAACAAAGTATACGTAGGACAGGCCAAGAGAACTAAAGCATAAAGCAAGAGGAAAAAGGCCTAACATATGATTTCAAATCAAAGGTTGCAGAACACATCTTCACAGAGGACCACCAACTATCGACTACACCATGGAAATTGCATGTTGCAGAGAGCCTTGAGATCAACAAACAACGTAATTCAACTTTACTCAACAGCGGCACCGGTAGTGTAGTGGTAAGCGTGGTTACCTCTCACCCCAGCAGGCCTGGGTTCAATCCCAGTCGGCGCCACCGGGATGTTCTGAGGCATAACATCTCTGATCACGCCTTCCTTCGGAAGGGAAGTAAATCCGTTGGTCCCCGGTTCATGAGTTGATGGGTCGATAGGTAGGGTCCAGGTGTGGGAGCTGCCTTCCTGGCGTCGGTAGCATTGGTGCTCAGCACGGAAAACAAGATCGACGGAAAACAAGATCGACGGAAAACAAGATCGACGGAAAACAAATCAAGGAAAAAAAACTTTACTCAACAGGGATCAAGGAAACGGACACACATGACTTTTCAAGTTACTACCTAGGACACATCAACGAGTTAGCAGCGGAGTACCTGCTCCTACAGGAAATTAAATTTATGTTTACCTATAGCTAAGTGAAAATGTACCTGTGTTAATATATATTCCGTAATATGCAATGTATTTCTTCAGTCGAGATACAAGACACTGAAGAAGTCTGCTTATTGTAGACGAAATACGCGGTAGTGGAATTAAATGGAAATTACTAATCCTTCTCTTTCTCTCTCTCTCTTTATATAATAAATTTCATTTAGATGATGCGCAAACAGTGAACAACACAGCAAAAAAATAGTTTTGATATCACGTCAAAGTGGATGCACTACAATCATGTCGAAAATATGGTGTAATATTACTTGCTAAAAAGGACAAAATTATCATTAATACAATGCATGAACTGACATTACGCTGCTTTTACTGCATTTGTTTATTTATGTGGTCATAAAAATTACATGAAATTTTCGACATGATTGTAGTGCATCCACTTTGATGTGATATCAAAATTATTTTTTTGCTGTGAATCTAATGCTGCCACATCAAACTCTAGATCTCAATGCTCTAGTGTACGTGTACCGTTACATCAAAGGGTTGGCTAGCGGGTCATACCATGACGCTCGTCCACGCATCATGATATGAATGAACACAGCAAAAAAATAATTTTGATATGACGTCAAAGTGGATGCACTACAATCATGTCGAAAATATGGTGTAATATTACTTGCTAAAAAGGACAAAATTATCATTAATACAATGCATGAACTGACATTACGCTGCTTTTACTGCATTTGTTTATTTATGTGGTCATAAAAATTACATGAAATTTTCGACATGATTGTAGTGCATCCACTTTGATGTGATATCAAAATTATTTTTTTGCTGTGAAGCCACAGTTAAAATTATTTTGTAATTTTACACGAATTTCCATGCGCATAAAAAGAGCATGCATATTCATGTAAAATTAAATTGGTTTTTAAATTTACACGACTTGAAATTTACATGCATGTAAAATTAAACGTCACTTGAATTTACATGGATGGCTTAATATGGGCTCACTTTGTAATTCTACAGGACATTTAGAATTACACGCATTTGGCTTTTTGAAGGAATTTGCATAAAATCGAACTGATTGTCAAGTACGCGGAATTATCACCCACGTGGAATAACCCTCCTTCACGGCACAGTACATAATCTACACTTCCACCGCTGCATCAAAACGATCAGTCAGGAGAAAAAAGGAACCACGAGTGCATTTTGAATGTTTTTCTATTTTTCCATATCCAAATTTTTGATTTTCTGCACGAACTAAAAGTGCAATATTTTGTCTGTCATCCATTTTCTATTTGTGGACGCGCGTATGCACGATAAATCGTTCCACATAACCAAAACCAAGCGCACAAAACAAAACAAACCGAGCGGAGAAAAAAACTGATCGAATAATCGGTCCGTCCGTGATATTAGCTTTCTCAATGTACATATGATGATTTAAATTTACTCGAGCATGTAAATTTATAGGTTTTATCGTTGAAAATCCGATGTTCTTCGATAAGTTTTTACATGACGTGGTGATTGTTTTTATTATGTGCATGATTTTTAATACAAAATCAAATAAAAACATAGTTTAAAGCGATGTAATTTTAAAATGGTTCTGGTTTACATGTCATGTAATATTCCTTATTTTTTGCTGTGTAGATGAGCGAGCTCAACCGCTTTTGGAGTCCCGTACGGGGTTCAATGGTGAACGTTATGAGACGGTCTTACTTTGGCGATACGACATCCGTCTGCCCGATAGTCGAAAAATGGCTTTACGTCGCCAGCAGTTTTTGGTCAAACGTATGTAAATCGATCAGCAGCTGGTGGAAGTACTGCAGCATAACATCACCGACTACACTGAGAAAGGATACGTATTCCAGTATTCCCAGTTACAAATCGAAACAAACCAGGAAAAGTGAGGATAGTGTGGAACGCTGCTGCTAAAGTTCACTTAAAGTTCACACTTTCTTCTCTTCTCGTGATTCTGCATCGGTTTCGCCTGCACCCTGTTGCAGTAGCTGGAAATATTCATGAAATGTTTCACCAGGAAGATCAACGATACCAGTGCTTCTTTTGGACGAATGATGCCGGAAACCTTATAGACTTATTAACTGTGAGAGTCCTTTGGGGCGTGCTCCAAGTAGCGCTCAATTCACGTCAACGCGGAGCGGTTCAAGGAATGACTACCCAGCCGCATACGAAGCCATCATGAAGTTACAATATGTAGATGACATGTTGATCAGCGTTGCTAACGAGGAAGAAGCTATTCAGACTGTGAAGGACATTAGATACGTTCACTCACAATCCGAGTTCGAGATCCGGAACTAGATCAGCAATTACAGACAAGTGAAATCAGCGCTGCAAGAGGGAAACACGGAGAAAATAGTCTCGATCAGTCGTCAGAGTTGTCCACTAAGAAGGTCCTAGGCATGTGTTGGAATACAATACACGACGTATTCACCTACAAGGTCAATTGGAATCGATACGATGGAACTCTACTGAAAGGTCATCGACGGCCCACTAAGCGTGAAGTTGTACGAATCATCATGACTATATTTGACCCGCTTAGTCTGATAGCTCACATCCTAGCCTACTTGAAGGTTGCAGAACATCAGGCGATCCGATATAAACTGGGACAAGAAATAGGCGATGATTCGTTCGCGGACTGGCTCACTTGGCTGAAAGTCTTGCCCAAAGTCGAGAACGTTCATATCGCTCGATGCTACTGTGCCAGATATCAATTCGCCGTAACCTATGAAGTACCTTCGGAGATGCCGAAGAAAATATAATGACTGCTGTATAATTTCTTTGCATCGTCAAGAATGGGACTACAGTACTCTCTCGTCACTTCTAAAGCCAGAGTAATACCTTTAAAACTCATTTCGATTCTTTAACTGGAGTCGCAAGCTGCGGTGATAGGGGCACGGCTCACTCGTAGGATCATTCAGACGCTGTCTATAAAAGTCACGATAAAGTTCTACTGGTCAAAATCATGCGATGTTTTGTGCTGGATTAATTCCGACTATCGGCGCTACACTGGCACGAATGGCGACAAGTATCAAGCAAGCTAAACGTAGCTGACAACGGCATAAAGTGGGATGTACATTCTGATCTACCCTTTGAGAGCAGGTGGTTCAACGGATAACCGAAGACAAGTGGCCACAATCAGCAATCAGGAACGAATCCACAGACACCGAGAGCTCCTAACAAGTCTTTCAGTCCACTGCACTCACCCAAAACCAATCATCTACATCACTGATTACTCCAGCTGGGAACGATTGAAAAATGTTGTCGCACGTGTGCTACGATTAACAGCACTGCCGCTCCAAGCAACGGAATTATCCGAATAAACGGGACCGCTAATTGAAAACGAACTCTATACAGCTAAAGCATACCTGATTCACCTCGCGCTGCAAGAAGGATATCCTGAAAAACATTCCATCCTTCGGAACACCTCAACAACAAACAGCGGTACTTCCAAGATCTAGTTCGCTGTACAAGTTGACACCGTGGCTGGACGAACCTGGCATGAGAACGCATATCGCAGTGTACCAATACGCCACTGAAGACGCGAAGAAACCCATCATCCTACCACACAAGCACCACATCACTACTACTAATAATATTACACCACCACAATAAATACCACTGGCAGTCACCAAAACCACGAAACAGTGATAAACTAACTGCTGCAGAAATATCAAAGCGGCCGCATACGCTCGTGCTTCAATCTGTTGGGGGGGGGACGTGCTGTCAAATCAGCCTACTGATCATTCTTGTATGACACTGGTTCCAAACGTAAACAAACGCTGTAGGTTTCTTATGGCTTGTTTACGTTTGGAACCAGTTATGCGAGGTAGGCAACGATTGTTCGTATTTGACAGCCACCTCCCCCCCTTGGCTTCAACCAAGCATGTAGAAATTGTCAAAGATGTCAGATCGAACATGCGGAGCCAAATCCTCCAATCATGGCAGACCGCCCTCCTGGTCGCCTAGGAGCATTCTCACGCCCGTTCACGCTCGCCAGAGTCGATTACATCGACCCAATTGATGTCGTCGTTGGCAAAAGGGTCGAAAAACGCTGGGGGATGCTAGCCACCTACTTGACCGTCCGCACATCCGTTCGGGCGATACATATTGAAATAGTCATTGTTCAGTGATCGTCTGTTTACTTGGCAGCAACCATTGTGTGGTTAACCTCAAAATTCAACATTGGCAGTTCTTTCGGTCGATGCGTCGTCGACTATGGAAAGCAACCGTTTCGTGATGAGTGTGTAAGTGATGACCACGTTTCGCGTCTATTGCTGCAATGGAAGTGCTCTGACCCCCGTTGGCTATACTGCCATAGAGGAAGCGGATCCTATTATGAAGCAGGAGGCTTATTGGATAACGGAAGACAAAGTGATTGTTGTGCTGTACCTTTTGACTATAGTTTTACGATATTTTAAATAATGAAGATGAATCCTCGACTCTGTAAAGTTAATTCGATTGAGCATTATCAAATAAATTAATTAACAAAAAAACATTGAAGTAGTTCACTCGCTAAGCACTGGCTCCTGCATCATGGTAATCCACAATTTCGTCGCCCCGCGTAGTCAACTCTGTCAATTCTACAGCGACTAGGGAACTAACTTCGTCAGAACAATAGCTGAAGAAACTCGAAGAAATGATCAACCATGACAAGATCATGAAAGCGGCTAATATATACTGTAACGAGCAATCTGATGGCCGTCTGCACAACGAAGGAACCATCCGACGAAGGGCTCCGAAAAACTTTAAAGGAAATAGAGAACTCGGAAACTCTCGGCTACTCACACACGTATCGGCAGACGACGATTTTGCTCTGCTTCTAACTCCCAACCATTTCGAAACCACTTGTCACTAGTAACGATTGTAATCTCACCCTGAAACAGAACTGCTGTACCTCACAGATCCTCGCCAATGTCTTCTGGAAGCAGTGGATCACCAATTATTTACCAGAAATCACTCGTCGGTCGAAACGGTTTCAGCAGGTTTCTACTGGAGATGTTGTCATGATCGTCGACTTTAATATTCCCGGGAGCTGCTGGTCAAAAGGAAGAGTCATCAATATCGTATCATACCTAAACCTCCATCCTCTGAGCCACTTTACGCTTCCAGCAACGATAACGTAACCCAAACAAATGGTCGGGTCCGATCTTCTTATGACCAGATCAATTCCTAACTCGTTTTCAGCGCTACAACGATCAACCATGATTCTTCACTTACCAGCATAACTCTGGGACGCAAAAATGTTAACTCCATAGGAGTCCCTAATCCCCTCACCACAGTCAAGCTTTTCCCGTCTTCGTTCACCAGTCGTCTTGGCCCTGTGTGTGGGATGGGGTCTTCAAACCCGCTATTCACGATGTTTACACGATTTCCAAGAATAATGATGCTACCTCTACTACTTCTGGACCACCACCATAACCACCGAGACGCATCATGGATAGCACTGGGGAAGCCCCGATTTCTCTGCCTCAGTCGCGCTTATTCCAGCCAGCGCTCAGCATAGACGTCTCGGCCCTGAGTGTAGATGTATGTCAGGGGTCTTCCAACCAGCTATTACTGGCAAGTATACTGACGATTCAGCCTCTCCTTTACCTGATACCGCTTCAACTTCTAGCTGTGTTTCCGGTTCTGCGGCCTCCGCACTAGCCACATCATGTCTATGCATCCGTCCTGCCAACTTCCAGCAGGTTTATGCCACCACCTGATCTTCCTCAGATCCGGGACACCCTAAAACAGGCACTGAGGAAGCTTCCGAACCTCCCGACCCAGTCGCGCTTGCTGCAAACATCCGCCATCTTCATCGTCTCGGTCCTGTGGTCGGTGATGGTATCAGAGGGTTCCGGCCTGCAACCTCAGGCGAGAATGTTTGCAATTCCGAGCTTTCGGTACCTGATGTCCTTTCGGTTTTTCCAGCTCCCGTGATTGCTCCTCGAATGGTCTCCGGATCTACTACCAAAACGTGCATGGGCTGAGGCATAAAAATCGACTCGTTTGTCTTGGCTGTTGCTAAGGTCAAATATGATTTGATTGTGCTGACGGAAACGTGGCTGGACGACCGAATGTACTCATCTCAACTTTTCGGGTCACTCTATTCCGTCTTCAGAACTGACCGGTCTCCCCTAAACAGTCAAAAATCGTGTGATGGCGGAATCCTGATTGCAATATCCAGTCAACTGGAACAGCTGTGGATTGTCGTAGAACTTCCACAACGCAAGCTTATACCCCGTTCACATTACAGCCTATATCACGTAATATAGACTGTCTTGCAATGAGCACTCATACATAAGATTTCCAGTGAAAACTAGATGTATGAGTGCTCATTGCAAGATAGCGTATATCACGTGATATACGCTGTAATGTGAACGGGGTATCAGTGTAGGCGCAATCTACCTGCCTCCGACCGCAAAAACGACTGCACATTACAGGGTACTTCTGTTTCCTTGCCGGTCGAGCAACTGATTGATCAAGATGCCGATCATCGCGCTCTCGTCGTGTCATATAGTTTACCTTCGCCGATTGTTTTACGCCGTCATCTGAGTGCTTCTTTTTTTACTTTCACCGAGCAGATTATGTTGCATGATTGGCAATTTATCGAAACACCCACATCGTGAATAATGCTGTGGATTTTTTCAGTGCTGCACTGGAAGATGCTATTTTCCGCATTGTCCCAGCCCGACAACCCCCGCAAAAGTCTCCATGGTCTAAGCCACGCCTACGCGTGCTAAAACGTCAACGCTCGCAACGTAGTTATCGAAATTATAATCGTTTTCTCTATAATCGACACGTGAGACGCACAGAAGCAAACTTTCGCACGAATTTGAAAAGTTTTTGGTCGTTTGTCAATTCCAAACGGAAGGAATCCGGGTTGCCTTGTTCCATGTTTCTTGGGAAAGACTCAGCTAATAGCGAAAGAGAAAAAGTAATTTCAAGCAAGTGTTCCACGATTTCTTCACGTCGCCGACACAAGTGCTGGATGCTACTGTTGGGATGCCACGTGATGTTAGTTTCGATATTCCGAACATTTCAGAAGACATGGTGGTAGCCGCAACACGCAAACAGAAGGTCTCGTTCGCCGTCGGACCTGACGGTATGCCGTCATCAGTTCTAAAACGTTGTGTAACCAATCTCTGCCTTCCACTTGCGAGGCTATTCAATCTCTCGGTACAGCAATGTGAGTTCCTCTGCCGCTGGAAACTTTCTTATCTGTTCCCAGTCTACAAAAAAAGAGATAAACGGAATGTCGCAAATTATCGTGGAATCACCTCCCTGTGTGCCTGCTCAAAACTGTTCGAGATTATCATAAATCATGCTCTGTTCGCGTGTTGGAAAAATTATATTGGTATAGAACAACACGGCTTTTACCCGAAGCGCTCCGTGTCCACGAACGTGGTGCAGTTTACTTCTAACTGTTTGTGATGCATAGATTCAGGATGACAAGTCGATGCCGCGTATATGGATCTAAAGGCCAGCGCACAATGGATACGTTTTCAGGTTTTTTGACAGTTAACCCATGCATTATCTGTCAAAAAACCCGAAAACGTATGCATTGTGCGCCGGCCTTAAAAACTGCATTTGACACGTTGGACCATAATATCTTGCTTGCCAAGCTGGAGATACTTGGCGTCTCGTCAACTGCTGTGGATTGGTTCAGATTTTACTTGGTGAATCGCTATGTACGGGTTAAGATTGGCGCGTCGGAATCGGTTGTTCTCTCAAACAACTCGGGAATTCCGCAAGGCTTCGCCTTTCTGTTACCATCAGGATGCTGCGTTTTCGATACGAAAGACGATACGAAAATCTACAAAATCATTGAAATTCTCTCGGATTGTTGGAATCCCCAGAATACGTAGGTATAGCTGACTGGTGCTCAAGAAATTTGATGAGTCTAAGCATCAAAAAATGTAACATTATTTCCTATCACCGAAAAATCGATCCAATCATGTTTGACTATGTTCTCTACGGACGGTGTCTTGCTCGTGAAGAGCACGTAAAGGATCTCGGCGATACCTTGGACTTCAGACTCACTTTCAGAATCCACTACAATGACATCATCTCCAGAGCTAATCGACAATTGCGCTTTATTATCAAAATTGCCGACAAGTTCCGTGATCCGCTATGCCTCAGGTCACTCTACTGTTCGCTTGTGCGATCCTGATGCCCTTTCCATGTTAGCTGGATCACTATAATTGAAACCGTTCAACGCAATTTTGTGAGATATTCTTTTCGTTTCCTCAACTGGCGTGACCCAACAAGCTTGCCACCGTAGGAGGAGCGCTGCCGTCTCTTGGGAATCCAACCATTAGAGGTAAGACGGACGGTCGCTCAAGCTGTGTTCGCTGGAAAGCTACCTACGGGTGTCATTGACTATCCAACACTGCTGTCTCAGCTAAATATGTATGCCCCTGAGAGGTCTCTTTGGCAACGCAACTTTCTGTTTTTGGAACCACGGCGCCGGAATTATACACAACACGAGCCAATTCTAGCAATCAGCCGGCAATGCTACAACTTCTTTTATATGTTCGACTTTAATGCATCAGCTGACGTGTTTCATCATCGGTTACTTGGCCGTTTCTGTACCGTTGACCGTAACTATTAAGTTTAAGTTTTATTCGTTTAGACAATAATAGTCGGTTGAATTTTTCAATATACAAATAAACAAATACAGTTGCGGTCAAGTTCGATCTGCAACCGTTCAAACAGTCACTGGAATCTATTTATGAGCGTCCGACAACCAAGTTGGCGAAAAGTTGTCTTGCAAATAGACGCTGCCCTATTGGAGTCACAAGTGCTAGATGTTCACAAGCTAGTGCTGCGAATGATCAGTAACAAACTTAAAAGTGAATAATTCATTAATTTAATCTTAGATTGATGTTGGATAGGCATACCAAAGTTTAACAAATTCGATTATTTGCCGAAGATTTGTGTTGGATAAAGAATACCTTGTTTTTAAAGGGCAACTCCAAAAAAAATCCTGATTCAAATATAGCCAGTCAGTGGTGGCACGAGTATTGGTTCTCAACATGTTTTCCTTAGCATTTGATACTTTTCGCAATGGCCATAGCCTTTACACAAAAGAAAACTGGCAATCGGAGAAAATGTCATGACATTTCTGAACTGTTTTCTGCCAGCGACAGCATTTCGCACAAAAAAGTAAACAAAAATGAATGTCATGTAGATTTTTCTGGCCAATTACTGTATTTTGATGTACTAAATAACTACCCAACTAACATTTTCAGCTTTATAAGCCAACTTTTCCAGCGTTATGCGGTAAAGTAGCTGAAACAAACCTGCAGATACAGCTACTAGCAGAAGCTAGCAAAATAGTTTTGGAGAGAGTTTACTCAACTTTTTCACAACCATTAATCAATTTGTCAGTCTCACTGAATAACATCAGCCAATAATCGCTAATGTCACTTCTATCAGACCCCCTTCACTCTTTGGATTTTTTAGAGACAGATAACAGCGCCAAACGGTTTGTGACGAGACAACGTTGAACTGCAGCTGTGACTGCAGCGTTGGAAGAAAACACGCACACCAACATCTATACATGTAGGAACCCACACAACTGAGCGGACGGTACAGTGCATATCAAGCGGTGTCATCACTCGTCGTCTTCATTCAGCTTCGGCTACTTCCGTTTGCTTTTACCGGCGTTGACAAATACTTCCTACATAATAAAATAGGAAAGTTATGATTATTCCAATGTAATTTTTGAATAGAATGCCTACTGCGTTGGCCAAAGAAGACGGCATATTTTATTACGTTTAGCAATGATTTCGATACGTTGCATTTCCAGTGACTGGGGTGTTGGAATAATTATTTAGAGAGAGTGAATGCTTTTCCCATGTTTACTTCTATGCTTATTAAGATTCTTTTGAGCACCAGCTCCGCAAATCATCAATTAGTATTAGAGATTTGCATCTTACCGGGGTTTATTGGAAACTCTTTCGCTCGAAAGCAAAACAAGCACATCATGATGCGCGCTTGGATGTGTGATTGTTTTATCAAGTATTTCTGTTGCGTATAAAGTGGTAATGATTGAAAATCGGAACAATCACAAAGACGTAAGAATCTTGCAATCGCAATATAATGATGATGACTTTGAGCATGATATCGTCCTCTTTCCTCGGCTGATCATCAACGTTCGCATTGACATCTATCATGCTGACATCTGTCAGTTATTGAGCCCAGGTGGTGAAGTTCACGGGGAACTCCCAACAGTTTCAATGAGCACTCAACAGATAGCACTGCGATCACATACGGGTAGTAATTATATGCCTTGTATGAGGAATTGATTAGTGGGATATCTTGTTAATTAGATATCTTTGCTTCTATGCTAATATTAATCAACTTTTAACTTTTAGCTTCAAAACAAAGCTAATAAAGCTAATATATTACTTATTTGATGGCTTCTACACAACCAACCATTCTTGCTGAATAACATCAACACCAAAAGTGCTTTTTCAACAACTATATAACCTGTACTCAACTAATAAACTTTGTTAGCTCTTCCTTGGAAGCTATTTTACAGTCAACTAGGTATATTTTTAAACCTGTGCAGTTTTACAACTTTTACTCTGCTTTTTTACAAAGCTGAATTAACTAGTCGAGAAAAGTGCACTGTTATAAAGCCGCTACTCAGCAATCTTGTTGTAGAAGTGCATGCAAATTTGTTTACGTCAATTCAAAGTGTTGGCGTAGCGAAGTTGGTAGTATCATGGTTCACCAAAAAAAAAGGCATGAATGACCTTAAAGGTTAAAATCCCTCAAAAATAAATAAACAACAACAACAACAACAACAACATGGTTCACCAATGCAGTCGTCTCGAGTTCGATTCCAGGTTCCGGTACAGTGTAAATAATTTGGTGGTGTGCTTTATAACAAATTTCGATTAATTTGATTCGCAGTAAAATACACATGATAAATTCCTCCAACAAAAAAACGTGAACAATATTTTACCTGGCGTCAAGAGAAAACTGTGTAGTGATTATTGCATAATCGAGTAAAGCTTGAGTAAGCGCCTTTCAAGTTCACACTCAACTAAACAGCAGGATAACAGCTATATAGAAGCGTAAACAGATATGCAATAAGGGCTTGTCCCAACCTTAACAGATGCCATAAGTAGCTGACTAAGTTTTCCAGATTTGCTTGTATGGAGGTTGAATAAAGGTTTCCTCATATCGTTTAACATTTGAATACACCTTGAGGCTGTATAAATGAAATGAGTAAAGCGTTTACATTGCGAAAATTGTTAGCTGGGTACTAGTAAGCATAGATGTTAAAATTATGCGTAAATAAGGAAGTCAGTAAATTAGTCACACGCAAGCTTGCAGCTAAAATGTAATTACAATAGACCGTTTGGAAAAAAAGGACTGTGACATTTATCCTATTCTCACGATATACACGATCGCCCGGGTACTGGCTGTTTTGTTTTACGCTAAACGATGGTTTAGCAAAAATAATACATTTGCCATCTCTGGTGCCAACCTTCTTTAGGCCAGACTCACTATAAACGGTTATCTGGTAATTCTAACAAATCACACTTGAAACCAAAAACGTGGAATAAACGTTTAATAATCGTACATTAAATTCAACAAATTAAACTCCACTACGATTACATAATGATTAAATTCATTGCATAATTGGTATGAGATTCCGTCAAAATAATTATAACTTGTAAACAGTCAATTACAATCTTAAAGCTGGAACCTCTATCAGCTGTTCATTCTGTGTTGACCGGTTCTTATCAGCAAATTCGTGATTTTTTTTTCTTTAATAATAATTAATCACGGTCGGAAAGTAGGTATACACGGAACAGATGGCTCCTTTTCAACCTAAACCTAGTTATCTGGGTCAGAATGCTACGCCACATTGAATCCAAATAAGTCCATCTCAGCCATTCAGCTGCCAATTTCAGTTGTTTGGCTATGACCCATGGTTTGTTCAACATTCACCTTCAATCCAGACGAGATGCATCAATAGCTCCTAGTCGGAATTCTGAATGCTTTCATCACTGAGCATTCGTATGTTATACAGTAATTCATCCATCTATGCAGTGGGTGGAACCGCTGTTACTCGGCTGTCCTTCATCCAATTCCGCTCATTTTTTTTGTATGTATTTAGTGTAAACCATAAACTAGTTATATACAGAAAATCAGCTAAATTGGTAGAAGGACTGTCGAGATATGGCGGTGGGTGAACGGTACCAGCCACCGCATAAATGGAGAGATTACTGAATATGTAACTATATACTGCCGCTGCCTTGCTGCATTAGGTTTGTTCCCGTACTTTCTTTTCTGTAAGATTATGTACAGAAAAAAGGAAAAGTATGTTCCCGTACTTGCTGCAGCATATTACTGTCTTACAACAACTTACAGAAAGCTACAGCAACTTACAGCAAAAGCAACAAATCAAGTACGGGAACAGACCTATTTTGTTGTGAAATATTAAATATCATCACGCTTTTCTAGCCGGGCATCAGCTGTTGGATGCGTGCCATAATCGCACTTCCTATCGGTCGGCTGTGTAGTTGGTTGGGTAGATGTCGGCCGAGTGCACGTTCGATTCAAATTTTGGCTAAGCGAACTGTGAGTGCAAAAACCCGTCATATGCAACTCGTGCAATCTGTGAGCGACTCACGTAATAAATAGTGTCGACTTCAACAGCTCATAACAATCAAAAATAGCATATTTGCACCCAAACCATACAAAAATTTATAAATTTTTATAAGATTTATAATTTAGTTTATGTATTTCTTATACTAAAAATTCAATGACTACACATTTTCCCCCGGTTCGGGACATTCTTGAAAACCTCTTCTGTAATTTTCTTGTTCGGTAATTTTCTTGTTCGGTAATTTTCTTGTTCTTGTTCTATTCATATGAACAGTATTGACAATATTGGCTGAATTACTAAAAGAAAACAATATACACTGAAGTCTTTTTTTACACGGTTTTTTTTACGCGGTTTTTTTTTACGCGGTTTTTTTTTACACGGTTATTTTTACACGGTTTTCCACGATTTACACGGTACGTTTTTAACGATTTCTCGACAACGATACAACCTATCGACTTGATTCCAATCACATTATCCGTTTCAAGCTATAGGTAATCGAATGGCATACCTAGAAAAAAAATCACAATTTTTGGTGTAAATACAGAAATTTTTAAAATATGTCTGTTTGGACCATATCATGCTTTAATTACAAATGGCATCAAAATCCGATTTTTTAAAAACATTTAAGCATGCGAAAAATCAAAATCTCGTAGGTTTTTTTTACACGGTTTTTTTTACACGGTACGTATCCCCCGTGTAAAAAAAGACCTGAGTGTATAGAAAGTGTTTGAATGCGGTGCTTTAATGCTGTATATTGCATATTTTTGCACTATTTAGGCTCTGAACGATTTGGTGGATTTTTTTTTTAACTTTTGGTTGATCTTTGATATTGATTAACCCTGCTATCCTATAGCCCTACAGTAAAAGTATGGACGTCAGCCAAAAGCTGATCTAATCGAACTGTAAAAATGCATCGGTCACATATTCATAGTCTGGCGGATAGAATCTTGGTAACCAATTGAGCTGTAAAAAAGCAGAACCGACTGTCCACGAGACAGTTGCGATCAGCTGACTTTTTTGTATACCAAGAACTTTTGACAGTTCACAGTAGAACCGTAGAACCATAGAGGTAACTCTTAGACTAGTAGGTCCCGAAGAAAATCATTATTATTTTTGGCTCACTCAGTACCAGAACAACGGTCCCAAGCAGTCCCAAGCTATTTCACTCACCCCTGCATGTTCTGCATGAATCCACACACCCCTGATGTTATCTGTCAAACTTTCATAGCGAATCAAAACAAACATAGTGTAGTAATAGAATTTCAACTAGAATAGGGTACGTTAATCGTTTGCTTGGGACCAATAGGCTACTAAAGTGGTGAGCCAATTTAAAATCGTTAGTTTCGTATTGATTGTTGGTAGAACTGGCAGTTTATTCTAATTAGAGTCGGTTTATAACGAGGGGGGCGACACATCTAAATCTCAAGTTTAGATGCTCAACAAATCTCACACTAGCGAATCAATCTTTGAAAAATCTTCTTTCATTTGTCGCATCTACTTGCATCGTGCATCATCTTATTGCAGGAAATCTTCAGAATCGTCATCAATCTTCTTTCTATCTACTCAGCGTGTACGCAGCTAGCCACAGCAAAACTAAATCTTTTCTGCATCGTAGATAGAGTCGTCCCCCTCGGTTTATAATAAGTCACACCAAGAGAAAAACAGTTGAACTCCCATTACGGTTTTCGAAGGATTCCCTTTCTTTTCACTTGGCAACAGAGGACTTCTACGTCAACTTCAAATGATTTCTAGCGAGAACAAAAAATAGCGGCTGTAGTGAATCATTATATCAGTCATATTGTCAAATTATCTTATCAAAAACTAATAGCAATTACCATTACTGATCATTACCAAACGTATCCCATGTCAATTTAATGTTCACTGCGTGTTTATGATCATTTCTTCAATTTTATTTTATATTTTATTGCAATACCTTTCGTGGATCTGTCATAGCATCGTAATGTTTGTTTACATTGCACTAGAAATACTAGAAGGAGAAATGGGCGGAGAAAACAAAATACAATTCGGCAGCAGGTATTTGTATCTAAATTATCTTGCAACCCTTGCTAAAACTTACCATTTCACATGACTTTTACTTTTGATTCGATTTACGTGTAAATTAATAATTGATTGCATCGCAATATTTTGCACATTTTTTGGTGCCATTAATTAACCAACTAAGATCAATTAATCAACAGAGCTAGAATATTGCTTTTGGTTCCAAAAACTAGTTGAATATGAGAAGCACACGAAAGATAAGGGTGATTGAATTTTTGTTCGATTGCAATACTCTCAAATTTAATCTAGTAAGAATATGAAATCCTCGGAAAAAATCTAATTGGAATGTTCGTTTGGCTCAGATTTTGACAGTTCATTTGGCTCAAAACATTCTCTCCGCTCATCTCTCCTTCTAGTATTTCTAGACCAACAATTAAAATAGGCGGAACAACCAAACGTAAACAATGGCTTTAAACGCAAATTTCTCGATAATCAAAACACATCGAAGCAATCTAACACCACCATCTGATATAGCAAACTTCCTTTATTGAATGGCATGGTTAAATAGTTTTCGTGAGAGTGGTTTGATTCTCGAGGAATTTGCGTTTAAAGCCATGGTTTTCGTTTGGTTGTTCCGCCTATTTCAATTGTTGGTCTAGATTTCTACTTTGCAAGATAGGTAGCCGGTTTGACAGTTCAATAGGTAGACTTGGCTTCACTCTTGGAGTGACTCATTATACTTCTTTCCTTTATTTAACGTTGGTCTCTGCTCCGCAATCTAGTGCCAATCACCGACGGACATCGATTGCCATCCATTGATGGCAATCGAATGTGCAGGAAGGCAGCTTCCACACCTGCGTAGGATATCGCACCCATTCAACATACATACATGGGGCGGGACCAACGGCTTTACTTCCCTTCTGAAGGAAGACGTGACCAGAGATTTTTATGCCTCAGAAAAATCCCACCGGATTGAACCCAGGCCCATTGGGCTGAGAAAGTAGTCACGGTTACCACTACACCACCGGCGCCAGCGTGACTCATTATACACAGAATCTAATTCTGATATGAATTTCTGCTTTGTTTATGTTTACATTCAGCACCATTACCAACAGATCACTCACACAGAGCACACAGATCACTTCTGGCTGTCAGTTCCACCGAGAAACGTTTCTTGGATCACCTTATCCAAGAGAAGAAGTGACAATACGGGGGCGAAAAAATGGACCACTTTTCTGCCAAACGTGAACCAGCTCCTGATTGGCCGATTACATGTGCGTAAGATAGAGATAGAGATAGATAAAGATAGAGATAGAGATAGAAATAAAAGAGGAACAAGCCAATTGTCACCTCTTCCTCTTAGCAGCTTTTCGAGCATATCACGCACGACCAACAACAGAAAAGAGCACAACAGCTTTTCCAAACAGAATTTCTGAAACCCTTTTCTCGTGGCGTCACCTACGCAAACCAACAACATCAACGGGTTAGGGAAAGTTTCCCCTATATCTGAGGCGGCTGACAATTTGCGTTCGGTTGGCAAAAAAAACTATCAAAATTTTGTTTATAAAAGTTGATAGTACCTTTTTATTTATTGTTGCACAATTTTTATTTTTCCTTGATTTATTTTCCGTCGATCTTGTTTTCCGTGCTGAGTACCAACGCTATCACACTTAGGAATTATTACCGTATTCGGTAATTTTTTACCGAACTTTCAAAAGCTCAACGTTCGGTAATCAGTTCGGTAATCGAGATGACTACCGAACGATCCGAAATTATTTTTTTTACGAACTGTCAACATTATTGAACGTTTCGGTAGTTTTTTTTACCGAAAGGTTCGGAATTTTTTACCAAACTGTTTCGTAAATAGAAAATATTCGATCTTCTTTTTTTTTTTTAAATAATCTACACACTTAGAAATTATTGCCGATTTCGGTAATTTTTACCGAAATCTGAACAGCTGAACTGTTCGGTAAAATTTATGCAATTCAATTCAATTGCTTTTCAGCTACTTTGAAACTAAATCTCCACTAAAATGACAGGATTTGATCATTTAAGCAAGGTTGAACATGTTTTGAAATTATTTTCAAGTTCAATAGCCTTTAAAATGAAGGTCAAAATTTTACCGAACGTTCAGCTGTTCTGATTTCGGTAAAATTTACCGAACACGAAAAGAAAATCTTAGTGTGTATTCGGTTTATTTATATCAAAAACTCTTGCTGTGTGAATATCAACCTCGTTAAGAATTCGATTCCATACCTTGTCCCTCGCCTTGCCCATCACCAAACCTTATACCCCGGACAGACTATCCCGCATAAACGCGAACCATAAATTGACCTTACCGATAATGGTTATAAATTGTTTATAATCCCTCCTTAACTTTAACTGAAATGGTTTTGGAACCTTACATGAACGTTTGTGTGATAAAGTTTTAACCTTATGTATTATGGTTTTTAGGAAGCGGACCTTACAAATAATGGGTTGTTAAGAACCATTACCATTTCAAATTCTTGTTTTCTCCATACATTTTCGGAAAGAGAACTATATTAGAACGTTTTTACTTATGGTTTGAGAACATTAATGGTTATGGTTATGGTAACCAGTAAGGTCCATGAATGGTTTTGTAACATCGATAAACTTTATGTGGAATATATCGCGAATTGGTTGCCTGTAAATTACTGATTACCAATTCACGATATATTTCACGTAAAGTTGAGCGATAATACAAAACGATTAATGGACCTTACTGACTACCATAACCATAATCATTAATGTTCTCAAACCATAAGTAAAAACGTTCTAATATAGTTCTCTTTCCGAAAATGTATGGAGAAAACAAGAATTTGGAATGGTAATGGTTCTTAACGACCCATTATTTGTAAGGTCCGCTTCCTAAAAACCATAATACATAAGGTTAAAACTTTATCACACAAACGTTCATGTAAGGTTCCAAAACCATTTCAGTTAAAGTTTAGGAGGGATTATAAACAATTTATAACCATTATCGGTAAGGTCAAGTGATGGTTTGCGTTTATGCGGGATGGCTTATATCATGTAATATAGGCTGTCTTGCAATGAGCACTCATACATAGGATTTCCAGTGAAAACTAGATGTATGAGTGCTCATTACAAGACAGCCTATATTACATGATATAAGCCATAGTCTGTACGGGGTATTAGCATAGAGGTAACTCTAAGACCACTGGGTCCCGAAGAAAATCATTATTATTGTTGGCTCACTCAGTACCAGAACAACGGTCCCAAGCAGTCCCAAGCTATTTCACTCACCCCTGCATGTTCTGCATGAATCCACACACCCCTGATGTTATCTGTCAAACTTTCATAGCGAATCAAAACAAACATAGTGTACTAATAGAATTTCAACTAGAATAGGGTACGTTAATCGTTTGCTTGGGACCAATAGGCTACTAAAGTGTTGAGCCAATTTAAAATCGTTAGTTTCGTATTGATTGTTGGTATTAGGCTGGTTCATCTCTACTGGTATGTTCGGTAGTTTTTCACCGAGTACGGCGTTTGTCTCATTTGACAGTTTGTACTGTAATTTTTGCACTGAGTTCGTTGATTTTATAATCAGATTACCGGAAATTCGTCCAAACTTTACTGAAAATTGGTCAAATGAATTCTGTTTACCGAAAAATCTTCGTTCAGCGAATATTTTCGGTAATAAATCAGGCATAACATTTGATAACGGCACAAAGCATTTGTAAACAAACTTTCTAAGGCCCTGTACACGCGAACCAAAGTACACCTACGCAAACCAACAACATCATCGGATTAGGGCAACTATCACCTTTCCTAAAGTGGTATTGGTTTGCGTGGGCGTACTTTGGTACGCGTGTAAAGGGCCTTAGAAAGTTTTTGCACAAATGCTTTTGTGCCATTATCAAATGTTATGCCTGAACTTACCGAACAAGCAAAACTTAGCTGAGTGTGTACCGATGCCAGGGAGGCAGTTCCCATACATCGACCCTACCTATCGACCCATCGACCGGGGACCAACGGCTTTATAGTACGTTCAGACTACAGAGTTATAACTTGTTATAGCGCTATCTTGTTGGTGGTTTCTGTGTTGCAATTATTTGACAACCGTTATAACATGTTATAGCTCTCCAGTCTGGACAGCGTTTTTCTTCCCTTCCTAATGCCTTGTTCAGACTACAGAGTTATAACATGTTAAAACGGTTGTCAAATAATTGCAATACAGTAGCCACCATCAAGATAGCGCTATAACATGTTATAACTCTATAGTCTGAACGTACTATAAGGAAGGCGTGATCAGAGATGTTATGCCGAGTGTTATGCCTTAGAACATCCCGGTGGCACCGACTGGGTCTGAACCACAGTTGACAAAATCATGAAAAAATCACCAGCATTCACTATGAAATGAGTTTTTCATCCATAATGAACTTTGATGAATTTTAGTGATTTTTTCAGCCCTGGTCTGAACCCAGGCCTGGGTCTGAACCTTTACTTTTTGAATTGAGGGATCCCAGTTTGCCCCTCGTTGCCCCAAGAGGATAAAACATTATGTTTTAAACCTTCGGTACCTAAGCTATTCAGTCCTAAAAAAATAGATATTGCTAGTCGCATAGAAGTATTGAGCGAAAACCCGAAATTTGATAACTTAAAAAAAATATAACTCAAAAACGAAAAAAAAAACACATCGCTGATTTTTTTATATGTTGTGTAAAAAAAGCCTAAATAAATTTTCAAGAAAAATATAAAAAACATATTGTCTACGAATCATGAAAACGGAAAAAAAAACCAAATACAATCAATATTTTTCAATACAAAATCCCATTTTTTAATATCATTATATTTGAAAAAAAAATTTAATTACGTTTAATTTTATATTTTGATCTTTGAAATCAAAAGTTATAAATTTAAAAAAAAAAGGTATTTTTGAAAAAAAAAACGATTTTTTGGACCACCCTTACATGGAAATGGTGACCCTAATGACAAAATAAAAAAATACGGGTCTAATATTTTGCGATAAGGAACAAAACTACCAATTTTTACTTCATTCTTTTTTTATCATAAATTTATTTGGTAAGGCTCAACCGAATTACCTTTACAGAGCCGAGGATTCTTGGTCACTATACAATACATCTTAAAACTGTAGTCAAAAGGTACAACACAATAAACACTTTATCTTCCGCCATCCAAAAAGCCTCCTCCATCAGAACTGGAGCCGCTTCCAGTGGTTTCATTGTGTTGCAGTTACGCCATCGTGGGGGCTTCCATTACAGCAATGGACGCAAAACGTGGTCAACACTCACACACTCATCACAAGCGGTTGCTTTCCAAAGTCGACGACGCATCGACCGAAAGAACTGCTGATGAAGAACAATGAGTAGGACCACACAATGGTTGCTGCCGAGAAAACAGACGATCGCATGGCACACATCGAGAGTGGCCTGCTTTTGTCGACAGCCGAGTGAACACTGATTTACGAAATTCTGAGAATCACTATACCGTTTTGCTATGGAGTGGCTGTATATGTAACATACAGAGAATGATGTAAGTAGGTCATGCAGACGATGCAATGATATTTTTGATCTTTTTTTTTATTTCTTGTTCTGTATACGCTTCCGACTAAACCAGCAAGCTTTTTATTTATAACAATGTAGTGATAATGTTAATGCTAGAGTTATTCAAGATTGCTTTCATGTCATTGGCCACATCTTGCTGAACCTTATTAATGAATCATTACAAACTGGACATGTGCCACTAATTTGGAAGGAATCCTTAGTAGTCCCTATTCAAAAAGTTGCTGGAACGATTAAAGCCGAAGAGTTTCGTCCCATCAACATGTTGCACACATTAGAGAAAATTTTAGAACTTGTTGTTAAAGGCCAGCTGTTGGAGTATTTAAATAGTAATAGTTTGTTGATACCAGAACAATCGGGATATCGGGAAGGTCATTCTTGTGAAACCGCGTTGAATTTGGTATTAGCGAAGTGGAAAAATAACTTGGAGTGTAAAGATACGATTGTTGCTGTTTTTTTGGATCTAAAACGCGCTTTTTAAACAATTTCTAGGCCCTTATTGTTAAGATCAATCAAGCGCTTTGGAATTACGAGTACTGCATATAAATGGTTTGAAAGCTACTTGTCTGACAGAACTCAACGGACTGTTTTTAATGATTCTGTTTCCAGTCCCGTGGGGAATAACCTTGGAGTGCCCCAGGGAAGTGTATTAGGGCCCCTGTTATTTATTATGTATATTAATGACTTGCGACGTGTTTTACGGTTTTGCGACATCTATCTTTTTGCAGATGATACTGTGTTATTTATTGCAGCTAAGGATTTAGATGATGCCGTTTTACACTTGAATGAAGATTTGCGTTCTCTAAGTAGATGGTTGAAGTATAAGCAGTTAAAATTGAATTCAAATAAAACTAAATTTATGGTAATTTCGCGGAATCGAGTAAATGAGAACGTCTCTGTTGTAATTGATGATGAGACTATTGATCGTGTGCGGGAGATTAAATATCTTGGCGTGATTATTGATGACACACTTAAGTTAAACTCTCACATTGACAATGTCATCAAGAAAATTGCCAAGAAGTATGGAATTCTATGTCGACTGAAAAACGATTTAACCATTGCCAGTAAAATACAGCTATACAAATCAATCATCTATCCTCATCTTGACTTTTGCCCTTCCATTTTATTTCTGGCCAATGCAACACAAATATCGAGATTACAGCGCTTGCAGAGTAAAATAATGCGTTTGATTTTGAGATGTAATAGATTCACTTCCTCAACTTTGATGTTAGACGCCTTACAATGGTTGTCGGTGAAGCAAAGAATTGTATATTTGACTATGGTGTTCATTTTTAAAGTAGTTAATGGTTTGCTGCCTCGATATTTGTGTGACCGAATTGAAAGAGGAAGTGACTTTCATAGATATAATACTAGAAACGCGGTTGAAACCAAAACACCACATATCTTGGACTTGTGCTTCACAAAATTCATTATATTTTAAATAGGAATAAATGTTTTCAATTCGATGCCTAGACATATCAAATATTCAGCCGCACTTACAGAATTTAAAAGACACTGCATTTCACACGTTAAAACTGTCTTTTGAACAGTTACCAGTGATTTTTTATGAATTGACAAATTATGTATCTTGACGAAGTTATCTCTAACGGATTATTTTATATGGATAGCTGTCATAACGACTTTTTAATAATTATTGTAGCACTGCACAAACTATTTCTGTTCGCCACGAGGGTGATGATGGATTTTTAATATTTGATTTAATAGTAGATTAATTTAAAAAAATAGTAGTCTACAAAGGTTTGAGCCTCGCGCGCGTATTACGGATATAGAGGACTGAATTTAACATTTGATGCACAAAAAATGCAATTTTGAAGCTTATTTGAAAGATACCTTAAGTTAGTAGTAAGTTTTCTGGTAAATGTTAGGGGTTCGTGAGCATTCCTGACATTGCTGAAAATTATGATAGCATCAGATTGCGGGGTTGCTAGTGTAATAGGATGCTTTGTTGATTGTTCATTAACTCTTGATTGCTTGTAATACTTATGAATATTTTAGGTGGACAAAAAGGCGAACTAAGAGGGTGACGCCTGAGCTTTTCCACATTTATATCGCTGTGAAGCAACTGTAAACTCTAGAGGGAATTTATATCTGTAACTGAAACCAGTTCGATTTTGTTTGCCAACCTGGTTAAAATGTCATATATAATTATCTTAAAGATAAATCGTCCAGCTCAAACCTTTGTAGGGGTAAGAGGTGGGACCATCATCATCAAAGTAGTTATGTAGTACAACGGCGCCGGTGGTGTTGTGGTAAGCGTGATTACCTCTCACCCCAGCAGGCCTGGGTTCAATCCCAGTCGGCGCCGCCGGGATGTTCTGAGGCATAACATCTCTGATCACGCCTTCCTTCGGAAGGGAAGTAAAGCCGTTGGACCCCGGTTCATGAGTTGATGGGTCGATAGGTGGTAGGGTCCAGGTGTGGGAGCTGCCTTCCTGGCGCGTCGGTAGCATTGGTGCTCAGCACGGAAAACAAGATCGATGAAAAACAAACCAAAGGAAAAAAAAACATTGTAGTATGACGCACACACTTGCGTAGATTCTCTACAATTCCCGTTCGGCAGAAAAAGCCCAAGTCTGTTAATCGCAACGTTCGGTCTCCAATTTTATTGCATTGGACCGCAGCTCGGTATATCTCATCTTCCGTTCATGCGGTCTCGACTAGCATCCTGCGATTTCCACATAATTGTAAGCAAATCTTACCATCCCCGGTTGGGTGTGGGCATTTGCGCCTCCACTTCGCGTTTTCTAGGGCGTTAATCTCGGACACACGTGATTTCAGGCATTAAATTTGCGTCATCATGTTGAGATTATTCCATAATTTCATAAAATATTTTTTTAGCCAAAATAAATTGAAGGCACCCTGTTATTAGGTTAATAAGCACATAGGTTTTGTAGTTTGATAATTATTAGAAGATTGCTTGTGCAATTATTCATGTATTGTAGAAATAAAGAAATAAGTAATTAAATTAAATTATATAGAATCAAAGAAACATATTAAGTACAAAAACTTTCTAGCTTCAACACACAAAAATAAAATTGGCAACATTGCTCCAGCGTAAAAAAGGGTTGGATATACAGTTCATTTGGCTCAATCCCAGCCAGTTCGTTCCTATATGTGACTCTCTCTATGATTTCCTATTCTGCTACCTGTATGGTAATGGCATTGGTGAGACTTTATATTTCCATATAAATACAATCAATTGATTATTTTATGCTGCTCGACATTGACATACGCCGTGTTTTAGCTTGTCGTTCAATTTAATAAACAATTTGAGATTAACTACTGCTAGCACATTTGACTAGAGCCCACATTCAAACTATCAACTGATAAGATGCTATACTAGCATTGATTCCTGCTATGACTAAGAGCATCCAAGTATTGTATGTTCAATGCTATATTGTCTATTGCAGGCAACCACTCTGGCCTGATTTGCAAAATAGTAAATAGGTAGCACTCAAACGCTGATAAAGAATAATTATGACATTTCACTTTGACCTTATCAATCGTCATTGTGACTTTCGCAACCGCACATCTTAAAGTAACCTTATTTTAGGGTATGATGCCAGGTTGCACTTTGGGACGAAAGGTGATTCAAATATGACATGCACGGGGTGAGTATCCTGGAATTTGTGACACTACGTGTAATAAGTTTGGGGAAATACAAGACATAGGGTGGAGGAGACTTAAACTCGATAAAAGTGTAGAAATAATATTTGAATCGCACCCAAAATAAAATCAATAAAATCAATTAATAGACTTCAGAGCTGCCCCGTTATCGCATCATTGAAGCCACAGCACACATTCCTGGAGTTCGATTCCCGGTTCGGTGGAGGAACATTTTGGGTTGGAAGTTTACTCGACTTCTCTGGGCATAGGGTATAGGCATGCATAAGCCACAAAATATATAAACCATATCATGCGTGCGTCATATTTATCTTAACATAATACTTTTTTTCCGTACTGTTCTGCCCGATTTGTTTACAATAGCGGCCTCGTGCTAAGCCTTAGCATCTATCCTTTTCAAAGAGCATCAAATTTCAACCTGAACAAACGGGAAATCAATAGTGATAATAAATTTAATATTTTTTTTTTTCAATTGCGTCTACTATGATGATGATGGTCCCACCTCTTACCCCTACAAAGGTTTGAGCTGGACGTTTGATCTTTAAGATAATTAAATGTGACAATTTAACTAGGTTTGCAAAGAAAATCGAACAGGTTACAGTTGCAGATATAAATTCCCTCTAGAGTTTACAACACACAACACAGCGATATAAATGTGGAAAAGCTCAGGCGTCCACCTCTTTTTGTCTACCTAAAATATACATAAGTATTACAAGCAATCAAGAGTTAATGAACAATCAACAAAGTATCCTATTACACTAGCAAGCCCGTAATCTGATGCTATCATAATTTTCAGCAATGCCAGGAATGCTCACGAACCCCCGACATTTGCCAAAAAACTTAATACCAACTCAAGGCATCTTCCAAATAAGATTCAAAATTACATTTTTTGTGTATCAAATTCTAAATTCAGTCCTCTATATCTGTACTACGCACGCGAGGCTCAAACCTTTGTAGACTACTTTTATTTTATTAATCTACTACTATTAAATCAAATATTCCGTCGGTGATTGGCACTAGATTGCGGAACAGAGACCGACGTTAAATAAAGGAAAGAAGTAAATCAAATATTAAAAATCCATCATCACCATCGTGGCGAACAAAAATAGTTTTTGCAGTGCAGTCTAAACTCATCACATGTACCTAACCACAACAACCGAACAATAGATCACTAGCAATTGAGGATATCCCGCCGGGTAACAAACGGAAATTAAGAACAATGATAATAAATTTATAATAATGTTTTTCAACTGGGAAGACCTTCTCTGATTTTCATGAAACATTGCATAATTTAGATAGAGCTGGAATTAGGGCGTCACAGCTTTTGTAAACAATGTCTTCTCTTGATGATTTCTAGAAAGTCAAGGCTTGTTCACGCAAATCAACATCACCATCTGAAATCATCGAGAGAAGTCATTGTTTACAAAAACTGTTACGCCCTAATTCCAGCTTTATCTAGAATTGTTAGTTATGAGCAATCAATCACATGTGTTATGAAATTCAACCATTTTGAATCTTGCAATTTTCTTAAAATGGCATAGGCCGGAACAAACCTCAAGTTTTTCTTTAAAAAAAATGTACGGATGATTGCCAAATGTATCTATGACGCGTTCAAGTACAGAAAATACGTTGTTTAGGGATGCCAAACATTACTTATCACATCGTAGTTTATCCAAAAGTCAATGATGATACTATTTACAGCCATTAAATTAAAACACCCGATATAATGCTACAATACCTAGCGAGTACATACTGATTTATCAATTGATGAAACACAGAACAACATACCGGCAGTGTTATGAGTTTAGTGATTTTCACACCACCACCCAGCGAGTGCGGAAATCAATGAAGCGCACGGTAAACAAATTGAACGATCTTCAGCTGTTATTTCCAAGTCCGACAACGAGGTTTATTTATTCAATTGATTCCCTGCACGCCGACACTCCGTGAAGATGCATTCGAATGCACCAAATCGGATCGACGCACCATTCATCACCATCTCTCGTAAATACTAATGACCCGTAGTGTCATTTGAGCAACTGGACGCGCGTACATTGAGATTGTATTTTAATAACTTTTCACATGCATTTGTACTGTGCAGTCCACTTCTCTCATTTCCAGTCTAGTGGATCGGTGGTTAGTCGCTCACAGCCCACTAACAGGAGTGGATTACATTTGTATATATGTATACGTTCTGAATGTTCTATCAGCGACCGTGAGAATCAGATCATACAATAAGGCATAGCGTGAAGAATCAGTGCACTACACTAAGGCAGTCGGTGGTCTAGTCAAATGTAAATAGGATTTGCAAAACTCCTGTATTCGTTTACAATTTACTATATAGCTCGTTATCACGTTAAGACGTCCGAATAAAATCACCGGTGTACTTACATTTCATCAGTGAGTGCCAGAAACATCTTCCATCTACGGAAAGTGGTAAGTGTTTTATTCAAAACGGTAACTCAAACAAAACTGAACTCGAAACGAACCCCCGCAGAGTGGAACAGTTTATGTGGAAAAGTATGAAAATCAATCTGAAATCATTTTGAATTTGTAAAGATGCTGATATTTGATTCAGAACATCAATTCATCCCTAACTGCAAATATTGAAGCTCAAGAATATATTATCTCCAACGTGTGAACAGTGAGTGCATGTGACTTAAATAGCATACCGTCCAGTGTCGAACTGCAGACGGTATTGATTTCCATACAAAATATAAAGATATAAGTTTCCATAAACTGATCTAAATTGATTAAACATAGAAAATAACCGGTCGTTGAAAATCGATGTTGTCCAAAGTTAAATACAGCACGGTAAATATCGTTCACTGATAAGCTTGTTGTCGGCGTGAGAATAGTTGTTTACACACGCACAAGATATGAAACTACAAGGTCATTACCACAATGAGAAGTGGTAGAATATTCAAAACAAATTTGGATTTGATGAATAACCCTATACTGTATAAATGGTTCTTATTTTGCGGTATAAGCTGATACATCTTTGATTATTTATGTATCAAAAATGATAAAGAAATAACGAGAAAGATACTAAAAAGATACAAAATCATAAGTTTGCGTGTGTGCGTGAGTGCGTGTGCGCGTGTGTGTGTGTGTGTGTGTGTGTGTGTGTGTGTGTGTGTGTGTGTGTGTGTGTGTGTGTGTGTGTGTGTGTGTGTGTATATGTGTGTGTGTGTGTGTGTGTGTGTGTGTGTGTGTGTGTGTGTGTGTGTGTGTGTGTGTGTGTGTGTGTGTGTGTGTGTGTGTGCGTGTGTTTGTATGTGTGTGTGTGTGTGTGTGTGTGTGTGTGTGTGTGTGTGTGTGTGTGTGTGTGTCAGTGATTTTTTTAATAAGGTTTGGGGAAGCTTCAAAATGCTTGGCCTGTAGTGAAGTTAACACGGTGCGGTATCCTGAATAAATTTGTTATGGTTATTTTGCTAAACGACGTGTTTGGGGCATCATCCAAACAATTTATGGAATAGTTCAATCATTTAGGTTATCGTTCTGTGGTATATTTTTATTAGGGATCTACTAGGTGCCTAGTGCAACTCCACTAAAACCCATTCCTTACTTTCTCCTCTGCATTGACCGCCCCGGGACCACGGTGAAGCGATCACTTCGGGGGTTGGCTGGGCTCATGCACTGTTCATACTCTCAGCGATAGCTGGCGTTACTAGATCGCTGCTCTTCTCTCCATTTACGCTGCAGTCCCACTGTTCGACTGTCCGACAGTATTTGAGCGACTACCCTGCTGACGGCATTTCAAGTGCCCTCCTCTCGATACATTTATTCGACGACATTCTCCACGTTAAGGACGGACATCTCCCTTCGCACTGTCTCACCTTGGACGTGTCCGAACCGTTGCAGATATTTCTTGAAGCAGCCGTGGCCAGACAGGAACTGCGTTAGGTGGAAGTTGACTTTCAGGTCACCCAAGTCGAAAGAATCGTTATTAGTCTATGTGTCCATCTACCGTTCTCAGCCGTGTTCCACTCCTGTTGCCACTTAGCCAACGACTCCGCTCTCACAACTTTCCATACTCTTTCGGCTTCTCTCCTCCTGTCGCACTCGCTGTCCTCCGCCAGGGTGATGCCGATAGGGTTCATTCTGGCGATAACGCATACTGCTTCCGACGAGATGGTTCTTTACGCCCTCACGACTCGCATGGCCGTGAGCCGGAACGTACTGCTCAGTTTCCTTTGGTTCTGCTTCGTTTCCAGCACTGTACCTCAGTATCGACGACGTCGAGTGTAAAACCGAACTGTCAGTGCGAACCTCAACCTTAGGTAGGTTTTACAAATCAAACGATTAAACTGACGTTTGTCGGAAAACAAATTTGTTATATCTCTCCGACAATCCGTGCGCACTCTCCATGCATTTCGTTAGCCTGTTTAGTATGATGCTCTCCAAGAGTTGTCCGACTGTATCCAGCTGGCATATAGGCTTATACGATGCTCGATCCCCGGCGGTTTTCCTGGTTTCAGCAGCAACACTAGCTGTATCTTCCAGTTGTCAGGGAACATGTCCGGGACGCCTCGATTGCCATTTTCAATGCCACGTTGGGGATTCCATCCGGACCGGGAGCTTTCTTCGCCTTCAATCCTTTCGCCTCTGCTCGTAGGTGACTTCAACGTTATCTTCCTCTCCTTCTCAGTACGGTGTATGTGGCCAGGTAGTTAGGTCATGCTTCGGGAATAGTCCTTCCACGATGACTTTCAGCTTCTCTTGGTACAGTGGGCTTAGTTAGTCCTTTGATATTTACCATCACGACTCCGTATGCGTCGCCCCAGGGGATGGCATAAGCGTCTCGGCACAGCTCCTTCAAACAGTTTAACTTGCTCTGCTTTATCTCCCGTTTAAGTGCGGCCCTGGCCGCTCCGAGCACTTTTCCACGTTACTATCTGTCTGCTTCTGTTCTTGCTCTCTGAACACGTCTTCTAGATCTGAGACAACTAGCGCGTAGGGTGCTCAGTGCCTCGTTCCACCAGTAATCTGGACTCTGTCTATTATTTGACTAAAGTTTCCTCGGCGTGGTCATGTCACATGCTCGAAAGCCTTCGTCTTGCACTTCCGGTAGCAAATTCTCGTCCTCCGTACTGCCCCAGTATTCCGTTGGCCGATGCCATATTGGATCTTTTTTTGGTTTGTTTTCCGTGCTGAGCACCAATTCTACCTACGCCAGGGAGACAGCTCCGACACCTGGACCCTACCTATCGACCCATCAACTCATTAACCGGGGACCAACGGCTTTACTTCCCTTCCGAAGGAAAGCGTGATCAGAGATGTTATGCCTCAGAACATCTCGGCGCCGACTGGGATTGAACCCAGGCCTGCTGGGATGAGAGGCAATCACGCTTACCACTATATCACCGGGGATGCTATGGGTATATCCTTCACACACTCTCCAATTCACGTTTTCAACCAACGACGGACTGCAAGTGATGTCGATAATGGACTCCGTTCCTCAGTATCGACGAAGATACACTAGCCAGAAGACGTATCTTGCTACTGCTTGACCTAGAGTTGTTCGGCATGATTCTTGCTACCGCATTGATGGCCTTACCTGCCTTCTCGCAGGCATAGTCAACGTGGCTGTTGAAGTTTTGCCGGTCATCGATCATCACTCCTGCGTATTATAAAGAAAACTGGCAACTTGGCCTAAATCCAAGCGACAGACACAGCAGCGCTGTACTCGAGCAAAGGTGGAAGCAGCGCATAGAAAAATGAGCAAATGCACAAACCTTTCTTCTGAGGATGGAACCTTTGCTATTTAATTCGATCGAAGCATTTACCTTTGAGCGGCAGATGACGCGATTGTGCTTGTCTCATGCCGGTCGTTTGAGAAAATGGAAGAGTTGCCAGTCTTCATGATATGTTGTCTTCGGTATTATGCTTCAGTGATAGGAAAAACTCAAAAACTGAAATCACATGAGTTCATTGCCATGCGAAATGCGCAAATATCACCGATGAGTTTTCAGGTTAAAAATATCATTTGCTTTATATTGCGTTATCGATTGTCATTAGTTTTGTATTGCATCTTTTGATGGAAAACTAACAAACCATGTATGAGCATGCTATCAATTAATGTTTGAACGGATCTTATAAGTTTTAACCTGGAATGATTGTTTGGCATTGTGAGTGTGAGTGCGTAAATATACATAAGAATCTCAAACGTGAGATTTGTTTGCCAGATTCGCAAGCGAGTTTATTCTCTCAGGGAGGCTCAATGAATGTGATTTGAGATTGATTTTCCGAACACTGATGCTTATATATTATCACTATATTATGCACTGAGGCTAGAAAATCATCATGTGTTCATTTTATACGAATTTATTCATTCTCCAAAAACTTTTTTGAACGCTACAGTCTACTGTAAAATTTGCCATAACATTTTTCGTAAGAAATATAAACAGAGGATGTAAGAGGCAGTTCATATGCAACGTCAACATTTAAGGGGGAGGGGGGTCCACGATCCATACAAATTTTAATAAAACATCACTTAAGAAATCCTCACTTACATTTTATGTAGATGCCATTTCTCAATGAACATTTCAAATGGTCCTATCTGCTTTAATCGATTCTCTTAGCGGCGCTGGTGGTGTAGTGGTAAGCGTGATTGCCTCTCACCCCAGCAGGCCTGGGTTCAATCCAAGTCGGCGCCGCCGGGATGTTCTGAGGCATAACATCTCTGATCACGGGGAATTAAAGCCGTTGGTCCCCGGTTCATGAGTTGATGGGTCGATAGGTAGGGTCCAGGTGTGGGAGCTGCCTTCCTGGCGTCGGTAGCATTGGTGCTCAGCACGGAAAACAAGATCGACGGAAAACAAATCCAAGGAAAAAAAAATCGATTCTCTTCATCGGCTTTCTCTTTTCATAACGACTGCTATGCAAAAAGATTTCGCGCTAATTCTACCACATAGTTTGATAAAGGAGGTTCTTATCTAGCGTCCAAAACGTCAAATACAACGGGGAAAAGTTTTGCAACTGAGTTATTGACGAAAGAGAAAGTCGATGAAGAGAATCGATCAATGCAGATAGGACCTTTTGAAATTTTTATCTACATTTGTTGTGCGTGCATTACACTGATGCAAAAATTGAAAATTTCGCTCCACAGTGTTCAAACGGTTCCTATTTGGTTTCTATCTACTCATTTAGTAAGAAACTGACTTGACACAAACCATTTGATGTTTATATGGAAATTACTATACGAAAACCAAATTTTGTATTCATATCTATCTAATAATTAACCCTATTACTCTGCTGTAAAAATTAATAACTGTACTTGTAGTAAATTTTCACAGCTACAACTTTGTTCCAGATCAAATGTAAGGATCAAAAGTTATTAATGATTCAAGACACTATTGTCTTATGATTATGCTCAATCAGCAGGCAACATTGGTGTTTCTGGCGTGTAGAATAGAGCTAAAACATCATGCTACTACAGAATACAGTGTTGCCCACAAAACAGTTGCTTGATCATGCCATAAGATTATCAATCTCTTAAACAATTAATAACTATTTAATTTGATGTTTAGCTGAAAAACAATTTTCAGCAAAGTTGTAGCTGATAAAGTTTTCCATAAGAATAACTATAGGAAATTGTAACGGTGCAACATGGAAGAAGAATAGAATACTACGAAGAAAAAGTTTGATTTCCTTATAGTAATTCCCAAATAAACTTCAAACCTTGGGAGGCTAATCTAGACCCCATTTGGAACCGCTTGAGCACTGTGGAGCGAAAATGTCAAATTTTGCATCCGACTAGCGTGCATGTATTCATGATAAAGTAGCTCAAGAAATATTTATCTTGTTGAGATAGATCGCGGTCAGAAAATTCTAGTGGAAGATAATAAACTTGCACTTATTGACCATTCATCTGCATGCGACATGTGTACATTCACTGCCTTTCCATTCGCATAATGAAAATTTAAATATGGGGCATCGATTTTTCAGACTTAAATTTTGTGAAGAGGGATTTCTCCTCACCTATCCAATATCTCGTTTCTAATTGAACGAGATCCGCTTCCAGTGCTTTCACGAAAATAGCACTTCGATTCCCGAAGGAAAACTTGACGGTATTCTTCATTTTAACGCCACTCATTATCAAATTGTTTGCTTCCAAGGGCAACGACAAAAGCGACCGAGTTGTAGGCAAAGAACAAAGCGCTCCGGACAATCACTTGATCGAGTAAACAAACTGTCGATAGTGATCGATACCGAAAGACACAACTGCTGCTGGTTCTACAGTTAAAGGCGAACTAATTTTCTGACTTGAAATTGTGTACATTACTGATAAAAGTTTTACCAACTGTTTATTGATGAAATGTTCATGGAAAACATTTCTATATGTTCGGAATCATGAGAAAATTGCATTATTGTTTGACGCAAAAAATGGTTCTACGATGACGATGGATTTTCAAAATGGGAGTTGTTCATGTTTGTTGAAAAATTAGACTAAAACTTATCGCAAAATTAGGCATATCTATTTTTTTTTCTCAAACTTTATGTTTTCCACAAACCGTTTTCACGTGCACAATTCAATGGATTTTTGTTTAATTACTGCTTATTAGGGCGGAACAAATATGTTTTTGAAAAAACAAATCAAGGGCGACTGTCAAGTATAATTCCGAAATAAAATAATTTATAATAAATGGCTTCCGATTTTTTCATTTTATACAATGTTCAATGTTTTTATTGGAATCTCCCATGATGACCCAAAGAATGTTGGGACAAATTATGCAAAAAATGACTCCATCAATCGAATGATGCGCCAGAATAATCTTCATTGCCAAATCATTGGCATCACTATGTGTAGAGGACAAATCAAAACTCGAATAAAAGAAAATATAAATAATACATAGCATGTAAGCAAAACATTGTAACTATTGTTTTGAGTCCACTTTTGCTTAAAAAATAGATAATTAAAAGAAGAAAACAAATTGTTCCGACCTTGCGTACTGCAATAGAGAAAATCCTTATTAACCTTGGGCCACTTGTACTATTTAAAGGAAACATGTTCGCTAGTGACAGCGATCTCCAATTTTGGTACCCATGGCTGTTCGTTAATGACGTAGACTCATTTTTGGATATTCCAAAGCCCTCCCTCCCCTCGTAAACATTCATGAATAAAAAAAAATCAAAAAAACGGAAATTATCACATCATATATTTAGTATACGAAGTTGGTATCTTCAGCAAAGTTGCTAAAATTTGCATTATCTACAACTTTGCTCAAAAGACTAGCGAATAGTGTATGCTTCCAGCTGATTTTGACATTTTGTTTTAGATCGCAAAGTGGTTTCGTAGGGTCACAAATGTTAAAACCAACATGGATTACTGTTTAATCACTCCCTTAAAACAGTAATCAGCGCTTTTCTCCACACAGCAAAAAATTAATTTTGATATTACATCAAAGTGGATGCACTTCAATCGTGTCAAAAATATGGTATAATATTACTTGCCAAAAAGGACAAAATCATCATCAATACAGCGCATGAACTAACATTACGCTGCTTTTACTGCATTTGTTTATTTTTGTGGCCATAAAAATTACATGAGATTTTCGACATGATTGAAGTGCATCCTCTTGGATGTAATATTAAAAATAATTTTTTGCTATGTAAGACTGCTGCCGAAATACAACTTCCAATTAAAACCAAAATATCAAGAATTGAGGTATAGTGTAGAACAATTTTTTATTTGGTTTGAGGTCCTCTCCCTAATAAAATTGTCATGGTTATTTTGCTTAACGACGTGTTCTGGGTATCTTCCAAACCATTAGTGGAAAAGTTCAATTATTTGGGTTATCGTTCGTTTATGGTTATTTTTTATTAGGGCTATCACCCTGTTTCGGGAGTACCAGTCACCCTCAGAGACGATGTTTTATAAGAGAGAATAAAAGTAAATCTGGTTGCACGGCCAACAATGTTATTTTGTCTGCAAGGTTTGGCAACCCGCAGTTTTGTGTTTACTTCGAGTGACTTTCAATTTGAGCGAATATATTTTTAATCATTTCGGTAGTATCGGTATTCATATGATTATTTGAATAATAAATTTTTGACAACACTGAGAGAAACCAAATATACTACACAGCAGAAATAAATGTAATATCGACCAACGTAATTCAAGCTGATGTATGAAATACATGCAGCTGTTTGGATGTAACATTCAACAACTTTTTTTCTGTGTGCATTGAAGAGAATATTTTACAGAGCGTTGCGTAAAATTATGCAATCTACGATTCATGCTTCCTACCCTGTATGAATGAAATCTCTATTTCTTTTCCGAATGGACGTATCTGCTTTTGAAAACAATGCATTTACTCGTCGATTTGGCTTAGCTGATAGCTCGCTCACGCATGCTAGCACTACCATCGCTAACTGATAGTGGTGTTAGTATGCGTGAGTGAATAAGCCATTCTTTAGCCTGAATAAGCTCTTATTAAACATTCAATGTTTGTTGAGGCTAAACCGACGATTAAATGCATTGTTTACAAAAGCAGATACGTCCCTTGAAAAAAGTAATCGAGAAATCCCTTTTTTGAAGTCTTTCGCTAAATTCACTATCTTGACAGATTACACCGGAAACGCCTTGATCATCGTTACAGGGCCGGTGTATATGTTTTTCGTTGCACTGGAGTGCATATTTCGTGAGGACATAACGAGAATACAGCAGAATAACAATAATATTCCAGCCCAGTTTGCTACCTTGATGATGCTATTGCAAATCACTATTTCTGAAGACTGTCACGATGTTCACATAAAACTATAGATGATAAGCGAACCCCACACGGTAAGAAATATTGTCAATACTTACAAGTATTGACAATAATATTGATGATGTGAATACAGAAATATTGTCAATACCGATGTATTGACGTCAATATAAAATGTATTGACAATACGATTATTGTCAATAAAAGCAATCGTGTACGGTCCACAATAGGTCAAAAATGCCACGCAAAACCAGTGCTTAAAACATGACACAGTCATGACATGGCAGTCGATCAGCGGCTTAGTAATTTAAAAAAAATTACTATTTGAAATTGATCTAAATAAAAAAAAATCTCAACAGATTTTACTTGTTTTTTATTTGTATTTCAAAAGTCAAATAGTATCCAATTGCACTTTTCATACGCAAACTAATTTATAATTAGTTGGTTGGTTAAAGGTTGTTAAATATCAACCGCCATCGCAATACTCCTCAAGCTTTCCCCGTGAAGCGCTCATGTTTATTTACATTGCTCAATTGAAACCGCGTTTGACGGTTCGATTGGAACTTTTGGCTTCAGTCTTCGCGCGTCTCTTATTAAACATCGTCTCTGGCCACCCTGTTTAAATAAAACAAATAAGTTGCTCCACTATTGGGTCACTTACCCTATGGGAAGAGTTCCATCTACCCACGTTTTTAAGCATGGCGCTAAAATTTGCCGTGCATGGTAGTGATGTTACGAACGAGCCGATCAAAGCAGAAACGGAACATTCCATTCCTCGCTCATTTCTTTACCATAGGATATCCCACTACTACTAGCGCAGTTTACCATAGGTAGGTTGCTTGCAACAACGAGCCATGGATATGTTTCATGTAACGAGCATAGATGTAGCATAACTATCTCTACTACGATCAGAGGAAATTATATGATAGCGAAATACCAGTGAAGAGCTATGCGCTTTGAAAAACCTTCACTGTACATAAGCTTTGTAGGAGTAGCTTGTTTGCGAACTATAATAGATATTGTCGGTCAAGTTGGACACCGGAAAACCCCACGCCCACACGCTGTACGTTATACATAACATCGGTCATAGTGCGCATTACGGTGCATCATTATGCGAATACAGCGTACTATGTCCGACACTATGTTAACGTACAGAACAAGAGTAAAATCGATTGACGCTTGTGGGGTTTTCCAGTTTTCAACTGTACCGATAATAACCAAAGCAAAAGAATTGAACTGCATGCGCTGTCTTCAATTTTGAGCCTCTCTATGTTACGACATACGATGCGCAACATGAACTTTGGAGAAGTATTAGTGTACTGAAGACCGACCAACATAGCAGTACTTTTCCACTGCTAGGAGAGCCTCTCAAACCGTGTTCTGTTTTGGAATAAATACCACGCAAGTAATATTCTTATTTCTTATTCGAGTGATTTTGTACTGCTGGTGAAATAAACTACACTTGAATTTTTGGCATTATTACGCACGATATCGACGGTATACAGAAACATTGTAGAAATCTGTTTATCTTTATGGTGAAAGTGAAAAAAATCTCCTCCGGATTGTGTTTAAGGTATATACTTTTCATGATCAAGGTAAAACGTGTTAAATAAAAGATTACTCTATCGAAACTTGATTTCGATAGTTTCGATCAACTAAAATCCATTTTTAATCAATGTATTATTCGATCGGTCAATGTGCGTTTCAAACTTCGAGAAACTTCGTTTATGTTAATTAGATGCACTCTCTTCTCTTTATTCTTTCACCGCACTCGCAGCATTGCATAAACATGTGTATCGGCAAACAATTAGGGTTCCGTATAAATCTAGTAGCTTTGATCTTTCTTTTACAAACAAAAGAAAATTCGAACATTCCGTAAATGTCACACATCAGCAGCGTTTTAATTCATTCACTTTTATATGTGTTATAATTATAAATAACGTTTTTTTTTTATTCTGATAATGTAAATTCACGTGGATCCCTATATATTTCGCATCGACGCAGTAAAGATCACGATACAAACATGTATAATATCTATGTACATACATTGCAGGAATATTTGATGCAACATGTCTCTCAACCGCCGTGCAACATACAACATGCTGCTGAGGAGCAGCGAAAATCGTTCCGTGCCATTCTGCAACTGTGAATATCCTGCCGTGACACGGTCACGACTTACGGCCAACAAGGTTGAGCGCTGCCGATGTGGCGAGGATACCTCAACGCGGTTTGACTGGACCTGGGATGTTGACTGCGGACATCCCGAAACGAAGATCACCAATGGAACGGAAATCGTGTTCCACCCCGTATACAGCCAAGGTACTTCAGTTATACGGGGAACTCAACCCTTGCAGCACGGAATGCACCATTACTGGGAAATCAAGATACTCAGCCAGCTAGCCGGAACGGATATCGTGAGTAGATTTATTGTAAATTAAAATTATCGTTTTCGTGTGCTATTTATAAGGAAAAAATCATCCTGCATAATGTCTTAAGGTGATACTCTAAGGAAGCCTTAGCGTGAAACTTCAAAGGCACAAATGTCAGCTTCCACAAAACATACAAATTTGAAATTGCTACTCTCTGTTTGTAGTAGCACAGCAAACAAGGAGTAGCAATTTCAAATTTGTATGTTTTGTGGAGGCTGACATTTGTGCCTTTAAAGTTTCACGCTAAGGCTTCCTTAGAGTATCACCTTAATTTTATGAGCGGCGCCGGTGATGTAGTGGTAAGCGTGATTACCTCTCACCTCAGCAGGCCTGGGTTCAATCCCAGTCGGCGTCGCCGGGATGTTCTGAGGCATAACATCTCTGATCACGCCTTTCTTCGGGAAGTAAAGCCGTTGGTCCCCGGTTCATGAGTTGGTTGGTCGATAGGGAGGGTCCATCCCTGGTGTCGGTAGCATTGGTGCTCAGCACGGAAAACAAGATCGACGAAAAACAAATCAAGGGAAAAAAATAACTTAATTTTCCCAAATTTGAAACGTTTTTATGTTTAGCAAAATATTAGGAAAAAAATATCAAATATCCAATAAAATCAGTTTGTTTTTCCTTAGATTTCAGAAAAAAATTCCATGTAAACATATTTTTTTTTCTATCTCATCATGGAAAAAAAACTGGACCCTTATCAAAACCGAAAGGTCGATATTTTGACGTAGGACAACGTCTGTGATTTCTATATGGGGGTACACTTTGTGAAAACCGAAAATGGAACATGTAACAAAATTATGAAAGATTTTGAACGTTAATAACTTAGCTACCCCTGGACCAATTTCAATAATTTTATCACCAATCGATCAGAAATATTTCTACGCATCTGCTTATTTTAAGACTTTATCATTTTTTAAAATGTCACTATTGAAAATTGCATGAATGTGCAACTGTTGCTATGATAATTAACATTTTCACCGATTGCCTGCGGGAATCGATTTCCCTAACACAGGTTTCAACGTTGAATTCCATCCGGTCTTACCAAACGGTGTTAATTCATTCACCGCGTGGTGAGTGGTGGTGTTCTCCAGTACACAACGAAAGGCTCCCCGCAAGCAGCTAGCTATCAACGCTGGCCTCAACGGCGGTGTCCGGTTGTCGGCAGCAGTGCCTTCGGTGCGTGGCGTTGAACATTGTTCCTCCAGTACACAACGAAAGGCTGCCTGCAAGTAGCAAGCTGCAGCTCACTTGCGCATCCATAGATGGAGGAATAAGCCGCACCACTATTGATCGGATTCAGTAGCTCTTCGTGAGTCGCCATCTATGTCAAGCGCATCATACTAAAGATTATAAACAGAGAGAACCCCGCTCAAGTTCCTATTCATACACAAAACACAAGCTTCTGCTGCAGCTAACAAATAAGATTTATTATATAAGACCACGTAGTCCTACGTCGTCATTACGTACAACCCCATAAGGCTGTCCGTTATAGTTTTTTAGTTTATTGAGTCCAACTTTATGCCATGATGACTACCAAAAATTTTATTTTCCAATCTTTTTAGAAGAATCAAAACGTAATTATTTTTTCGGAGCGGTAAACTGCCGTTATACACATAACTGTCCCATGTTCTATGCAATCCTTATGTACCGTGGGAATCTTATGTGTATAACGGCAGTAAACTTCCCCTTACGTTTCGGTAAGCATAGCACCAGAAGAAATTTATCATCATGTTGAGATTTTACATACTAGTCGTTAATCAAACGTAGAACATTTCTGTAAATACATCAATGATGTAACATCATATTAACCATTCATGTTTTTCGATACATTGTAATGGCGACCCAAAAAATTGTGTTTCTTGCTCCATCTACCGTTGAAAAAGGTCAGTAAAAATCACCAAGGAGTGTGAATATAGCATTTATTTTCATTTTGCAGCATTTGGTGGGGCAATGGAAGCACAAGTCAATCCAAAGCCGAGGATAAAGGAAGGGTAATGGCTGAATAGTCTATGCGGACCACTTGAACGCCATGGGAAAAGGAAGGGATTGAAGAGTTTGGTTATTGGGGGTTTTGAGAAAATGACACATAGTACTAGATTTGTGACGCAAAATGTAAAGAAACCGAAAATCCACCTCTCACTGATTCATCCTTTCACATATATACCAAATTGATATTTTAAAGCAACCATCAACATATACAGACAAGATTTACGCGCTGCAAGGTGCGTGAAAGAGCTCGGCACATTCGGTGTTGATGTTGGCTCGCTTATAACTTTTTTGGTTGTGTTTTCCAAAGAAATTGATCGAAATTGTACCAAAAGTGCTTCTGAACGTGTTTCGCAGTTGGGGGTGGTGAAATTCGTGAATTCGCGGTTTATGGTCAGTGAAAATTCCGTGTCACAAAATTGCTCACCGAGTTCCCTTTTTTGCCGTTTGACGACGACGGGTTTGCGAGAGAAAAATAAGCATCGGGAATTTTCTCCCGGATGTATTGATTTGGTGAGTACGTTCCAGTTGGAGATTGTTCTTATACATATCTCGATTGCATTTTCGAGGGGACGTTCGGAGAGCTTTGAGATTTAGGCGTTGTTGCATTTGCGGGCAGATGAGTTGGTCACCGGTAAGGGCCAGTAAGTGCTGCCAGCAGATAAATCAAGAGGTATTCGAAACAAAATTGATAAGAAATGTCCATTCAAATCGATTTAATACAGAACAAATTTCAAAACTATATACGTGCCAGATTTGGAAATAATATTTTTTGAATCTGGAAGTGTGTTTATGATACCATTATCCATTTGATAAAGGTAGAGTGAACATGCGGGGCTTATTGTAAGTAAAAGTGACCTCAGAGTGGTCGTGAATTACCAGGCATTCTGAAATGGGTCACTGGAGCTGCAATAGAGCTAACACCTTCTAACTCCCGGACTAAACCTGCTTTAATTTAAGGGTAATAAAAAGCAGTTTTCTTCCATAATAACACTGCCGGACAGTGGGGGTTAGATTGTACACACACACACACACACACACCATCAAAATATACAGACAATGTATGAAAAGGCTAGTTGCCAGTTGCTTTAAAGGCTAGTTGCCTCCCTAAGCGGACCCCCCGCATCCATCCAAAGTTGATGAAATTTTGGATTTTGGTTCCATTTGACATCCCTAATAAACAAATACCATAAACGATCTATATCCCGAATGGGTAAACTATCTCACAAATGGTTTGGGTGATACCCCGAACACGTCGTTAAGCTCTCTTTAATGGTTATTTTTATTAGGGATGCATATTGCGAATATGCAGTATCCTCAATACCCCTAAATAACCCAAATATTTTCATTAATTACATTTTGTATATTACATGAATATTAGTCTGAAATGATATGCAGAAATTATGAAGACAAACAAATACAGTTTTAGCCATCTCAGAAGCGCTCTCATCGCAAAGAACTAGAAAGCAAAAGAGTGGATCATATTTTTAATATACTATATTTGATTTCAGTTACAATTAGATACTCAACATATTGTTTTTTATTTATGATTGCCTACACACTTAGATTCTTTTGCCTAATCTCGACAATCCAATTGGCGATATGGGTGCACACTAAGATTTTTTTACAGTAGGGTGGGTAGTGGAGGAACTAAGAGAGTTTATTGAAAATAAATAAACGATGTACCTACAATTTTTAGACGACAATCTATAGCCTACAATCTCTATTTTTCTAGAAAAATATTACTTTGTTATTAACTTGTATACATTTTGACGTAGGACTACGTCTTTGATTTCTATATCAGGGTTACACTTTGTGAAAACCAAAAATGGAACATGTAACAAATTAAGAAAGATTTTGAACGTTAATAACTCAGCTGCCCCAATGCTTCCGAATGTTGATTTTCAACAAGAAACTATTGAAAAACTGGTAAATGTCCAGCATTGTCCAAAGCGTCGAATTAACTAACAAATCCACCAATTACCTACATGCATATGCTGCTTCCCCAGCACAGTCGTCAGATAGTAGTAAGTAGACGAAACAAGTCGAAGTGGCATTCGCCTCCGATCCTCGGGCGCGTGCGAATAGGGAGGATGGAAATGCGTAACATTTTGCACACTCATCGCCATATTCAGAACCAAACGCAAATTCTTCGAGATAACCACCATCCGTCGGCTGGCTCGCCTGGCGGCTTTTATACCACTTGGTTGCACATAATTCTGCTTTAACCTGAAAAGATTTAAAAGAGCGCTGATGTAATTTTAGCTTCAGACGGCGTGGTGAACAGCAATAGCATCAGTAGGAAGGTGGTGGCTAGTCCACTCCTTCACACCCAACAAGCAACTGGTCGTGGCAAAGGAGGAAAAGGTCTGGTAAAGGAGGTGCCAAGCGTCATCGCAAAGTTCTTCGAGATAACCGCCATCGGTCGTCTGGCTCGCTGTGGGGGTGTCAAACGTATCTCCGGTCTGATCTATGAGGTGTGCTGAATGTGTTCCTGGAAAATGAGGTCCTTGATGCTGTCACCTACACTAAACACGCCATGGATGTCTTCTTCAATAAAACGGCCCTTTTCAGGGCCATCAAGCTTACATCAGTAAAGAGTTGGAATAGAATTTATCTGTGCTTGTTTGTCCATATTCAGAACCTCAAGCCCCCAACGACCACACAAAATGCTCTCCAGAGTTGTAATCTTGTAACCAAACTTGGAAGCAGGGGTGCAAGTGATTTTGATTGATTCTCTTAATCAACTTTCTTTTTGAAAAAGATTACTACAAATGTGGTACGCCTTCAATTCAAAAACGGAAAGAGCTGAGATAATAGATAATTGATCAATTAAAAGAACTAAATGCTCTTCACATTTATTCCGTCCACTAGCGGTCCTACGTCAAGCTTCCGTTCATGCTTCTAGGCACAGACCCTTCTACTTTTTAGAAAACTCGTCTTCCATTAATAGGAACACTGTTCCAGTAGTTGTGGCAGTGTTTAACCTTGGTTCTTATAATAGTAGGATGCCATGGTTTCTTATGGAGTCCACTATCATAGGAACACTACCAACAATCAATACGAAACTAACGATTTTAAATTGGCTCACTACTTGACTAGCCTATTGGTCCCAAGCAAACGATTAACATATCCCATTCTAGTCGAAATTCTAGTACTACGCAATGTTTGTTTTGATTCGCTATGAAAGTTTGACAGGTAAAATGAGGGGTTATTGGTTTTTCCTATGTTTCGAGGGGTGAATCGATTAGCTTGGGACCGAAGAGAGTACCAGAGCTGAGCCAAAAAGTTGAGCACGTTATTCCGGGACCTTCTAGTCTTAGAGTTACCTCTATGACACTACCGCAACTATAGGTGCAAAGGGGTGAAAATCTTGAGTAAAATTCATTATTTTCCCTTAATTTTTGGGCTAATTTTAGTTTTGAAAAATGCAAATATGCTACCGATGACAAATAATTGTATTCGAGTTTTCATCACTATTCTGGCACAACCCCTATACCGCAACTATAGGTACACCACTATAACTGGAAAACTATTTTTTATATTTTTTTCCAACGGGCCAACCCCCAGATTTGTGCCATTAGGTGAGAAAACCACTCTTTGAAAATTTCAGCTCGTTTGGATGCAACACGAGCTGGCACTCTTGAATTAAAATTTATATGGGAATATTGGTTGAAATGTATGGAGAAATAACATTCCTATAACGATACATAGAACCCTAATCCTTAATGAATTTGTTATGGCTATTTTGTCGAACGACGTGTCTGGGGTATCGTCCAAACTATTTGTGGAAAAGTTCGACTATTTGGGTTATTGTTCGTTTATGGTTAGGGCTATCGTTTCGATTTTGAAAATTATGATCGAACCTGTTTTTAATCTTTAATTAGCAGGATTTAGTGCAACAATATTACCCAACATATTAATTACATCAGATTTGTATGATTTTATGTTAATTTTCACCACCAAAAAATCATTAACTTTCAACGCTTGAACAAAGAAAACAGAAGAGGTCATACACAGAATATGCACGTAAATATGACGAACTAAGATCCAATTTTGATTTGTTATTGATTAAGAAAGTATTCATTCGATTAAACAACTCAATTGGTTCCCGAGATTCTATCCGCCAAGCTATGAATAAAGCTCGTTGGGAGTGCCACATCACCGCAGTAGAAGGTAGTCGTTTGATGGCCGCTTTTCCATACCACCCAGCAGCGCTGTGACTTCAAAGTTTCGAGATTAGAACTGGTCATAGATTAACCTATCACAAAGCGGGAAGCTAAGCGACTTGCGACTCCATGTTCCGAGTTTCCAATCGTAGGTTTCTCACGGGTTTTTCATCACGTACACACTTAGATTTTTGCGTGGCGATACATCCGCTAGTGTACGTACGTTAAACGTCACTACCCAAGTAACATTTAACGTTTTATGAAGTACTTCAAGGCTTCTTTAAAACAACATTCATAAAACCCTGGTCAAGATAGCTTTGCCTTTATTACATCCAGAAAAACCTCATTCTAGTTGGCCCACCCTGGAGAAGGTTTTGAAGGACATGTTTTCAAGGCACTTTAAGATTGAGTTGCTGCAACAAGGTTATATGACGAATGCATTATGAGAACCATTTTAAATCCTTATTAAAAGTACAATAAAAGCCATTAAGTACCAATACTTGTGCTATTTGCCTTTCCCTCCCCTTGGCTAGTTTTTGCACCTTGCTGTTGGTGGGCGGGTTAATTTCATGCTTTATAAAGGGTGTCCACGATGAAATTGCCACACACAAAATTGATTCGCAAAATTCGAGTTTTCATCCGATTGCCATCAAATTTTCAGGGATTGAGAAATAACTATTAAACTTCATTTTACTCGTATTTTATTTACAGTCCATACGCAAATGCCCGCACCTTGGCCTTAACCCCGGCCATAAGATTCTGCACAACCTGTGAATCAACCGTTTTTTGCATGTAAACCCATACTTTCTTCAGTTCCTCGACTGTCTTCACTACCTTAGGTCGTTTAAGAAGGTGCTGCTTCATAATCGCCCAGTACTTCTCGATGGGGCGGAGCTCCGGAGTGTTGGGAGGGTTGAACATTTTCGGCACGAAATTGACCTTATTGTCCGCATACCACTTCAGCACGTCCTTGGAGTAGTGGCATGAGGCCAAATCCGGCCAGAAGATTGTTGGGACGTTGTGGGCCTTCAGGAGAGGAAGCAACCGCTTCTGGAGGCACTCTTTTATGTACACCTGTCCGTTCATCGTGTCCTGAGTCACGAAAGGTGCACTCCGCTTCCCGCACGTGCAGATGGCTTGCCAAACCAGGAATTTCTTCGCAAATTTGGACATCTTCTGAGTGCGGACATGCTCCGGAACGCTGAACTTATCCTTGGCCGTGAAAAACAGGTTGCCGGGGATCTGTTTGAAGTCGGCCTTCACATATGTTTCGTCGTCCATGATGCAGCATTCAACTTTCGTCAGCATGTTGAGGTACAACTTCCTGGCACGGGTTTTGGCGGACTTGTTCTGCTTCTCGTCGCGATTAGGGGCCTTTTGTACCTTGAACGTTCGAAGCCCAGCCTTAGTTTTGGCCTTCTGGACAAAACTTCGGCTTAGGTGCAGCTTCTTAGCCACATCCCTAACGGAGGCGTTCGGATTTCGGTTGAAGGCCCCAACTACGCGGTTGTGATTTTTGGTGTTGTACGGAATACTGTTTCCATCACTTCTGGGCTTCCGATCGGTGGTCAACCGTTCCTCGAACCGCTTAATCACTCGTGACACCGTGGAATTCGCGATTCTCAACGTTTTAGCGATGGAACGATGCGAGAGATCCTTGTTCTCGTGATGAATGCGCAAGATTTTATCACGCACGAGCTGTTCTTTCGACTCCATTTCCGCGAGTTTTGATCACAGGACTTTAAAACTTGCAGGATGTAAATAATGCACTATGAACTAAATCCACCCAAATTTTCATTAAATTTTACCCAACGGTTAAAAAGTTAGAGCAATTTCATAGTGTGGCAATTTCATCGTGGACACCCTTTAGTGGAGTGTTGGAGACGGTTCGTTTATGGTCGGCGTTGCTGGCTCATGCCGCGATAGAATGGCGTCATGGGCAGGCAATGGGGATTACTAAGCTTCCCCTCTCTGATAAACCACTGCATGAGAGAACCAAAGATCTAGTCTACCAGTGATAGTATCACACTTGTTACTCCTTTAATTGAGAGCCGCGTCGTAGTACGCTTACGTATAGGCACTGACGTCGGGTGTGATACTGGCGGGTTTTGCCGCAAATCACTCTTATTTTATTTATTTTTACGCAGATAGATTTATTTGCATTTGCAAGGGAATTTTACTATTGAAATATTTCAGAAAGTGACCAACGGTGCTCCTTCTATTTGCGTGACAAGTTTTCATTGTTGTTTTCATTGAAGTATTACTCAGGAAACAATGTTAAACATCATTTTTGTACATGGTATTGTAACTAATCTTATATGTGCTTCATTTTGATTTGGGATAAGTGTTTGAACTATGGCTCGGGATTTCCACTGTGGCGTGCTTCTATTGTGACGTACCCATACGTATTTGTGTGGTGCGACATAGTGGAAGCGTGTGAGCATAGTTGGAGCATATACCCTATATAATTTAAAAATCAGCTAGGAAACTAACTTCAAAATGAAGCATTTTAGTCACATGAAGGTGTCACCTGGGTCGAACTAAGGTATAATAAATAGGTATAGGCTTTAATCGAAAGTACTTGAAACACGTTTAATTTTAGATTACAAGCACAAGTGCAGGTACTTGATAAAGCATGGGTTATGATTGATTAGGTGAATTAGAGCTTTTAATAATTTATTAAATTAGGCTAATGAGATATCAAAATCATCAAATGAACTTAAATAAGAAACTTCAGAAAGTCTAATGACATTAAGTAGATTAACAAAAGAATTAGGATGCGGGGGGTCCGCTTAGGGAGGCAACTAACCTTTAAAGTTGTAGAATAAATCTTCTTATTTAGTCTTGAACTTTAAAAAGAAAACGCAGGCAGACCAATAGCATTAAGCAGATTAACAAGGAGAGGAATACTTCAGGAAATAAGTAAAAGTATTATTATTATTTAGCTTTATTAAGGAGGCTTTCAGCCTTGGGCTGGTTCGCCTCCAAAATATAAGTAAAAGTAGAGGTATGTGACAATTAATAGCTTTTAAACTTTTGGAGGTATTGTATTCCCCTGAGTTTGTTGTACTCGATTACTATATTATTCTCTCAATACGCGAAATCTCTTATATATGCAATTAAAGCATTTGAGTTAACTTATTTCTTAGTGTTCAAGTACTTACATTTTTGAACAGCAGTCAATGTTAATCGATGAACTAAACCATACGTAAAATCGATCTTTCCTTATTTGGTATTGATGCATGTTTAACTTTTCGCGGCTGTCGGATTCAACGCGTCTATGTCTACGGAGGTTACGCAGAAGTGATTCGCAATGCGGTAGAGCTCACCAAAAGTTTTTTTGAGCTTCTGTAGTATAGAATTTGTTCGGTACGGTCGTGAAATTTTGAAATGATTGATACGTGCGGTAAAATAACTAAATTGAAACAAAGCTCAACAGTAAAATAAGTAGAATATTTAAGGAGGAAACCAAAATTAATCAACTTGCCAACATAGGCTATTACATTTATTTTGGTGGCACTCTTTAAGTGATAATAAGCTGTTTTTTTTCTCTACGTTTGTTTCGCGTGGCGTTCACAATTTGCGCGATTTTCATATCTTACGTAATTTAGATGTTAAGCTCTAAACGGTTTTACTGACTCGAGGTCGTTCCTTAAGCGGTGTTGGTACAGGTTAAACCTTTGCCGACTGTCGGATTCAACGCACCTACGCCTACGGAGCTTACGCAGAAGTGATACGCAATTCGGTAGAGCTTGTCAAACGCTTTTGAGCTTATGTAGTATATAATTTGTTCGGTGCGGTCGCGAAATCTTGAAATGATTGATACGTTCTTTAAATTAACTAACTAACTAACTGTTTTTCACTGTTAAATGCTGTATTTAAACTTAAAAGATTGCTTATTGCCGTTATGAAACCACAATAAATCAGAGTAAAAGCCAAAAGGTTGTTAAATTGTTACTTGGGTTATCTCTATGGGCATTTTTTGGCAACCTTTGTTTTTATTTACACCTCGGATGACTTCACCTGGGTTGTGCAAGATTCCTTTATTATCCTGATTTGTGCAAACAATACTTTCCACTCAACAGAGTCAGTTTGTCTACTATGCTCGATAGGTAGATTTTGATTTCATTCTGCGTAACTCTTCTATTATCAACTCTGTGTTCAACGAAACTTCGGCATATTTTCAGTTTACTGAAAATAAAAGAAGAAATTCTTTCCTTTATTTAACGTCGGTCTCTCTTCCGCAATCTAGTGCCAATCACTGACGGACATCGATTGCCATCCATTGACGGCAATCGCATGTGCAGGAAGGCAGCTTCCACACCTGCGTAGGATATCGCACCCATTCAAATATACATGGGCCGGGACACTGAACTGTTACGGCAGTATATTTCACCGAGGATTTTGTTTTTTAGTGTGTAGGACTTTGCCAATTGTATTTAATTTCTATTTTTTTTGCCACTTGTTGTTTGTTGAGCGGCTTCTTACGCCTGCCACGGCTCCCTGTCTGAATAATTTCTAGCCTAAAGTCTAGTCTAGGAGAACCATCGTGTTTAAGCTGGGTTTAGACTAGGCAAGACAAATTATCAACTTGGTTGAATTCAATTGGCTTGAAAATTTGAGCATGGTTCAACTTTTTTTCAATTCAAGTGAGTTGATCAAGTCAGTTGAATGGCATGGTTTACACGTTCAATTCGCGTTCAAGTCAGTTGAATTCAAATTACTTGATCAATTGACTTGTCTCGTCCAAACCCAGCTTTAGAGTCCCACGCTGATAGGATAGGAGGACGATGATGCTGATATGAGCTACCCAAAACAAAGAGAATAGATGCTCGTGTTGTAAAAGTCACTCCATCCGAAGAGATGAGCTCCCCTCTTTCCTGTTAGCATACGATCAAGGTACAACCAGGGTTGGTTACCCGAACTTCCCTGTAGTTACTCGTACCCCAGCACGCACCGCGGGGAGGTTGGGATAGGAGCTACTGGCCATCTTCATATCAATAAGTCAACTCATCTTAAATAAAAAACATCATGACTGAACAGATATTTTACTATCATAAGTGCTCTCACACTAGAGGTCAAATCGTATACCGAAATCTCAACAGCTGAACGTTCGGTAAAAATTTGACCTTAATTTTAAAGAATTTACAACTTTATTCAAATGATCAGGTTTAGTGGAGTTTTCGTTTTATAGCAGCTTTAAAACAAATGGCTGTTGAGATTTTGGTAAAAAAAATACCGAAGTCGGCGATAATTTCTAAGTGTGCGGACAAGGCATTCGTGACATGATTTAAAGGGTCCTGTATTATGGACAAAAATATTTATTTTTTATATAATTTTGAACAGTTTAATTTATTTTATACAGCTGATTTACATTATCTATACACAATTGAACTTCAAATTTGCTGGAATATCTAATCAGGGATGCAAAGGTCCTCCCGAACAGATCCACAACCTTGATTCACCTGGGAAAAGTAAGTGCCCGTGGGACACTCTCTGGAAATCGTCATTCCGCTCACACACTCGTAGTGGCGCCTACAGCTAAATGGAAATTCCGTCAATGGAGGCCGCAACAATATCCCATTGATCAAACCAGCACACAAATTCAACGCTTCGGATGGATCGCACGCATCGACACATTTTTGTTGCCGTTGGCTGAAGAAGCGACCTCGAGGACACTTCCACTCGTGTTCCATATTGTGATGGCATGCTATGTATTCATCACAAATGCCTGCGATCGGGAAACGGAGCTTTAATCCACCCGGAATTCCATCGCAGAAAAATGCTGCCACTGCTTGTAGCAGTAGAGTGATGGATATCACTAAAATTAAAACTGTGAATTGGTTGTAAGCATTAGTGGGGATCCGACAGAGTATGAAATTAAATTAATTCAAACGTATACCTTTCGCCATGTTGCATGAACAATGCTCAAAATAAGACTAACTAACGTAAGTGATTTGCGGTATAAATCTTGAGAAATGTTTCATTTGAATGCGCAATTCTGGAGAAAAAAAAACAAACCTTTAAGGCAATATCAGAATGTAGATTATGTCTATCTGGTTTCACAACTTTTCGGTGAATCGATAAGATAAGTTTTTGATAAAGAGAATTTAAATGAGATTCACGTGTATCGCTGATCTCTATCGTTTTTTAATTAAAGTGTGCATATTAGGGCGGTCCCAACTATCCTATTTGCTCCGCACAACACAATCAATTCCAAAGTTGTTCCCACAAAAATGCTCATTTGTTTGTAAATGGCATTCATACTGACCCGACACTTTTTGTTCTTTTCATCCTAGTCTTATGCCACGCTCAGACTAAATATTTATAACTAATATTACGATATTAGGGCTAGCTTCCCAGGCAAAGGCTGAGAGCAAATTGAAAACTAAATTTGATGTTGTGATGTAGCCAATAATTATTATTCAGACTGCTGTCGTTTTGGTCGCTTTAACGGTTTAAATATTAAGTTTGCCCAAGGAATCCAACTTCTATCTCGACATTGTGAAAAAAATAATTTTGCAAGATAAAATAAATATTTTCAAAAATTGAAGCAAAGTCATACCCATCCACTTTGTTGAAGACAACATCACTCTAAAGCCGCCATTCCTGGTGCTATTAATAAAGAGCGGGAAAATGGAATGTTTAACCACTGTGCACCGGTCTAACCAGCGTCTTGCAGATAGTCAACTTCGTGCGGCAACGATTTTTATTCGACCGGAGCGTCCTCCGGAGTTCAAAACAGGCACGATTCCTTCTTTGTATTTGAATTCTTCTGATGGTATCATTATCGACGGTCACCAGTGAGCCCAAATACACGAACTCGTCGACCAGCTCGATTTCGTCACCGTCAATCTGAAGACATTTCTAAAAACGTAGGTTACTCAGCGCTCAGCTTCGCACAAAAATGGATCACGGATAACTCACTTCTCTAAACTCTACACGTGCCATGATGTCACACAGCAAAGTTAAAAACTGGATTGGCTTCCTGAAGATCAGTGATGCAAAACTTCGTGACACTCACGCGACACTCGTCAATGCACCAACCGACTATCGCTTCCAGAACCATGGCAAACAACTATTACCAAATAGTCGCTGCTCACAGGAAAAACGTAACATTTGCTGCGGATGATGAAAAGCAACTGTGTGAGTTACAAACAAAGCTGGCAAAATTAAACGGAAGCCATTGGGCTCACGCACTAACACACTCACATAAGCAAGCAACGCAGCAACTGCTTCAAAACGAGATCATATGACTGTCGTAATTGTCATGAATGACCAGATCGGTGATGGATCACCGCCGAAGACGACATTCATCAGTTGCTTTTTACTTCTTGCGTCAACTTGATGGATGGTCATGGAGAGAGCATCAACAAGCACATTGATTGGGATGTACGAAGTTACTACCGTCAGCTGTTCGACAATCGTGATTGTGATAGGTTGCAACTCTGCTGAACACACTCAGTTTTGATTGTCCCATCTTGGCAATATTTTGCCGAGATTTGCACAGTCGAGTGTTCGTCAATACATTATACTGAGAACTCATCAAGCATTACGTTTGTTTGCTGCGATTAGAAGAAGCAGTTTCCGAGAATCAGCATCCAAACGTCACTTTTCCTGAAATTTCAGCAAAATAAAAAGCTGGAAGCTCGACTGGGAAAATTTCAGCAAAAATGCCGAGATTTGGCAGATAAAATTAAGTGTGAAGATCGTGCCACTCGTGCCTATCCCCGCTCTTCTTATCACACCTTCCAAAGCGAAGTTAAATAGTAGACACGAAAATCCATCACCTTGCCGTAGACCCCTCGAGATTCAAATGGACTCGAGAGTGTCCCCGATACTCGAACAACGCACATAACCACTCGATGCATCGTTGCCTTTATCGATCGCGTCAGTTTATGCGGAAATCCGTATTCGTTCGTGAACTGCCATAGCTGATCTCGATCGATTGTGTCGTATGCCGATTTGATACGTGGGCACATTGTATTTCCGGAATTTCTTCAGAACCTGTAGAACTGCGAAAATCTGGTCACCCATGAATCCCACCTGGCATTGCCACACGAACTCTCTTGTAAATGGTGACAAAAAGGCGGCATAGAATTTGGGAGTGAACCATGTAGGCGGTGTTCAACAGTGTGATCAGTGTTGGGAAAATATGAAAAAATCAAATCCCTCCAAAAATCAAAATCGTGCTTGATTTTCATAGAAAAAAATCGTCCCCTTACTCATATAAATAGTTTCAAACTGAAATAAATTCGAAGTTTCTTATCTTATCGATTTGGTATGTTCAGGATGAATTATTCAAAAACATTTGCTCAATCTCATAAGCGTTGTTAGAGATCGGGGGGGGGGGGGGATCTTACTATATGCAGTTTAAAAACGAAAATTATTGTAGTGTAAATATTTAATATCCACTTGTCCGTTCATTTGTTAGTGAGGAGATGTTGTTTGAATTATTAGCAGCTGGAAAATTTTAAATTTCTCTACAAAGCTTTTATTTAAAATATTAAACTGCCATTCGGGCCACCCGCATATAGAAAACACAGAAGTAGTCGTACGTCATGAACCAAAAACAAGAGAAAACGAAAACTGTCTTCACCAGTTTCGTCTAGGACACAGGTATAGTCGGACTTCGCTTGTTGGACTAACTTTAAGTGGGCTAAGTTTCAGTTGGGTTCCCAAGCCAAACGTCACTATTAACAGTGCTGATTCCTTTTCGAAATTTCGACCGGCTTCACGCAAAAACCGGCAAACGAGTAGAGTAATGAGACAGATTATTTCAATTCGATACAACGAGTTGCTTCCTTGATGGTTGTCAACGATATGGCTGAATGAGGTGTGAAACTAATTTCTGACTTATCAAGAAATTCACCCGAGACCTAGTTCAACAGCAATATTTGCTTCAAGGGATGGAACATCATCGCAAAGAGTACCTTGAGAAATCATAAAAAAAATAATATGCGCTAAATATAATCATTACAATCCAATGACATTTATGTGAATATATCTGACATTGTATATTGGACAAAAAAGAGCAGGGAAGAGAATGGTAGTACTCGCTTTACAACTGCTCTTATGTGATTAAGCAAATGTTGTTGAATAACCCATCCGAACAACTCGAGAAATGGGAAACTTCGAAGTTATTTTAGTCTTTATCTTTACTTTCATTGATATAAGTGAGGACTGGAAAGCATACAGTAAGCCCCCTCACCCCCACCCCATGTCTAACTACCCCTATTAAATGGAGCACATGTTTTTGAATACATCTGAACATTCCAACTTGACGAGATCAGAAACACCGAAGTTATTTGTATAGTTAGCCCCCCTCATCTCTTAATGTGTCTATGAGATTGGAAAATTGTTTTTGAACATACCAGTTCAAGAACATAAGAAACTCCGAAGCTATTTAAGTTTGAAACTTTACTTTTAAAATGAGTGAACCAAGCAATTATTTTCTGTAGAATAAATTAAATTTAAGAAGTACTGCCTATTTAGGGCTATATTTCTTCAGTCTTGTGAATTATTGTTTTTTTTTTTATCAAAGCAGATGCTTCAAAACGTGATTTCAGTCATATTTATGAAAGGAATAATGCAAAATTTAAGCATTTAGTTGAAATATCAGTGGTGGTCATATTGCCCCGAATGAACTTGAGTAATATTTGTTAAGAAAATCTTTAATGGTTATTTAGAAGTAGAAAAAAATTGCGTCATATAAGAAACCAATGACCATTTGTAAAGCTGTTGAAGGAATATCAACGATAAGTTATAAGAACTGCTTATAAACCTTATTTTCTGATTCAGAAAATTTATTACAGTTTTGACACTTTGAGGTATTCTAACAAAATTCGAATATTTGCTCTAGAGAAAAGTATTTTGTTATAGGCTTAAATAAAATGGATAGTTGAAGTTGAAGCCTGCAACAGATTTTTTGTAAAATATGTTTAATAAGTTGTTTTTTAAGTGGGTGGCCAGATTGCCCCATTGGCCATATTGCCCCACTTTCCCCTGTAGTGTACGCTAAAAATTGACATGTAAACACTGAATTTGAATACTAGGCCTTGAAAGCCTTGTTCGTTACACCTATAATAATGTAAGTTTCAAGCCTTTAAAGATGATAGTTAATGTTTCTCTACGATGAATCCAGTAGCTCTGAGTAGCACTCTTGGCCTCTCAATTCCCAAAAGGTCATATGTACACCTTATTTCCAAACATGTTTGCTCGGAGCAAGGCTGCTGGGCATCTACTGAAGTTTTTGTGTAGTACAGAATAAATCTGAATAACTTGCAGATCATAGAATTTCTCAGATCAAAACTGGTGTAACGAAAAGCTAGAATGCAAAAATATCAACTTTGATAATTTTAATCAAAATTGTCCAAGTTGGACACGATTGCGTAAAATCGATTTCTTGAACCACCCTGATATCTGCATATCAGTGCGTCAGTGTTAATTGAAACTTTTGATCAATGTTTTACTAGCGACATTGACTTAATCCTCCTCAAAGCCCCCCAATTGATTATTTCACTTAAAAACAAAGATATCGATACAGCAAATGTTATCTAAAGCGCCTTTTCTAGATAGTTCGCAAAATATTTCTTCGTTTAACAAACCGTCTGCTGATCCACTTGAAATCATTCGAATAATTATAGTCAAAGAGAAAGGACGCAATTCGTAAAAAAATGAGTAGATTTTATAATTTAACTTTGTTCGTAATCTTGACCGCGACGGTCATCATCGGTTCAACTACAGCGTACTATTGCGATGGACTGATTGGAGGAATGCTCATCAAATGGCATGAGCCTGAGGTCTGCGAACGATTCTACGCCTGTCAGCACGGTACGGACCATGAATGGTTCTGTCCGCCAGGTGAATTTTTCAGTCAAAGGAACCAACAATGTGAGAGTACGTGCAATCCAGTGGATCAAAGTACGTAGACAAATGTTCTTAAAAAGTCGGCTGAATCACATTCACTACATTTCTTGGAAATTTCTTTCACAGACCAATGGTGTGCAGGACTTCCTGATGGAATATTCATCCGTGTTCCTCCGAATGAACCATTCGATTGCAACAAGTACTATACCTGTGTAGGAGGGATCATGCACGCACAAAGATGTCCACCAGGGTTCCTATTTTCGCAGTTGAAACAAATGTGTGGATTTGAGCCATCGGATTGCTGATTATAGATAGTTTATCTTATATGTACAAAGTTAAGTAAACGTATAAAACGTATAAAAAATACAATATACAAATTACAAACTCATCGAGGTTCGGTAGGTTTTCAAACAACTATACGTGATCTACACTCTGGAACGGTTGGAACACAAGTGTGGTTTATTGTCAATTATCAAAGCCCTAGCTGCCCTACGCTTTTCCCTAAAACTGCTAGCTCTGCGCCTAGTAACGATGGTCCGATCGTCGTCCGTTACATTCCTGGATCGAAATTGCGGATTGCCATGATGCAGGAGCCAGTGTTTATCGAGTGAACTACTTCAACATTTTTTTTTTGTTAGTTAATTTATTTGATAATGCTCAATCGAATTAACTTTACAGAGTCGAGGATTCTTGTTCATTATTCAAAATATCGTAAAACTGTAGTCAAAAAGTACAGCACAACAAACACTTTATCTTCCGCTATCCAATAAGCCTCCTGCTTCATAATAGGATCCGCTTCCAGTATGGCAGTATACCCAAGGGGGTCAGAGCGCTTCCATTGTAGCAATGGACGCGAAACGTGGTCATCACTCACACACTCATCACGAAACGGTTGCTTTTCAAAGTCGACGACGCATCGACCGAAAGAACTGCTAATGTTGAATTTTGAGGTGGACCACACAATGGTTGATGTCGAGTAAACAGACGATCGCTGAACACTGACTACTTCAATATGTATCGCCCGAACGGATGTCAATCGGTCAAGTATGTGGCTAGCATTCCCTTGCGTTTTTCGACCCTTTTGCCAACGATGACATCAATTGGGTCGATGCTCCGGCGAGCGTGAACGGGCGTGAGAATGCTCCTAGACGACCAGGAGGTAGGTCTGCCATGATTGGAGGATTTGGCTCCGCATGTTCGATCTGACATCTTTGACAATTTCTATATGCTTGGTTGAAGCACGAGCGTATGCGGCCGCTTTGATATTTCTGCAGCAGTTCGTTTATCACTGTTTCGTGGTTTTGGTGACTGCCAGTGGTATTTATTGTGGTGGTGTGATATTATTAGTAGTAGTGATGTGGTGCTTGTGTGGTAGGATGATGGGTTTCTTCGCGTCTTCAGTGGCGTATTGGTACACTGCGATACGCGTTCTCATGCCAGGTTCGTCCAGCCACGGTGTCAACTTATACAGCGAACTAGATCTTGGAAGTACCGCTGTTTGTTGTTGAGGTGTTCCGAAGCATGGAAAGTTTTTCAGGATAACCTTCTTGCGTGAGGCGAATCAGGTATGCTTTAGCTGTATAGAGTTCGTTTTCAATTAGCGGTCCCGTTTAATTCGGCTAATTCCGTTGCTTGGAGCGGCAGTGCTGTTAATCGTAACACACGTGCGACAACATTTTTCAATCGTTCCCAGCTGGAGTAATCAGTGATGCAGATGATTGGTTTTGGGAGAGTGCAGTGGACTGAAAGACTTGTTAGGAGCTCGGCGTCTGTGGATTCGTTCCTGATTGCTGATTGTGGCCACTTGTCTTCGGTTATCCGTTGAACCACCTGCTCTCAAAGGATAGATCAGAATGTACGTCCCACTTTATGCCGTCGTCAGCTACGTTTAGCTTGCTTGATACGTGTCGCCATTCGTGCCAGTGTAGCGCTGATAATCGGAATTGATCCAGCACAAAACATCCCATAAGGTAAAGGAGCAGATGAGTTTGCTGGTGGAAAGATCATATATGATTACCTTTGTATGGGTCCCCTCACATTGCTCAATCCCAGGCAATGAGAACGCAGACTCTCTCTCAAAGGTGGGCTAACAAGGCGAGATTTATGATAGAAGAGTTTCACATGATGATTTTTTCCCATTCGTACGTCAGAGTTCTCTTTTAAGTTGGCAAAACGATTTGACAAATAATTCTCTTGGGCGGTGGTTACATTCCATTATTCCAAATGTTTCTTCGAGGTTTAAAGGCCGTCGAGATCATTGGCTGCTGGTAGCGGCGTCGCCTCAATGGCGCAAGTGCTCCTTGCCTGAATGATAACTACAAATCTCGATTACTTTTCGGAAGGACATATCAGATTTTGTAAATAACGCATTTTATCGTCGGTTTGGCATAACTAATAGCTCGCCCCACATACTAACACCGCTAACAGGTTGGGAAATTTTCCCCTATCTGATGGTAGTATTAGCATGCGTGGGCGAGCTACCAGTTACGCCAAATCGACGATCAAATGCATTGTTTACAAAAGCTGATACGTTCCTTCGAAAAAGTAATCGAAAAATACTTCTTGGGCTGTGTACCAATTGCCGAGTTAAATTCAACTCGTGGTTTAACGTGACATTTCATACACTCAAAAAATTCCACACGCCATCATCATGTGTCTCACACTTAATTTTGCGCATATTGTGAAAAACATCCATTTCATGTGTGAATCTTATGCTATGAACCATGCCTGAACACTATGGATTTGAATTGTGACACACTTGGATTCTATGTGCCTCATATGGTGATATCAATAGCTTTGCACACCATAGTTCAATATTCTACAATATTCTACTTTATCGACTTCTACTTTACCGACTCTAAAAATGAATCGACAAATATATAAACAAAACTGCCAGAGGCCAGAGCTTTCAAATATCTTTTTAATGGGTCTGATTTTGGATTCGATCATGAACTGTTGGGGTGTGCTGCTGCCAGAGTCTTCGTTCGATCTCATTGTGCCACGGTTGTTCTCATATATGAGGCGGGTTGATAGGAAAAAGTCACAACTCTTGTTTTCGATGTTTACCTTTCTGAGCAAGCAATTCACATCGTATTGAAATGCAAAACACTTTAAATCCATCTGTTTTGAACAGTAGCGTGATTCAATGTGCAATACACTTGAATAGACAGTGAAAAAATTTCAACATTTCAAAGTTTGAAACACTATAAAGTAACGTGTATAACACATTGAACCAAGGTGAAATACACTTAAAGTAAATGTGATTCTGCATTTAAAAAATCTAGTGTTTAAACACTTCGATCAAACGTGTGAAATGTTTTGAGTATAAGTTATTTGCAATGTTCGAAAATGCCGGAAATTGATCAGTTTTCAAACAGAACTCAGCCACGGTTAGCAAAATTTAACTTCTAGTCGGTCCGAAATAACCACGCTAGTATAGCAGGGTTATTCGATAACTCATCTGTCACTTTTAACCACGAGTTAAATTAAACTCACCCATTGCGACACAGCCTTGGGAGTAAAATTAGGGCCATCCATAAATTACGTATATTTTGACCAACTAACCCCCCTTCCCCCTCGGAGCGTGTTTTGCAATACACCTAATACATGCCCGGTCCCAACTTCTGACACCCCTCTCCTCCCTCAACTCCTACGTTATTTATGAAAGCTCCCTAATCATTGGGCAACACTGAAAGACAGCAGCACACAGCACACAAAATGGGTTGGACATTTATGCGAAATTTCGGTATCGAAAGTCAATATTTCGCGATCACAACATTTTAGCTTAAAATTCCTCCATTTAATTCTCAGTACATCTTCAATCTATTGGTTGAATTAAAAAAAAATCTTAATATGGTTTTTTAAGATTTCGTGCGTTTTGTGAACGCACATTTATTATTTTGCATTAGAAAACGGGAACGGGGTGTTTCTGTGGTGATAAAAAGGATTTTCCTACACAGATTACAGTTTTCTGAACCAAGCACTGAAATTATCAGACGGTACCTCTATTTATGCGTTTAGATTAGCTATGAAAGTCCCTCCTACTTGGAAAATTATGCTGTAGAACGGTTTATACAACCCCATTTTGTTTTGCATAATTCTTCAAGAAGGAGGGACTTGCAATGCTTATCTCTTAGCATAAATAGAGGTACCGTCGAGTTTTTTTTTCAGTGCTAGGTTCTGAAATTCAACAGTGAGTGTTCAAAAGGGCCTACTTGTAATGTTCGATTCTCTTCATCGATTTTCTGTTTACAGCTAAGCGAAACAATTAATCATTTTGTTAAGCTTCTGCATTCATGTTCCATCAGATGTCACTGCTGTTATTTGCAGTGACATGTATCGGAAACTGCACACAATCTGTTTTCCGTTAATTGTTCACAGAGGAGACTGCAGTGCAAAACATTTCTGGTACCTCTATATATCCATTTAGATTAATATTCGAAGCCCCTCCTGTTTTACACATTCTGCACACAAAATAGCTCACCCCTCACAGAATTTCCCGCCAATTTTTAAGAATGGGGCCGGGCAGAAAGTATCTATGCGGAGAATATGTAAAAAAGGAGGGACTTCAAATGTTAAAGTAAATGCGTATATAGAGGTACCAGACATGTTTTGTAGTGTCAGGTACTCTATTTTGTAATCTGTGAAAGGGAAATGACAAATCGAGTGTCATCAAAATACATGGCATGTTGAGAGATTGAGGTCGTGAGAGCAAATTTTCTCTCTCAAATTTGTTAGCTCTCTGGGGACTGGTAGTAACGCAGGTAAAACTGTATGGGAAAAAATCGTTTTTTTAAAGTTGTAGCTTGTTTAACAATAATTTCCGGGAAAAAAGTGAACGACAAAGTCTCTTGCTAATTTCTTTAGTTTGTCGTTCACTGTTTTTGAACTGAATATGCACCGAAAGCGAATTATTCCCACTTCTCTCAATTTCTATATGGGAATTTTTATCACTGCCTACCAGCGGAACAGCGCCATCTCTGTGGAAAATGGTCGAACGAAATGATTAATTCAAGTTAAACATTGCATTAGGTCCTAAGTAACACTGACAAGATTCTCTTCATCGACTTTCTCCTTGAATCCACTTGGCCCAGGTATTTTCAGCACACATATCGATAAAAGAAGTTTTTTATCTAGCATCTAATACGACAAACACCACAAGGAACGATTCTGTGCTCAAGTTATTTAGGCTGTGTTCCATTTGGTGAATTTTTACTTATATTTGACAGATGGAAAATTTTCAAATAAACCTGCTATTCCAGCAGACTTATTTCTGATAGACAAGGAATCAATTTGACAGACGCTTTCTCAAAAAATCGGCCGATCTACAACAGAGGGATTTTCGAACATCTTAATTTATTTTCGAAGCGTCAAATCTAAGTGAAAATTTTCCAAATGGAAAACAGCCTTAGGCTGTAAACCATTTGCCGAGTTAAATTTAACTCGTGGTTAAAAGTGACATTTCGAAAGTTATTCTTGATGTTCGAAAATCTCTGTGGTACCGATCGATCGGTTTTCGAGCAGAATTCAGCCACGGTTGTCAACATTTAACTTCTTGTCTATCAGAAATAACCACGCTCGGATAGCAGGGTTAATCAATAACTTTCCATCTGTCAAATGTTAACCAAAAGTTAAAATAATCCACCAAATGGTTCAGAGCCTTAGTATTATTTTTTTATTTGTTCAATCTGTAGATAAAAGATGTACCGAGAACTTATTGGAGGGATTCATGGCTAATTGATATCATCTCGATCAACTATGAAATGTTGCATAACATTGATGAAAAATTGTGCACTCCATTTTTGTGTGTGCATTTATTTTTAGCGTTTTGAAGTTGAATCGCTGAGGATCAATTTCATTACCATAGAAAAATTTCAAGAGTACAGATATCAGCTCTCACAAAACTTATAACAAAGAAACTGGAACTTCACGTTTGTTGCAGTCCAGTTCACAAGGAGTTTCAATTTCATGAGTGATGTCACAACACCTGGAGAAAGCCTTACTCATATCTGATTGTAATTTAGGAACCAAATGAAATAGTATTCGCATTTTTATGAGGTCCTGAATTTAAACAAGTTTTACTAAGTAGGAAATCCAAAATTTGTACATAGGACCGAAATCATAGGTTACTTCTACTGTATTTTAAATCAATATCTAGAAAAAAATGCACGAGAATTTCACTACACAGCTTAACGCAGGCTACGTCAACCCTGCGGTCGTGTGTTGTACAAAACCCCACCAATTTTTTTTTTTCTTACGGCATTAGGGTGGCCCCTTCCCTGTTAATTTGGAAAAAAAATAGTTTTCCTATTTTTTTATAATTTTTGGATTTTGTATCAAAAGGTCAAATGAAAGATTATTAAAACAAGTTTTTAGGAAAAATATGAATATGGGCTTTAATCGTGGTTTTGCATTGAAAAACATTGATCGATTAACATCATTTGCATGGTCCAGGAACCAAAGGTGCTATTGCATGTTTTTTTTCGCTTAAAAGTAGAATTCAGCGTCTTAAATGCTTTTCCGTACCTCGATATGTCCGGGTTTGATAGATCGTCGATAAGCCACTGCTATTCTGGTGCAAGGAGCACCATCATCGGGTTTGAATGGTTACGACAGCAACTCGCTCATAAATGGTGTGATGTGATATGAGTGGCCCGGTGGCCTTAGAACGACCGTTTTTGCTTACTCAGCAGAACATCATGGATTAAATCTCAGGTCCCTTCACATTCTAAATTCGTTAGTCGTTTTTTTTTCTTAACATGAACACATGAAACGAACTTTGCTGCAAACCCAACCATTTTATTCAACATCCCAGTGATTTCTCTTGGAAGTGGAGAAGATTTATCGGCTTCCAACAAAGCTAGTAACCATTCCTTATTTGACGTCGACGTGCATTCGGACGTGGCCGGTGCTGATATTGCCTATTATAAATTTAGAGATCACCAGTTTTTACACATTGAAGATCATAGCTAGTTCGCTGTGTAATTCATCAGTGTCATTCCCACTTTTTATACCTGTGATCATGACATTTTTACCTATGGGATGAGTACTTAAGGGGGTTAGGTTTTTGATAAGTCTTTAGTGGGAATGACACTTACTGCACATTGTAGTCGAAATTCGTATCTTTCATGGATACCAAAATTAATTAAGTGGAATTAAATGGAAGATAACCTTTTTTGCTGTTTCATTTAAGCATTCCGCTAAACAACCCAATTTCATTACTTCATGGGGAGACTTTTGATTTACAAAAATATATGAAAGTTAGGACGGCTCATGTCTAAGTTTAGCAATTCTGTAATTAAATCAATTATGTGGGTGTACGGTCTGTAGTACAATTTCTTGTTTTTCTTTTCTTTTTCAGATGCTCGGAATCGGTACAGACAAGGTAGATCTGCTTTCGCACCGGTTCCAGTTTTCCAGCGTCCTAGGACTAGACGACCAGTCATGGGGCTATTCGTACCGCGGTTTGACTCAGCACAACAGCCAGCTTAAATACTATGGGAAGAAATTCAGTCAAGGTCGCATAATCGGTGTATACGTCGATTTGTTCCGGGGGGTTCTCGAGTTCTACCTAAACCGACGATCCCAAGGCCGTGCCTATGCAAACATTCCACGCGACAGCAACGGATGCATTTACCCGATGATCTGCTCTACGTCAGCCAAGTCATCAATCAAACTTATCAATGCAGCATCTTTCAAGGATAGCCTAGTGTTCAACTGCATGAAAGTGATCTCCAAGTATCCAAAATTGTTGGAGCAAGTGCATGCAGTCCCTGGATTACGGCGACTTGCAGATGATTTGTGGTTCCTTCAGTTGAGGGAACCGAAAAAGACTGATGAATTTCAGCGCAACAATCTGCTGCTAGAGGATGAAGCTCTACTGTGTGGGTTGAAGAAAAAGAAATTCAACGACATTGTTACCCAAAGCCAGTCGCACACCTCGCAGGAATGTGAAAATATATCTGAAGATCAGATATACGACAATATGATCACGGAAGAAGATACTAAAAAACATTCAACGAACAGTAGTCGCACTATTAGCACTAGCAGCAGCAGTGAGGACGAAGAGCTGGCGTGGATGATTTCTCGAGAATTTTTCTGTAATCACTGAAAAGTCGTATAATCAAGACTTTTCCTTGGTTAACTTGAACATTTCAGAATGTGACTGACTTTCAATTACTTTATCGGCAGTAGACTTAAGTTTGTTGAATATTTAGCTATAAGGAACCTGTGCCATTTACACTAACAATAGATATGTGTGTTACCATATATGTTATTGAATGAAATAAAAGTAACTTTAGGCTTATGAAGTTCTCAGTAAATCAATATCACGTTTGGTACATGGAAAAGAACATAAGTTAATATTACAAATTAAGAAGCGCGGCCAGAGTTGAAACTATTTTGATCAAATCACCCGTGTGGTGTTTCGAACCGATTAATACACGATCGACAGCGATTATTACGGAAAATATTGAATTCTTTTATTATTGGAAAATTACACGCGGTTGCAAACTCGAAGTCCAAGAATAATCTTCTTTTCTTTCTTATCCTTCTCACCGTTCTTTTTCTCTCCTCCTTTTTCCTTCCTTCTCGACTTAATTCAAATGATTGACTCAGAGTATTTTCTTTCCATACGAAATTTACTCATATTTGGGAGAACTCATAACTGCAGATTTTCCCAAATATCGTTACCGAGCCGTTGGTCCCGGTTCATGAGTTGATGGGTCGATAGGTAGGGTCCAGGTGTGGGAGCTGCCTCCCTGGCGTCGGAAGCATTGATGCTTAGCACGGAAAACAAAATCGTCGGAAAAAAAAACAAAACAAGGATTTAAGGATCCCATTAATTTGATCTCGAAAAATTATTGTTTGTTTCAGAGATGCAAAATATCATGACACTCATTCGACACTCAACAACGCATCAACTGACTATCGCTGGCAGATCGTTTTGTCACGCATTGAGAGGTTGAGCCATGGCAAACAACAATCACCAGTAATGGTCGCTGCTCACAGGCAAAACGTAACACTCGCTGCTGATGATGTAAAGCACAACGACAACAATGAAAACGTCTGCAGTGCTATGATAAGAAAAGGCGAAACCACAGAAGAGAATAAAAATAAAACAAAGCTGGCAAAATTTAACGGAAGCTGTTGGGCACACTCACCAACACACTCACATAAGCAAGCAAAGCAGCAACTGCTTCAAAACGAGCATGATTGTCGGGAATGATCAGATCGGTGATGGATCAACACCGAAGACGATTCACCAGTTGTTTTTCACTTCTTTCGTCAACTTGCTGGATGGTCGTTACTAACGTTACTACCATCAGCTGTGTGACGATCGTGATTGTGATAGGTCGCAACTCTGGTTTATTTAATTATTATTAGGCAATCAAATAATAATTTTATTAATTCAATAAGCTAGTGCATTGTCCATTTCCTCACTCAGTGCTCATTTTTCTAACTCGATTTATGACAACCAACAATTTATTAAGATGATTTTAAATTCAGATCGTGGATTGGTGAATTTGCCGAAAACTTGAGGCACATAGAAAAAAAAATCAGTCTCAGACTTAGACAAATTTTGACAATTTATAGACAATCAATTTTAAAGATTTCGGAGATAGAAACTTGTATAATACCTCAAATTTTCATAACTCTGGGACCTAAACAAATTTTCTAGATAGCAGTCTTAGAAAAAAAAGGATTATCCTGGAATGAGAAAAATTGTAAAAAATGTCTAGGACTTAAAATCTCGATCTGGGATAAATTATAGAGATTTTGGACCAATTGTCCAATGGCTGGTGTGGTGCCCTCAGGGATATTTTAGGATGCTCGTGGTCGGAATAATCCGGGGATTCATCAACACAACTGTACACTTGTTTTTACTCTGTCTCTTTATTGACCTGTTTCTCCTCTTCGGTAAGGTAGTAGTGTTTCAGTCGGCCGTTGTCGTGGCACCACGGCACCACATCTGGTTTTCTCTAGGAGATGGGAAATCTAATCAGCGATGACGAAGTCCTTGAACTTTGATGGGAGTTTTACTTCTCGACGCGTTCTAGAATTTTCAGAAGTTATTAGTGAAGAATACTATAACTATCCAGCTTGACACATTTTTAAAAATTCTAGTCTTTTAAAATATGTCTAGGAGGAGGAGGAGCATAGTTTTCAGGTGGGGCATAGTGAGCATCCCGCAGTTTGGCCCTGGATTTGTAGCTGCATGAAACAAATCAACTGGTAGTAGGTTCAATATCATTATGATATTGATCCTACCATCCATAAATTTGTTCTGAACGTCCTGAAGTCCAAGCTGGTGCACGGGATGCTCACTATGCCCCTATTACCCCTATATTATGAAAATTTTCCTAAACCATTTTTCGAAATCTAAAGCTTGAAAAACGTAAAAGATCAAGACATAAAAAGCCAGGATATTTCGACTAGACTTACCTATGCTATTTCGATCACATGGCAAGGGAAAAAATAGAAATGGTATAATCTGGTCCGGACAAATTTTGAAGATAATGGACTTGAATGTGGCAAAAAAAAATTACACACAGAGAAATGATTTTTAAATTCAAATGGATATATTTTTGGCTCAGGGCCTAATATATTTTTGGTATTGATTCAAATATATTATTCGGTGAATTCAAAAAAAATATTTGTAAATCAACCAACTGGTTGTAGAGTCAATAATCAGTTTGTTGATTCTAAAAACCATTTTGTTGATTCAGAAATATGTTTTGTTGAAATAGTGATACGATATGTTTGAATCAATAACAAAATACATTAGATCCTGAAACAAAAATCCATTTTTCTGCGTGTAGTCATTCTATCACCTGCAATTGGACAGTTCTGGTCTGTTCGCAACTCTTCTCGTCGGACTTTACACGCTGATTTTTAATTAACCAAAGCAAGCTGTGATTTGAGGTGATTTTCCAAAGACAAATAATTGAATTATTCTTTACTTTCAAAATTTATATTGGTCGTAAAAAAGTGTATTTAATGACTAAATTTTAAGAAATAGTGACTTTAGTGTTTTTTGGTTGAAAGAAGTGACTGACTTGAAAATAGTGAACTAGCCACTAAAAAGTGACCTGCTACTAGATCTGAGGTGGGCTCTGCTCCCCACTCTTTGGGACATCCCCTCGTATAATGGCTTGTTCTGTATCGCATTGAAATATTTTTATCATTGAAAGGAGATTCTTCTTGCTCGCGTGGATCACGCGTAAGTGTCTCTGTTTACGGATCAACCTTCCATTTTTGGCCCTTCATACAATGGTAAATTGAATGCAATCAGATCATACTAGACATACTAGTTGGACAGTCCACTGTCTAATAGAGTTTTTGATCTAATTTTCGTCCTACTAAGCACACCCGCGTTTTACCTGTTTTCTGAAAGAGTTTAAACAAAAAATGGAATATTTCTTTCAAAGATGACTTCTAAATTTATTCACCTTTCCATACGTACCGTTGAATTTGATAAAGAGTCACAAATGGTTGAGATATTGTTTAAAATCTAATACTGCTTCTTGATTCTAAATTCGATCTACGAGTTTCAATTCCGTTCTAACGTATTGAAACGCCATTAGATTTACTTCGTTCTACGGATGATGGTAGAAAAGGGGATTCGCTAGGAGCGCTTCTTTTGTTTTGAGAACAATGAACGTAAATATTCATACAATGCGCTCTAATATGATCTACGTTGTAGTTAATGAACTAACGCATCGGAACAAACCTATTATTGATTTGTATAAGGTGAAATTATTGATATTATAGGTCTTTTCTGATCGATAGAACGGAAATGGGCGATTAAGACGAAGTAGCGCTCTACCCTAGCTGTGCCCTGAGTGGTATCCTTTACATAAATTCACTTATTATATTCTCGTTTACGTTCAAACCCTATTTTTCATAAAACTTCATATTGTATGAAAAATGCGGTTCAAACGAAAACGAGAATATGGGTGATTGTTTACATGTTCGATTTGAATATTTGCTCGATTTAGAACGAACAATTTTCGTGACGCGATGATATAATAAGAATCACATTCTTCTACGAATAAGTGGACAGCTCTCAACAAGAGCGAGACAACAAGAGCTTTAACATAAAATTGAGCGAAAAAGTTCGTCATTAAGCTATTCGTTTAGCCGTGCCTATTTCTTTCAGTAAACAAATACAAAGGACAAACTATCATCAGCAAAAAAATATCTTCATTTGATTTTTATTTATTTGTTTTTTTTTTTCAAATAACACATTTTATGACTACCAAATATCCATTCTTGGAACATATTATTAATATTTACAGCACATTAATAAATTATGATTCAAATTTATGTAATATAGCAATGATATTCAATGCCTAACAATTTATCCGCAAGCACTTGTATTATTCACGTTTTAAAATAAGTGTCAACATATCAGAATTAAAATTACGATTGTAATTTAATGATCTTTTCCGACATCAAGAGCATGAAGTATTTTTTACCACCGACATTTAGTTGGTGGTGGCGGTGGCGTAGGTTCATGATCTCGCTGAAAGTTATTGAGCTGATAGTTGCCATTGTTGCTATTGCGTCCATTATTGGCGTTGCTGTTGTTAGCGTAGTAAGGTTGGTTCATGCGGTACGTTCCTCGTACTCTAGAATTACCAACCATGTTCTGTTGCTGTGGTCCATTTTGACCATGTTTCGGTCCACTATGAATGTTGTTGTTGTTGTTGTTGTTGTTGCTGCCGACGCCGACGACGCCAAAGTTTTCGGCGTTGTGCTCGCCGCCGGACTGCTGCTCGTTTCCCGACTTAGCGCAAATTTCCAATCGTTGCAAGTCATCTAAATATTGGGCAATAAACAGGAAACATAAAGCAAAAGAGTTAGAATATTCTGTAATTGCAAAATATTGTTTTGGTCAATTTAATCTAATTAAAAATGTAAGTAAAGTTCGTTATAGAAGCTGCTGGCATGGATAATCTCTGCAAGTTTTAAAAGTTAATCCTTTGAGCGATTTCGTCGATATTCCAGTTTGCGTCAGTTCTTCTTATTGTTGAAATAACTATCTGCATCATTGCCTAATTTAACTGCACCTTTTCGATCACTGTCGAAAAATGGTTAATCTTTTCCGATTAGGTAGGGTTAGTTGAACGTATAGAATAGATATACTTGAATGAAATGAAAAGTTCCGGGAATTGAATGAACACAACATAAAATCCGGCAAGTTCCGGAAAAATTCATGATCATTTTCACAAGAAACTTATCTGAAGTTTATTTAGGATATAAGTTAGCAAGGAAAGGAAATTCAAACGTAATGTGTAAATTAAAAAAAAAAGGAATCATAACAAGTTAAGGGAATACTGTGTTGTGAAACGCGTACAACGCAAAATGAAAACTACAATGAGTATGTTTCCGAGAATCAGCTTCTACCAAAGAAGGAAAACCTCGTGTGACTAATGTGCAGTATGCCATGTGCTTTGGAGGCTGTATGAAATTGTAATAAAATAAGAGCTATAAAATAAGGATTTATACTTCCGCACCACCGAAGGTCACCTAAAAGAAATTTATAAAAGAAACTTATATACTAGTTCTGATAAGTCGAAATTTGGCGTGAAATAACTCCAAGTGATGCGTTGACTCCCTCTCCAAGCTCGCAGGTCCGACAAAAAAACATTTCCACAATACTTTTTTAAAACGCCAATATACAACGACCCGCGACAAAAACTTCGCTTAGCAATATAATATAATCAATCACAAGTTTGGCATGTTTTATACAAATACGGTACCTGCTGAAGCTGCAGAGTAAATTTGCGATGTTATTAGACCACCGGATGTCGACGACGTTGTAACCGTTGCCGTCGACGTTGAAGACATCGTGTTTTTTGCTGTCACCGACCCGGCGCCGCTGCTTTGAATCATCCTAGTTGAATTTATGGGGATATTTAGTCTTAAAATTAAGTGTTGAGTTAATAGATTCAATTGGAAAGGTTAACCTATTTGTGGTAGGTTAAGATGGTCTATCCATCAAAATGGCAACATTGCTCCTATGAGATTATTAATTAAGTAAACTTACGTATACGCCATGACAAAGCTTGATCAAAATAAGAATGTCACAAAATGCCGTGAAGATGACTTCATAATTCTGCAACATATTTATTGGTCATCAACCACCATCGACTTTTGGAATCCAATGGAGAAATCGATCAACTTGCTAAAACAAAGTATCTACCGAATCGACAAACATTGAAAGCCCAATAATAGTTTTAACCATCGAATTAGGCCCAAAGGGAATAGATCAATCAAACAATGAAAAAATAAAAGTTAATACACTTTCCAACAAGACAAAAACATCAAAAGACCTGATAAAATTATAGGTATATAAAAATAGTGAAAAGAGTAATTCAGGATTAGTGCTAAAAGAGTTGAACGCGAATACCGTGTGACACCCGTTCATCGATCGACCTCCATTGACCGCACATTATTTTTTTGATTTTTTTTGATAAAGTTCACAAAATGAGTTTAGACAAGTGTTTTACCGACTTAATTCAATTCGATTTTGGCTGACAAAGGGTGTAAATTGCGGGAAATTTCAATTAGAATCGGTTCCGTGCGATAAAGGTAAGAATGACAAATGTAACAAAACCGAACACTGAAAACGAATCTTACTTTTACTCATTCGTATGGATACATTTCTAAAAGCGTAGATTACTCATGCGCTGAGTGACGTACGCTTTTAGAAATTTTGCCCATACGAATAAGTAAAAATGACTCACAACCAGTCTTGAAAACTGTCACTGTAGAAGTAACAAAATGACTGATCACAGTCACCCTTTTAATTTTATCACTCTCGAATCGGACGCTCACTCAAGCAACGTACCAGCTAAGAGGCGTACCAGTTGCTTTTGACATTTGACAATAAAAGTTGGTCCCTCACCGCTCCACTCACTCATTCTGCACACTGCTGTTTACACTATTCTTCATAGAGAGTGTCATCCAACCCGGGGCAACTTGACAAGTCCAGTACATTTCCAGTGTACACGGTAAGAAAAAATACTCAAAATTAAGTTTAAAAAAACTCAACGTTGGGTTCTATCATTTGAGGTCCGCCGTTGAGTGAATCAGAAAAGCGGCGTTGGTTAAAATTTACTCAACTATTGAGTAATAATAAATGAACTAAAATATAAGTTTATTTTCATTGAGGTTGCTTTTATGCGGCTTTAATCATTTCATTTTCACAAGCGTTGATAGACGAGTGGTCAACACACGGGCCCCGTAATCTCAACGTCCATGGTTCGGTTCCAGTCTGCTCCGTTTTATATTTTTTTGTCAACGCCAGGATTACTCAAAATTGAGTTTTTTTCTTTAACTTAATTTTACCTAGCCCCACGGAAGCCACGTGATGAGTGAAAGGAACTCAATTTTGGGTACTTTTTTCTTACCGTGTACTCCGAAAATTTGGTACTGGTGGTTCTGTCAAACTCACAAATTTCAGAAGTGTTATCTGAATAGGGCGAATGCAGATATGTAAATAAAGTAAATAAAATACTGAACATAAAAACAGATAGCCTCATCTGTTTCTTGAAACTTCAAGTTGGTGGGGAACAATGTTAATTAAACGGACGGGTGTAACAAAAGACAATCACTGAAATTTATTCGTTTTAGAAGCTCATTATGAATATCTTTTGTTGAGAGACGCTTATTTTAATTTATTTTATTTATTTCTTCATGTTTGAATGAATATACGAAATGTTAGTGTTCACACAGCAAACCTGCTACTCACCGCGAATAAGAATCAATTTTGTATTTTTTTTCACCCCTCAATAGAAAGATGGGGAAGTAAACTGTTTTTAATGATACGGCTTTTTATTGCAAGTCTTCACCGCACAAGTATGCTCAGAAACTTTATTCTTAAGACTGATAATATTCAAGAGCAAAATATAATAGAATCAACCAATGTGTTTTTATTTCTATTTGATTATATAAGAAAAACTTCCATCAATCTGTTCCAATTTGTTTGGATTTATTTCATTTCACCACGAAAATCATAAATCGCTCTTTTCACATGGCATTCTTGCTTGTTGTTTGACATCCACACATGGTGAAACAAAAAGTTGCCTTCCCATAGAGAAATACCATTGCGGCGGTGAAGGGCAGACCCTTTGTTTACGTTGTGTGGCGACATCTACTATTTGCAAGTGGGTACGTGAAACTAAGATTATCTGTCACCTTGCCGGGGAGTTGGTGTCATCTCAGCAGCAACTTTTCTATCAATCAGTATTGTTGACATTCGTTTACCTATCATTGATGATAATCGTGAAATTCATTTTTCCTATAGTAGCCGCCGGTTCTAGCGCACAGTTTTTGTGCCCTTCACACGAAGAAACTGAAGAAAAAAGTATATTTCATTGATTAATATCACCTGAAGGATTCTGCTTTTTCAACGGCTGTTAGTTAAAGTTACCGTTAAACGGAGTGTCTTTGATCGCAGGGGAGACTTTGATCAGGTCGTGCAGCGCTACACAGAAAAAAAAAGTTGTTGAATATTACATCCAAACTGCTGCAACCAGGACAATCCATCGGTTGTGTAATATAACGTTGTACGATGTACATCGATTTTGCGAACAAAATTACATCCATTGATGTAATATTGTACCTGCTTTTTGCTATTACATCATTATTTCATCATCAGCTTGAATTACATTGATCGATATAACTTTTTTTTTGCTGTGTAATCTGCTCAGGCATCAAAATTATCCCTATCCATTATCCATCATCCAATCTATCATTGGATATTATCCCTACACTAGCTTGGTTCGTTTTTAAGTCAATAAATCTGGAGAAAATTTGAGATTTGGACGTATTTGAGTTTGTAACCAAACACGCGAATCACCGATTTCTCGCAAATATCAAATGATGTACGCTCAAATCTCAAAGTTCTTGTCTGTGTCACACTCAGACTTGACGTCTCATCATCTAGTCACTCAGTCGACACTCAGATTCCGATTGTCAGATATGAACGTCACTCTTTTGAAGGATTGTCAGATAGCTCAACAAGTAAGTCGGGGTTTGGTGTGGTGAGTGTTATCGGTGAGATTGGTTTAATTGTTTTGGTCTTTTCCTTTGGCTATGTACGCTCTCGTGACAATCGTGAGATTTTGCAACTCTGCTCACAACTGAATAAAAGTTACTCATTCTCTGAGTTGATTTCGTTATCTTTCAACACTTTTTTATGTAAGCGAACTTTAACATGTTTGTATAAAATAAATCAAGCAGATAACAATAGGATGTGCTGTACATCTAATATGGATACTTTTAAAGAGTGTAATGAAAAAATATGAACGATTAAGATTGATTGTAGAAAATGTTCACCATATAGCCATCAAACCGCAATCGGAAATGTAAACAGAGCGGCTTGTGAATGTTTTTACAAGTTTCAATATCGATTTTGGGTAAAATTGTTGAGGACGTAACCTTTTTATAAAACTCGTTTGTAAACTTTTCCGCATAACTCTGAGAAGCGATTAATGAGGATTTTATAAGATCTAGTATACTGCAGGTTGCAGTAGCGAGTTGTGGATAAACATCCAATCGATTCTTCAATCTACTTCTTTTGGTTCAACAAATTTGAATGTGACCAAAGTAGCCTCCCACGACGGTACTTCATCATTTCGCAGTAGTGATGTAGTTAGTGGCGGCTGTTCATAGACTACATAGATACTTTAGAGAGGGGAGTGTTTGACGAGTATCTATGGTCCATACAACTTTTAAAAATGTATATGGATCCAGGTGATCCACGACTATCGGTCAATCTCATGTTTGTCAATCTACTATTAACACTCCGAATACGGTGGGTAAAAAACTTTACCGACTACGAAGCCTCCGGAAAACGTGTAACGGCAAGTTTGCAATGGCATAACTTAGCCATTTCTTAATGAATTTCAAAAATTGTGGCACCTCTAGAATTCCTAGGGTTTGTAGATGATTTTGATTGTTTTTGAAGAATTGATTGAAAACAGAGTCGTTTAGTTTTTTAAAAAGCGAAAAGAGTTGTTACACGTTTTTTGAAAGGTGTGTTTATAGGGTTTTGCAAGTGGCGCAAGATCTGTATATTAAATTAATGGGCACAAATGTTCACAATTAGCCAGAATACAGTCATGGTTCCTATACAAGGATCCTGAAGACAACGGAACGGTCCTCGATAAATCAGGAACATCCATAATAGTGGTCAATCCATGAACCTGATCCTAGAGCTCCACGGTTTTTTTTAACATTAGGAACTGTGATATAAACAGGTATTTGGGGTCGTGACATAAACATGGACCTGGATGTCCATGGGACCGTACTCCGGAGGTTCCGGAACATCCGTAAAAGTGGTCAATGTATAAACTGATCCTAGAGCTCAACAATTTTTGAAGAACACTAAGAACTGAGATATAAGAATGAATTTGGATCATGGACCCAGATGGCCATCGGATCGTCCAGCGGAAGATCCGGAACATCCGTAAAAGTTGTCAATTCATAAACTGATCCTAGAGCTCCACAGTTTTTTTTCAAAAAACATTAGGAACTGTGATATAAGAATAATTTTGGGGTTTTGACATAAACATGTACATGCCATGGGACCGTCGTCCGGAAGATCAACAACATCCGTAAAATGGTCACTCCATAAAATTGAGAGGTGGAAGCAGTACTATGACGAGCACCTCAACGGTGATGCAGCAGAAAACGAAGGTGTCACGGTAACAGACCTTGGAGCACGCGCAGAAGACGACAGGCTACCGGCCCCTGATCTTCAAGAAGTTGAGAAGGAGATCGGTCGGCTGAAGAACAACAAAGCAACTGGTGTAGATCAACAACCAAGTGAGCTATTAAAATACGGTGGTGAAGCACTGGCTAGAGCACTGCACTGGGTAATTGCCAAGATTTGGGAGGAGGAGATATTACCGGAGGAGTGGATGGAAGGTGTCGTATGCCTAATCTACAAAAAGGATGACAAGTTGGATTGCTGCAACTACCGCGCGATCAACTGCTGAGCACCGCCTACAAGGTACTCTCCCAAATTCTATGCCGCCTGGCACCATTTGCAAGAGAGTTCGTGGGGCAATACCAGACGGGATTTATGGGTTCATATCCGTGATTCGGCAGGTTCTGCACGAGTACGGATTTCCGGATAACCTGACGCAATTGATCAAGGCAAAGATGGGTCGAGTGATGTGCGTTGTTACACAGCAAAAAATAAATTTTAATAACACTTCAATTTTGTCAAAAATCTCATGAAATTTCTATGGCCTCAAAAATAAACAAATGCATGAAAAGCAGAGTAATGTCAGTTCATGAACTGTTCAAAATAATAATTTTGTCCTTTTGGCAAGTAATATTACACCATATTTTCGACACGATTGAAGTACATCCACTTTGATGTAATATTAAAATTGTTTTTTTTTACTGTGTAGAGTATCGGGGAGGGATTCTCTCGAGTCGTTTTGAATCTCGAAGAAGGTTACGGCAAGGTGATGGAATTTCGTGTTTGCTATTCAACATCGCGTTAGAAGGTGTGATCAGAAGAGCTGGGATAAACACGAGTGGCACGATCTTCAGGAAGTCCATCCAGCTTCTTGGTTTTGCCGATGACATCGATATCATGGCATGGAACTTTGAGACGATGGCTGAAGCGTACATCATACTGAAAGCTGAAGCTAGGCGGATTGGACTTGCCATCAACGCATCAAAGACAAAATACATGAAAGGAAGAGGTTCTAGGGTAGACAATGTTAGCCTCTAACCCCGAGTTCAGATTCACGGTCACGAAATCGAGGTGGTTGAAGAGCTCGTGTATTTGGGCTCACTGGTGACCGTCGAAAATGATACCAGCAGAGAAATGCAAAGACGCCTTATGATATATGTGTGATATAAACCCTGTGATATATGAAAGAATTTAGGGTCGAGACATCAACATGAACCTGGATGGCCATTGGACCGTTCTCCAGAAGATCCGTATCATCCGTAAAAGTGGATCACCCATGAAACTGTGAAAATACACATGACATACACATGGATCCGGATGGCCATGGGACTGTCCTCCAAAAGATCCGGAACATCCGTAAATTTGTCAATCTGTGAAACTGATTCTAGATCTCTGCAGTTCTGTTTTAAACACTGTGATATAAGAAACCACTGGACCACTTTTTCGGATTTTCCGTATCTTTCGGAGGACGGTCTATGGCCATCCAGGTACATGTTTTTGGCACGACCACAAATTCTGCCTTATATCACAGTTCCAAATGTTTAAAAAAAAAACGCGGAGCTCTAGGCTCAGTTTCGTGAATTGACCACTTTTACGGATGTTCCGGATCTGCCGGAGAACCGTCCCGGTGTCTCCAGCATCCATGCATAGAAACCATGCAGGTATTCTAACTTATTATGAACATTTGTGCCCATTAATGTAGATTATAGATCTGAAGCCATTCGCAAAACCCATAACACACCAAATAAAAAAAAAGTGTAACAACTCTTTTCGCTTTTTGATCAAAATAATCTACAGACCCTAGGAATTCTAGAGATACCTCAATTTTTGAAATTCACCCATAAATGGCTAAGCTATGCCCCCCACAGTTTCGACGCGTTTTGTCTATAATGAAACAGACAATACCTATTACTGCCGGAGGAAACATAATTGTTCCATGTAGGGGAATTTACGTATTCTCGGCAACCTAAGCAGCGACCTTCTTTCTATAGTCTTTTTCTCTATGGAACGCACAAATGTGCAGTATTGGTTTGTTTACAATCTTTTGCTGCCAGCTGCTCTAACAATTTCAGTCGAAAGAATTGTCAAAAACTGTTTTGAAACGCTTTTACAAAGCTCCAATCTTCTCTAGTGAGAGCGAGTATTGTCGGCAACCAGTTTTTCTTCGGCAACCGTTCCATTTGAACTGCATGTAAATCTGCTGTTCTATTATCGGCAACTCGAAATCAGCTACAATTTGTAGTGCGTGTGTTTCATTTCAAGAAAACCCTGTTAGATTGCTTTTTCTCAGTGGTAAAAATATAGTCAAATTGAAGCTGAAAGCATAAAGAATCTTTTACATGCATTCAGCGAAGTGTTTTCGTAAGAAAATCCAGTGAAAATAGTGTTTCAATTTGGGTTGCCGAAAATAGTCTGTCATGCCGAAGCCGTCATTTCCCCTATATATGAAACTTCATAGCACATAGGACAATTATACAGTTTTTTTTTCAATCTAATTTTGGCATAATGCTATTCGAAACACAAGAATCATGTAATTATATGATTACTGCCTTGTTTTGTGACATATAATGATCGAAAAAATAAAAATACAGCACGTTGCTTATTCTGCGAAACTGACTCTACGGGCACCGGCAGCTACACCATGCAGCAGCACGAGTGCAAGGCTTCAATGAAGTAGCCGTAGGAAAGTTCTTTGACATCCTGGAGGAAGCGAATGTCCGAATGTCACCATAAACTTCAACGCAAGGCGCATCTACTACGTCGATAAAACTTCAATTTGAACCGTAAGTTATCTTTTTATATTTAGTTTACGTTTTGTCTGGTTAAAACCAAAAAATCAAAAAAAGGCGGCGCCAGGCGTCACATCGGCCGAACTAAGGGTGCTAACGACCGCAGGCATTTGCATGTCAGGAACTGGTCATTTTATAACAACTCGGGAGCAACTTGACAGCTCCAGTATATTGCCAGTGTACCCCGACAATTTGATGCTGGTGGTTCTGTCAAACTCGCAAATTTCAGAAGTGTTATCTGAAAAGAGCGAATGCGGAAATGATGAACAGTAAACAAAATTAAAGTTTAAAATTCATCTTATTGTCGCGCGCTCACCAAAACGCACACGTGCCGTTAGTAACATAGGAAATCCAGTGATGCCAGTTTAAAATGTCGCTTTGATTCTCGGTAGTATGCACAATACAGTATCAGTTTATGAAACTTTTTTTTGTGTGTATCGTATGCATTTGAGCAGTACAGAACCAAAACTTGAAAATATGATTTGTAAAACGAAAATATATGATTGTCATCGAATTAATTGGAACAAATGATAATTGAACAAGGATACTTTTGGTGTTTTCAACGCTATTGCTATTATCGTCGATGATGAACAAAGAAAGAATGGTTTTGCAGCGAGTAAGAGTATACTAATTATACGCAACTAGTATTGCAAAATGTACAATTTGAGGTACTAGCATAAAAGAGCACTACGTTAGTACAACGATAGTACAACGGTGTACTTTGTACGTATGTCGAAGACCTTAAATGCATTTAAGCTAGATATGTGATATATGATTCAATTTGACTTAATTTTAAATACCTTGCTACATTTGATCTGCGACCATTACTCATGTGCAAAAATCATCAGAGCTCAATTTTTGCTGATATTCAACAAAATCAATTTTTTAGCGGATAGAATTCTTAATGCTTCCAAAGTTTTAAGCCTATTACTCAATTTGTTTTAAACTCAGTTTTAAATAAAAATCGATGCACAATTTTATCAAGGTATTGCGATGATTGTGTACTGCATCCTGCTTAAAATTAAGTCCCGATAGTTTAAAAAAAACATGTTGATGAATATCTTCCGACGTTGCAATATGTGTGGTGATTAATGAATATTTTCAGTTTAATTTCAGATGAAAATATACGTTGATTTTCAAACCATAAATCTGCTCTGTGTGAAGAGTGAGTTCAAAATCCCGGTATATGTTGTGAAGCAGTGACCGTTCGAGTGCATGACCTTTCTCTGGCATGGCCACAAGCCACTGTTATTAACCACATGGCGAAGTACGGGACAGTGATGTCCAGTCGACTTGAGAAATGGAAGTACTACTTCCCAGGATTCCTGAGCGGTGTTCGAGTTTTGCGAATGCGACTCGAAAGCGCCATTCCATCATACATCACGATCGACAACGAAACAACGTTGGTAATGTACGACAAGCACCCAAAAACGTGCCGCCATTGTGGCCGAGCAGCACGTCCCAAACAAAAATGTTTGGATGTAGCCACATCGAACAATAGTACCGCTCCAGCAACAAAGGATTTCATTGAAAATACCAACAAACGCCGGCTGTCGAAGCATAATGAGAACGAAAAAAAGAAAGTTCGTGCTGATCAGTGCACCCAGAAGACTGGTCAGAAAACAGATCGTTTAGATGAAAATAATGCAACTTATCAAATAGGGGATACTACGTTTTATTTCAGGCATAACATTTGATAACGGCACAAAAGCATTTGTAAACAAACTTTATAAGGCCCTTTACATGCGAACCAAAGTACGCCCACGCAAACCAATACCACTTTCGGAAAGGTGATAGTTGCCCTTATCCGATGATGTTGTTGGTTTGCGTGTTCGTACTTTGGTTCCCGTGTAAAGGGCCCTAGAAAGTTTGTTTACAAATGCTTTTGTGCCGTTATCAAATGGTATGCCTGATTTGAAAAATAAAAGCGGGAAGGGATCTAATTGTAAATAATTATCATCGGCCCAAGCAATGCCTAATAGGCAAGGGGGCCTTATAATTAAACGCAATAAAAAAAAATACAGTCAACATCACTAGTCTTTCAGATCCACTGCGCCGCATATTCCAGGTCTCCAGCGGCATCTTTCCGTCTTGCTTAAGGACTGCGGATATGCTTCCAGTTCATAAAAAGGGAAACAAACGTGACGTAAACAACTACCGGGGAATCACGTCGCTGAGTGCTGTATCAAAACTTTTTGAATTGGTTGTCATAGAGTCCCTAAATGCGCATTGCAAGCAATATCTAAGTATAGATCAACACGGATTTATAACTGGGCGTTCCACAACTACGAACCTGCTGTGCCTAACGTCTTAAATCACAGACAGTTTGATTGCTCGAACCCAAACGGACGTTATTTACACAGAACTTACGGCAGCCTTCGATAAGCTGAATCACGAAATTGCAATCGCTAAGCTTGATAGGCTAGGGATCGGTGGAAATCTTTTGAGATGGTTTCGTTCATACCTTACGGAGTGCCAACTGACAGTAACTTTGGGTACTTGTCGCTCAGCAAGTTTCGGCGCAAAGTCCGGTATACCTCAGGGTAGCCATCTGGGACTATTGGTATTTCTCCTTTACTTCGACGACGTTCACCATGTTATCACAGGGCCACGATTATCGTTTGCAGACGATCTGAAAGTTTTTCCTCACTCGCCGACTGCCGTTCTCTCCAAAGTCAGATTGACATCTTTGCTGACTGGTGTAGTCTAAACCGACTGGTGGTCAACCCAGCTAAGTGTACAATCATTACTTTCACACGCAAGAAACAACCGATTATTTTCAACTACAAACTACTAGGCACGACTATCGAACGGGTGCATTGCGTGAAAGACTTAGGCGTTTTTCTAGACTCAAAGCTGACATACTCACACCATATATCGTATGTCGTCGACAAAGCATCCAGTACTCTTGGCTTTGTCTTCAAAATTACTATGAACTTCACAGACATTTACCGCTTGAAATCGCTCTATTGCTCTCTCGTACGATCTACGTTGGAATACTGCTCTGCAGTGGAGTCCGAACTACAATAATGTGGTCGACCGAATTGAATCTGTGTAACGACGTTTTCTTCGCTTCGCGCTCCGTAAGCTACCTTGGAGATACGCACTTCGTCTTCCAAGCTACGAGAATCGCTGCCAATTGATCAATGTCGAGCCATTACGTATCAGAATAGATGTTTTCAGATTCTTAACCGTCGCCGATACTCTGCAAGGAAGAATCGACTGCGAAGCAATTCTGCAACAAGTGAATATTAATGTTCAACGGTTCAACCTCGATCACTACGCAACAGTCTTATGCTGAGACTTCCACTTCTTCGAACTAATTATAGCTTAGGGAGCGCTATTTACGGCTTGCAGCGAGTGTTCAACCGAGTAGCGTCGATGTTCGATTTCCACTTGACACGAAATATGCTTCGCCGAAGATTCTCTGCCTTTTTTGCTGACCGAAGGCGCTTGACGCCCAACAGCTAAGCGTAAAATTTTAGACTTATACATTTTTAGTAACTTGACAATGCTTTCCTAGTTATTTTCGTTTGTAATTGTAGTATATGTAGTCTGTTTAATCTGTACTTTTTTTACAACACATCATTGGGACTATTTCTAGTCTGTTGATGCAAACATAACAAATAAACAAATAAACAATGTATTAGATCCTAAGTAACATTGATCGATACTCTTCGCCGAGTTTCTCGTTCGTTTCGTTTCGTCGTATTAGATACCAGATAAAAACTTTTTTCTCTCTCGATCAGTGTGCTGAAAATAGCTGGGAATGTCTTACTTCACATCGCCGTGGGGATACAAAGAGAAAGAATAGAATCTGTCAGCGTTACTTAGCTTGATATGTCTCCCATATTTCACCGCGCAAAATTTTTAACCACCCACCTGTCGGTGGGGTAGATTTAAAAAGTTATGACAAAACAAAAATCGAATTTTTTTAACGAATGCTGTGCCCTTGGTTGGAAAAATTCACTATTTATTTACCATCTACATAAACATTTGGAGAAGCTATGATTTTCAGAAAAAAAATATTTCATTGAAGAAATGCATTTAGACTGAACAGATTGTTCTGAAATTTGGGCCAGAATTTGCTCGTAAGTTCTAATCAAGTTTGGGTAAAATTGGTGCAATCGTTCACGACAAATTCTAAAATTAAAAAAACATTTTTTACAAAAACTGCTCTAAACAACCTAGCTTGTTTGTTCCAAAAAATCTATCATTTTTTTTCTTCATATTGCTTCCATTTCGAAAGAAAGCATGTAGAATAAAAAATGTGGGCGGTAGAGGCACATACCACAGATAAACATACATAACGCATTGAATATTTTTCACTGTAAAAACTTGTCGCTGACTACTACCGCCATCTGTTGAATACACTATCATGGGCATTACATTCTACATATGGCGGCAATGGAATAATCTTGTTTAACTAATTTTATCATTTAATAATTATTAAACAGACACTCTTTACGGCCGTCACTGAGTAAGACTCAACGACCGTGTGTGAGAGGTAGGGTAAGGTGAGGCAAAATGGGTCAGCTAGTACATTTATTAATTTATTTGTTTGTCAAAATCAACAGGTTCTTCTTCTTCTTCTTCTTCTTCTTTGGCTTTATTACGTCCCTACTGGGACTTTACCACCGACAAACCGACATGAATGATCATACAAATTACAAAGAAATTTCTGATCAAAGCACAAAACTGACATCTGCCGCCGTGTTCGCGGAAAATATTTATCCTAGCCACGAACACGCGTACAAAATTTATGGGTTGGTTCGTGTCTAATCTATTTCGGACAAATTATTTTTATCTAGATGAAACATTTCTATGGTTTTGACAGATGGGATTGCTGCACATTTGAATCAGCTGTTATGGATAGAGATGAACTAGCCTTTGGCTAAAAATCTCTTAAATAAAGGATTAAAAAAAAGCTGTTATGAATTTTCGATCAAGAGTTAAGTTTAAGTTTCATGTCACTTTGTCGGTGACTTTACACCGGCCCACAACTTAATGTGCTTTGAGCATTTCCACAGTTGTTGATTAAGCTAAGCCTGTACCATTTTTTCATCAGTATAATTGTGTGGCAATTACAATCATACTTTATTCCCAGGGAAGTCGAGATATTTTTGAACCCCTAAAAATCCTAGCCTCCAGCATGGTCTTGTTATATATCTGTGCCTTTACCAAGTGAGTTAAAGGAGGCCCCATAGGTTGGACAGGTTCAATGCAACCCCAATAATGGTTTACTTTTTCAAACCAGAATTGGGGCTACATTGAACCTGTTGATGTTGACAATAAAAAAAATCAAGTAGATGACCCATCTTACCCCACCTTACTCTGAACATTTTTCAACTACAGAATCTCGAGTGTGTGTATTCTTCTTTGGTGTTATGGTGTTCATCACACTATCCATAGCTAACCGTGTTAGGTCAGACCATTATAGTAGATAGGGGTTTCAGCCGCTAGTTTCGCTACTATATATATTTTAAAATCAAATCTAAACCGCCTTAACTCTTTCCCGCCAGATAAAGTAAGCTATGTCAAGTGGATCTGTGTTGCTTCGAATTCGGAAGCTCACAAAATCCATTACCGACTACCGAAATTAACAGAATTTGAATGTTTAAGGCTTTTAAAAATACCAAAATTAATATCCCCAAGACTTTTTAGAATAGATCAACTACATTTTATCCACAAAGAATTAATGTACATCCCTACCACTATCTACGAAACGTGTAAACTGTGTAGATTTCGAACGAACTGAAAAACTCTCCTAACTCAGACAATAAAACATTTCATACTTCCGCTTTGCAAAGTTTAGACGCGTTTTATTTCGTTTTTACGTTGGTGACGGCAATAATTGAGAAACGTCTCAATTTTCCGTGCTACAACAAGTAGTGAATTTACCGGATGAAACCCCTAATTCTAGACGATCGGACAGTGATCGGAAGCCACTCTATAGGCTTTGCTAACATCTTATCGACACAGTAGATACTAGGGTTGTTAATCGATAACGTCTGCAATCCAAATTCACCATTGCAGACGTTAACGCTGATGTTATCGTCGGTAATCGATTAACAACTCTGGTGGATACATAATTCAGTTTGTTGAGGTAGGACCAGGGTTGCTTACTTCGCTATAAAACATATGTTTCGGAATAATCAAATTATTAGATGTTTAGATGCTTTTTAGCTTTGTTTAATGCCGATCCAACCTAATTCGAGTTGCTGGTGTGCTGGTTCAACAACAGCACGAGCGAATGTGATATGGTTCAAGTGAGTTGATCAAGTCAGTTGAATGGCATGGTTTACACGTTCAATTCGCGTTCAAGCTAGTTGAATTCAACTAACTTGATCAATTGACTTGCCCTGTCTAAACCCAGCTTTATGCTATTTCACTAGCGCTAGCAAAAAAGCTCACTAGCATAATGTAAACATCAGCGTCTACCAGCATGAGATTTCAGGAGCAACTGAAATTCGTGATAGTTGGAGAGTCCACTGGCGATAGCAATTCCGCACAGATCTAAACTGCCGCTCTTCGCATGTCGGTCCCATTTGACAAAAACGTCAAAACTGAGTTTTTCAATGTAAATGGTAGCTAACTATCCATATTTTCATAATACTGGATGAACTCATCAACTTTCTTCTGAAGGTTTGGAAAGACAGTCACATTGGTTGTCCCATTACATAAGAAGCAATGGTACGAAGCAAACTTAAAACGCGATTTTCTCGGCTTGCCGATTTTCACTTTGGGACGGACATGCGAAGAGCGACAGTAAACACTCCATTAGTGCGAGTAAGTTCTAGCAGGTCGAATATAGCGACTACACGCTATTTCAAAACTACCCAAATTTGGGTAGAATCCACCCAGATCGGTCAAAACTGAACCTACCCAAAAATGGGTAAACTGTGTTGGGAGTGACAAGTTGACAAATGAAAAACGTTGATCGGATTCATGTCGATGTTGTTCATTAGTCAACTTGTCACTCCCAACACGGTTTACCCATTTTTGGGTAGGGTCAGTTTTGACCGATCTGGGTGGATTCTACCCAAATTTGGGTAGTTTTGAAATAGCGTGTATAGTCGAACTCGGTCGCGATTTTGGACGTATGACTACGAGTATATCAGAGAATAACAAGAATGAACGAATCTACTTCCAATTGGAATTTTCTATAGGCCACCAAGGTTGAACAAGTTCGTGGTCGCTCGAGGTAGGTTTGACAGTTATTTTTGACAGAAAATCAAAGCAACTTCGAGCGTGTGCGAGCTGCATAATTAAACACAGCTAATGATATTTTGTAGGTGCTTGTAAGTTGCAAGAAACGGTTGTGACCGTCGGGATGTTCTGAGGCATTACATCTCTGATCACGCCTTCCTTCGGAAGGGAAGTAATGCCGTCGGTCTCCGGTGAGTTGATGGGTCGATAGGTAGGGTCCAGATGAGGGAGCTGCCTCCCTGGCTTCGGTAGCATTGGTGCTCAGCACGTAAAACAAGATTGACGGAAAACAAATCAAGGAAAAAAAAGTATTTGTTCGATATTCACTCTGTTGTTGATTGTGACACTCTGAAAGCGATATTGACAGGTTGTATGTGTCATACACATACCTTACAACCTCTTCTCGTAACTTACAAGTACAAAATATCATTATAACATCTAATGATTTCACAATTTCGAAAAACATTTTTATAGCGAAGTGCGTGGAAGCAACCCTGGGTAAGACCTCTGACAAGTTTTGCTTTAGATCCAACCACCAATTTTGTTAGATCTCGAACATGGGATGGTCACGTCGCTTCCTGTATTTTCTAAAAATAAAGCAACTTTATATAGATAAATAAGCATACACAATGTTGTTAATATAGGAGCAATGTTTCCATCAATGAATATGATTAGATTTTCATGAATTCTTAGAGCAAATAGGAGCAAAATGATAACACCCAGCTTACGATGTGATTGTTTTGTTCTACGACGCAGACTAAAAGTTTATGTGAGATTTATCGGAGGCGGTGGCTGAACCGGAACTAATGTTGGGTCCTATTCCGGTAATATAAGATTTTTTCAATCCCACTACTGTTGAACATAAACTTTATACGCATTTTATTTTAATTGCTAAACGTACTGTTAGCGTATACGCGCATGTTGTGCGTTGTAACCCAAAATGACCAAAAGCTCTAGTTTGACTCTAAGGGATATGCGGCATTAGCACTCAACTTACCCCATCCCCATTTTAGGTGAATTGTTCTTGTGCGATTCTTCATCTGGATGCTTCCGTTTCTGTCCTAGTCTCATTCCATGCAGCTGATGTTGTTGAACGTCTATTGTTGGCTGGAAAAGGACAATAATGTTCAGTACGTAGGAAGCAGGAAATTATACAGTAGTTACCTTTTGTTCATGTGACGTCGTATAATGCACCGTAGTGAACGGCGAAGATGGTGGTGGCACGGATGCTGTGATGATTTGATGAGTTGGTCCCGGGTGCGGCGGAGGCACCGGATGTGGTGATGCTTCAATAAGGTGCTGCTGAGGTTGTTGACCTGGTATGCTTGTTATGATCTGCTGCTGTGGTGGCGGTACGGTGTGAAACACTTGCAATCCTTAATGAAAGGAAGATGAAAAATGAATTTGTAGGTACGAACAAACATATTTTCTTCATTCATAGCTAAAACTTCTGTCTGCCCTCAACTCAACTAATTGTTATTAGCATTTAATTTTTTTTTTCAAATTATCATGGTACAGAGCAAACTCAATCCGTGTAAACACGTGGGATGCTCGACAGATTTAATATAATGGAGCACATACCTGGCGGAGGTTGCATTTGCGGGTTGAATGAACTAGTTGTGATTATATGTTGCTGCTGTGGTGGTGGTCGATATTCCGCCGCGCTGATGATCGTTGGTTGACTGATGATCTGAATCTCATTCGGATTACGCATCGCTTGTGTTGCAAACTGTATGTTCTGCATGGAGCTAACCGGGACCTGCTGGATCTGCGGTGACGGATTGTTCTGTCCATTGGGAGGCCAATGATGCGGAGCGTTTACGACAAAGTGTGTGCTACCGTTCATGTGAATTTGTTGAGGCGCTGATTGGTACGATTGTATCGATACCGGAATTTGACTGTAAATTTGCTGAGGAATAGCGTGACTGATGGGGGGATTTGCTTGAGAAGTGATAATTGTATTTCCAACGATGTGCTGCACGGTTGGCGGTGGCACAGACATGATCGGAGGTGGGGGCTGACTCAACGCAATACCTTGCATCGACGACACAGGGATCACAGTGGGTTTCGATATTTGTTGCATAATAGTTCCGGGTGGAGGTGCTTCTTCAAGTTTTACAAGTTCCTGCTTAATTTGAAGTTCACCGGGTTTCTTATCATCAGTTCCATTAACTAGCATCGGAACTTGACTCATGGGAGGTGGTCCGAGTGAGCCTGGTTGTGCCATTGTGGGTTGCATGGTCGTTTGTACGAGTTCCTGGGATATCGAATTTGGTGGCGGATGCGTAATTATAGGTTGTGACTGTACAATAATTTGATTCTGTGGTTGATGAGCTACAGTCTGATGCATGATATTTGGTGGAGGAACCATAAATGCTGTGCTACCTTGCACTGTTATTATCTGCTGCCCTTGTGGTGGCCTCTGAAATTGGTCAAACTGTGGAGGAGGCATAGTAGTTTGAACTATTCCTTGAATCGACTGGGGCTGCGGTTGTATGACGTGTTGGATTGTAACCTGGCCAGGTTGATGTGGTGCACTGCTTGTTTGGATTGAAGGATTCTGTTGGATGTATTGTACCTGGTATGGGGGTGCTTGATTCAGCAGGATTTGTTGTGGAGCTTCTGTCGCATGAGCAAGCTGGATATTGGGTGGTGGTTGAGAAAGATGCGGTGGAGCAGCACTTTTAATTTGCATCATAGTTGGCCTGATCTGCGTTCCAGGTGGAGGATTGCTGACGTTGGTTATGTGAGGCGCTGTTTGGATCTGCGAGATTACAACATTATTTGGTTGTTGATGAATTTGCATCGGAACATGTGACTGAATAATCGTTGGCGGTTGCTGAATAATTTGCGTTGGAGGAGGCTGACTTTGGGGATGCTGAACGAATCCTTGTGGTGGTAACACAGACGGTGGGGGCTGATGAATTATTCCATTCGGTTGAGCCAGGTGCTGTGCACGGATCATAGGGACCATTTGGGGAACTTGAGTCGTCTGGACTAGCGTCGGTTGTTGGATCAATTGGAAGTTTTGTTTTGGAACAATATTTTCCTGAAACAAATTTAGCTCCTCTTGGAGAGTTTCTATGAGATTTTTGGCTAATTGCTTTGCATTTTGCAATCCCTCCAACCTGCAACGAAACACCAAAAGAAATCATTAGATACATCAATGACAAGAAAATGGCTCATTACAACTTACGTAGGATGTTCAATGCACAATTGTAGCGGCTCTGGAGCTTCTTGACCAGTTTGTGGTTCAATGGCAAGCGATCCTCGGCCACGTAAGGAAACCATAGCACCGGTTTCCGAACGAATGTAGTTCAAATTTGTACCGCCATCACCGATTATCCTATGTCGAACGTTGAATGCCATCGGGGCATGATCTAATCCGACAATAAGCTTTGCAACACACATTGTGGTTCCATTCGGAGTCCCAACGATGGTCGGTGGCGGACTACTAACGATTTTAGATATTTGTTGCTGTTGTTGCGCCACCTGTTGCTGTTGGAGTTGTTGTTGCTGTTGGAGTTGTTGTTGCTGTTGGATTTGCTGTTGCTGTTGCTGTTGAAGTTGTTGTTGCTGTTGAAGTTGTTGTTGCTGAAGTTGTTGTTGCTGTTGGAGTTGCTGTTGCTGTTGAATTTGTTGTTGCTGCTGCTGTTGAAGTTGATGTTGTTGTTGCTGCTGCTGTTGATAATCCAACGGCGGTTCAAAGTGAGAGCGAATCATTTTCCGTACGAATGTTTACCACAGGGCTGAACAAAATAATAATAAAAGCCCAGATTAAGTTATGTATAAGAACAACATACCTCGGAACTGACCGCAAACAATTGCTACTCCGAGTTGGTTATAACTGATCTTCAATGATTTTTTGAAGCAAAATCTCACTAATACTAATGCAGTATGGATAGGTTTAAGGCAGTTTTACAGCTATACATTCCTATTATATAATTTTACCATCACCATCACCAAATACATGAAAAATTTCCTACTTTCTTCAGAAATTGTCGCGAAAAATATCAAAACTATGTTGTCCCATCCATAAGAGTCCATAGAGAACAAAACCTTTAACAATGTTTTTATCAGCATGCTGTTTTAACAAATGGGACAATTATAATTGGGTTCATTAGTTTTGAAAAAAATATCGGTTTTCATTCATCTGAAAGAGCTTCGTTTTCTGAGCACGATATTTTTTTAACTGATACTTTTATTTCGATTTTTAATCAAGATTTAAAGCAAAATAACTAAACTTGACAGTAAACTGCCAACCCACTCCAATACAAAGTCCCACCGAGGAGCGCTAAGATGCTGATTTTTAGCTAATGTAATCACATTTATTTAAAATAGTTTCAGTGTAGCAACAGTTATGAAATTTTGGATTTTTGATAACGGAAATACATTGCAACAATGAATCGAGGAGTGGTTTGCGTAATATTTCCTTCTTCCGTTTTCCACGAAATAAATGAATGGCTATTTAGAGATTGGTAGGGTGGGTGAACCAGTAGTGGAGGCAATTTATTTATTAAAAAAATATAAAGATGTACATACAATGATCATACGTCAATCTATAGCTTTCAACCTCTATTATTTTACTAGAAAAAAAAATTACATTGTATGGTGAAGGCCCCTACAGTTGTGATATGTTAGAAGCATTAGGTTCCTATAGTTTTGTATGAAGTCTCTTTTCTAATTAAATTGCATTTACATTACAGGAAGTTTCTGTCTCCTGAGTGACGGATGGAAAATCTAAGAGTGAACTATATTGTTAATGTAGTATATTGCCGCTATTCGCATAACAGCCCTATGTCCTGTGGATTCCCTATCTACATAGGACTGTTATGCGAATAGCGGCAGTATATCTGTTTATAGTCTAAATTGAGTCCTTTATAATCATTTTTGCGTATTTTGCAATGCATCGCTTGACACAAAATCTTACACCACACCCCCATCACGTTTGGAAAGTATAAATATATTGCCCCTAATATGTGACGAAGAAATGAGTGAACCAGACTTCATTTTTAAAGGATTACTTACTTCAATGAACTGTTTAACGTAAAACAACAATTGTACTTTGTTTTATGAGTCAATTATTGACTCTTAAAACAACGTACTAAGTCATACAGAAGTTATGCTGCTTAAAGCATTGGTGGGCGAAAATATTGTTAAAAATATCGATGCGAATATTGATGGCGAAAATATTCATGCCAATATTGACGCAGAATCAAAAGTGGGCCCAAACGATTGCTTTTATTGACAATACTCATATTGCCAAAACATACATTCTATATTGATGGTGTCCCTTCAGTCTTTCTGAAGAAGCATATCGCTAACTTACTGTCCCCGCTACAACATCTGTTCCGATTGTCCATATCGTGTGGCATTTTTCCATCGAGCTGGAAATTTGCGCATATGTTCCCTGTGTATAAAAAGGGTAGTAAACGGAACGTGGATAATTATCATGGAATTAAATCGTTGTGCGCACTCGAAGACTCGAAGTTATTCGAGTTAATCATCATAGAGCCTCTGCTCTCCCATTGCAAGCAGTATCTAAGTGAAGATCAACATGGCTTCACCTCTGGTCGATCTACTTACGGATCTGCTCGATCGATGATTGTCAATTCCTCCAACGTCAGTTTGAAGCGTTTGCCAGGTGGTGCCATTTGAACCGAATGACAGTAAATCCTGCGAAGTGTTCAGTCATCACTTTTACCCGAAAGAAAGAACCAGTTATTTTTCACTATGCTCTCCGGGACACCATTATTGAACGTGTGAGCCATGTAATAGATCTAGGTGTCATCCTGGACTCTCAACTTACATATAAACAACACGTACGTCGTCGACAAGTCGTCAAGGACATTGGGCTTTATCTCCAGAACAGCTAAGAATTTCTCCGACATCCATTGCCTCAAGTCACTGTATTGTTCCCTGGTACGTTCCATTCTAGAATATTGTTATGTGGTTTGGAGTCCGAACTACAACAATGGTACTGAGAGAGTCGAGTCCGTTCAACGCCGCTTTCTGCGATACGCGTTGAGAATGTTACTTTGGAGAGACCCGTTTCATTTGCCCAGCTATGAAAGTCGCTGCCAGCTGATCGACTTGGAGCCTCTTCGCACCAGAAGAGATACTTCAAAAGCCCTGCTTGTCGCGGACACGTTACATGGCAGAATTGATTGCATGGCTCTTGGATCTTGGAGCAAGTAAACATTAACGTTGAATGCTTCGTAACAATGTTATGCTGAGAATACCACTACGTAGGACAAACTATGCAATCAACGGTGCAATAGGCGGACTGCAGCGAGTATTTAACCGAGTTTCATCAGTATTCGATTTTCACCTGCCACGACTAACACTTCGGAGACGTTTCTCTTCATTCTTCTCCAGAAATGGAAACAGTCAATGATCATGTTTTAATGTTTTGTAGTTTTAACTTATGACTTTAATTTTAATTTTAAGTTAAACCATCATTGGGACCATATCGAGTCTATTGATGCTGACAAATAAATAAATAAATAAATATTGAGGTCAATTATGTAATTGTTATTTAGTTTACGATACCGTGTTGGTTGTACCCTTTGTCAGGTCAAGGAAAATTCAATTCATCGATATTGACAATATTTATGTAACCACATCATCAATATTATTATCAATAATTTTAATTCCCCTTCGCACCATATATATTGATACGTGTGAGATTCGCTTTTAGTTTGATTTCATGTTACAATAATTCCTCTCATTTTCACTTTATCTTTGACTATACAGCAGCAGATGGGGCCCCCTTTCCCGGTAACTTTTGTCAAGAAGGTTGTGATTTGACTCGGAATATTCCATCGGATACAACACGTTTAGTGACCCTGTAGTGATGACCCCTCGAAAATATTGACGAAACCTCTACCGTGTGGGTGCAAGCGTATCCATCGCAAAACAAAATTGAGTCTATAGTATGAACATAAGACAAGGACTTTTATTTTATAACAAAATACCAACGCAATCAACATATTACATTTTGGATGACCGTCACATGAAGGCAAGCTCAAGTATGGTAACATAATATTAATTGATAATAATTCATTAATGTCGAACTATGTACCTCGAAACGATAGCCTGTAAAACGTATTCGTTCAGGTACACAAATAGTTCGCGTACAACATGTTAATGCATGCACCCAAGTAGGTGATTCGTGCGGCCATGACGTTGTACGGTATAAAATGCTTATCGATTTATTTACTGTGAAACTCAACTCACCTTCAAATCTCGCTGCACTGCTGCGAGAAGTTTATATCATTCCTCTATTCTTCCGCTACCGTACGTACCCAAATCAGATACACCGTATCATGTATGCTGTGCGCTCCAGGAGTTATTGAATAACCTTTGCTTAATTACATATTCTTCACACTACCCAGCTGAAAGCCCAGCACTCTTCAAAGTTTACAATATACACTTTTTACGTCGACTTCTTTCACTAGACACTATCACTTTCTTGGGTTTTCGACATGTTTGCCACTGTTGTACACCGACTATGAACACTTTCCCAATAACTTAACTCTAAACTTTTTATTGTGATCGGAAAAATTTAGTTTCTTTGCGGAGATCTTTACTTTTTTCAACGACGTCTGCATTCTGCCATTTTGCTTTGTGAATGTATTTTGCAGTTTGATTGTATGACAGTTGACAACTTTTTGACAAAAGTAAGTGACGACCAAAGAACTAGATTACCGAGGTCTAGCAATCGGTTAAGGGATTAGTGACGTTTAACGAACGCACACTATAAAGATTTTCACGACCGGTTGTATTGGTGCGATATGTAAGAGCGTATATCCGAGGAAAATACATAACAAATCTATGTCAAACTCATTTTGACAGATAAAATTTCATACATTTTCTAGGTTGTAAAGTTGTTTATTATTTTCCTAACCCGCTCACTAATGGGTGAAAAAACACTTGGAAATTTTTTCGTCTCATTCCGTCACCGACCATTAGAAATGCAAACAGTTCCGTCCACTTTTTTTTAAAGCAAAAATGGACGATCTCCGGAAAAGGTGGAGAGACTAACGGATAAGTCTATACAGTGTTATCCAATATGATATTATAATATCTCGTGTAATAGTTTTTTTCTCTACACCTGCATTTATTTTCAATGTAAATATTAGAAAGTTTTTTATATCAACGAGTACAACACAGCAAAAAAAGTTGTTGAATATTACATCGAAACTGCTGCAACCAGGTCAATCCATCGGTTGTGTAATATCACATTGTACGATGTACATCGATTTTGCGAACAAAATTACATCCATTGATGTAATATCAGTGCTAACATTTGAAAACGGCGCAAAAGCCATTTGTAAACAAATGGTTTGTGGGCCCTTTACTCGCTACCCGAAGAACGCCCACGCAAACCAACAGCATCGTCAGGAAGGGGAAAATTTCCCCTACCCGATGTTGCTGTTGTGTCGCGTGGGTGTACTTCAAGTAGTGAGTAAAGGGCCCACAAACCATTTGTTTACAAATGGCTTTTGTGCCGTTTTCAAATGTTAGCACTGATATTATATCTGCGTTTTGCTATTACATCATTATTTCATACATCAGCTTGAATTACGTTGATCGATATTACATTTTTTTTTGCTGTGAAATAACCCTGCACTAGCATCCTCCATTTGAAGAATTGGGTATTTTTTTTACCCATTTTACGAAAAACACAATGTAAGAAGATGGGTAAAAAACACTCATTTATTGACAGATACCCTATTTACCCATTAATGAGTAAACCATAGTTAACCATTAAATAAGAAGGGGCACTTTTAGCGGAAATGGGTGTTTTTATACCCATTAATGGGTTTTCGAGAAACACCGTGTATCTATTTTTCATAAATATAAATACCTGATGGTATTACACTGGGGGGGGACGTGTTGTCAAATCAGCCTACTGATCATTCTTGTAAGAAACTGGCTCCAAACGTAAACAATCGCTGTAGGTTTCTTATGGCTTGTTTACCTTTGGAACCAGTTATGCGAGGCATGCGAGGTAGGCGACGATTGTTCGTATTTGACAGCCGCCTCCCCCCCTTGGTATTACAGCCCAGTGACAGGCGCGTAGGCAACATGTTATACCATGACAGCGGGCCCAGCACAGCAAAATGAACGTTTTGAGCCCGGGACATGCTGCCTACTGTCAAACGCTGCTGTTGGTATAGGCATTGCCACTGGCCTGTGGTATTAAAGCCCCTGTATACAGTAAAAGTATGGAAGTTGTTCCAATCGAACCGTCAAAATGCACCGCTTTGCTCAATTGGAACACCTTTTTTCAGTTTTGTGGTGACAGTCGTCCATACTTTTACCACAGACAAACAGACATAACACATTGAATATTTATCACTGTAAAACATCGTCGCTAAAACATTACCACCATCTGTTGAGTACACTGTGGTGGGTAGTACGCTGAACAGATGGCGGTAGTGTAAACGTCAAACTCAAGGGAAATGACTATGAGCGACACAGGTGGCGGTACTACCAACTACGATACTTTTAAAATGACCGTTAAATGCTTGTTCGATGAACAACTTGCGAGTGTTATGTCTGTTTGTCTGTGCTTTTACTGTAGGGCTTTAGATGGTATCAAGAGCAAATTTTCATTACGTCGAATGTAACAAAGGTAAACAAAGTCGAGCTATCAGTGTCAATCGATTCTCCTGCTATTACACTATAAACTGTCCGAATATAGGATCAAATCCCATTTTTAAATTTATTTGCCAGTCAAATTGCTTTTTGACGTAATCACCTTCCGATCAAAATAGTTTTCGATGTTACTTAAGTCACCCAATTTCTATGGAGATGCCGTTTGACTTAAGTAACAGCGCTGAGAAACCCGTGAAAAGTGTACGTTCGTCGTTTCGCTTTCTCATTATTAAAGTGAATAAATCGAACTGTTTGTTGCTAAGATGATTTCGGTAGTCCTAAAATGATGAATGGGCTGCACGTAAGGAGACGTAATTGATAATTCTCCCGAATATCCTGCTAAATACACTTTGACTTAAGTAACAATTGGGTTGTTTAGGGGTATTGAGATAAATTCATATTCGTTATCTGCATTAAAAATGGAACTTAAATTCTAAATTTCATTATTTTTGGTACACTGGAACTATTTTAAATAAATACGATTACATTAGCAAAAATCACCATTTAAGCGCCCCTTGGTGCGACTTTGTATGGGAGCGAGCTGTCAACGAATAGATTTAGTGTCAACGATCAAAAATTTAAGTCTTGATTTAAAAATCTAAATGAATGTCTACAGGATCGATAAAAATATGGTTGTGCTCAGAAAGCGAAGCTCTATCAGATGATGTATAAAAATCGGTAAATTTTTCGAAGTTAAACAACCCAATAGGGGCCACCAAACGACGTATAATAACTTTTGGCTCAAAAACCAGTATTTTTTAGCATGAAAGCTAGCGGTTTGCATTTGTATGATTAAAACCCTGCTAAATATGTGAAACATTGCTATCACTATGAGATTATATGTGTTTACTTGGAAATAGGAATAACTTTTCGGTCATCAAAACAAAACTTTATTTTTCTCGGATTGGTGCGAATGTTACTTACGACATAATGAAAATTTGCTCTTGGTATGTTCATTGGCACCGAATCAAGAGCACGGAAATTTTCATATAGCCATCGATAATTAAACTTTAACCACTTCTCAAATCTACAAGGTAAGAAATAAGAGCCCAAAAGTGAGTTCTTTTCACTCATCTCGGCACAACCCTAATAAAATTGTTATGGTTATTTTGCTCAACGACGTGTTCGGGGATCATCCAAACCATTTGTCGAAAAGTTCTATCATTTGGGTTATCTTTAGTTTATGGTCATTTTTTATTAGGGTTTTTGTTGATAGTGGACGGGAAAAAACTAAGGTTTGAGAGCTTTATTTATCGATGTGCTTCAAAGCTGAAATTCAACACTTAGTCAGAAAAACTGGGTTTTATAAATTGTATTGTACCTACAATTCAGTGTCTGCCTCATAATTCAACGTCCACGTATCAACGGAATCAAGTTAGAACTTACACACTTAATCTAGCTCGGTAAAATCTCCAACAGCCGATTACCTCGGCATTTACTTTTGCTGATATCTCTGCAAAATATCTGTTTGTTAGCTGATATCTCAGCAAATAGTTATTTGTTAGCTGAGTCTCGGCAATTGTTTAAGTGCATCTCAGCAAAATAAATTGCAGAACTACTCGGCTGTTGGAATCTCGGCGAAAAAATTTAAGTGTGTACAAATTGCTTATCATACAAATCAAGCAATTGGATAAGCCGAATAGCAACAAAGAATAGTGGATGCTTACAATATTCTGAACAATAACAACAACATAGGGTTAACTACCCAATTTCCGGCCTATTAAGCACAATCTGCACTTAGTCTTTCTTAAGGTGATTCCCTGTTGCGTCCTCTTTCGTGTAACACTTCGCAATTTCACATGTTAAAATAATAAGGTTTCTGTGAATGTACGTAGCTGAAACTATTACTTGTTGTTTGCTGCGGAGAAGCAAAGGATGCCTGAAATTTTCAGATATATACACCTCGTAGATCATTAGATGTGTGCTCTTGAAATTGCGAGGTGTGATGGAAAAACGGACTCTACGAGGAAACACCTTAATCTAGTGCAGTTTAGCACCAAATGAAATGTTATTATTACTGATGGCTTCCAAATGTATTTACCTTTCCGAATGTACCGTAAGATTCAATAAAGAGAACCCTAATAAAAAATAACCATAAACGAACGATAACCCAAATCATTGAACTATTCCACAAATGGTTTGGATGATACCCAGAACACGTCGTTAAGCAAATTAACCATACAATTTTTATTATGGAAACCAATCGTTGATATATTGTAAAAAGTCTAACACTGCTTCTTGACGCCAAACTCGGCCTACGGATTCTAAACTCGGCCTAACGCATTGAAACGCCATTGAATTCACTTCGGCCTATCGGATGATGATAAAAATTGATTCGGTCGGAGCGTTTCTTTTGTTTTTGGGAATAATAGGTGCAAACATTCATACCACGCTTTCTCATTGAGTTCTTTCGGTAGCTTATTAACTAAAGTATCGTACCAAACGCATAATTGACTTGTTAACTCTGAAATCATGGATTTTATTTGAAGTTTTCTGCTCGATAGGCCCAAATGGGCGATTAGGGGGGGGGGGGGGGTAAATTTCTCCTCGATTTAGCGTGACATAATTAATGCATGGGCCCTTATGCAAAATTCATTACAAATCACTTAAAATCTTATTTTCATTTACTTAATAGGGTAGAGAACTACTTCGGCCGAATCGCCCATTGTGGGCCTATCGAGCAGAAAACTTCAAATAAATCCATGATTTCAGAGTTAACAAGTCAATTATGCGTTTGGTACGATACTTCAGTTAATAAGCTACCGAACGAAGTCAATGAGAACGCGTGGTATAAAAGTTTGCACCCATTATACCCAAAAACAAAAGAAGCGCTCCGACCGAATCAAATTTTATCTTCATCCGATAGGCCGAAGTGAATTCAGTGGCGTTTCAATGCGTTAGGCCGAGTTTAGAATCCGTAGGCCGAGTTTGGCGTCAAGAAGCAGTGTTAGATTTTGGACAATATCTCAACGATTGTTTTCTCTTTATCAAATCTTACGGTACGTACGGAAAGGTAAATAAATTTGGAAGCCATCAGTAATAATAGCATTCCGTTTGGTGCTAAACTGCGTGCGGGTTGTGCTTAATAGGCCGGAAATGGGGTAGTTAACCCTACCTAAAGATCAGTTTGATCGTTTATAGTACGTTCAGACTACAGAGTTATAAGATGTTATAGCGCTATCTTGATGGTGGTTTCTGTGTTGGAATTAGTTGACAACCGTTATAACATGTTATAACTCTCCAGTCTGAACAAGGCATTAGATAACGGCAATATAGGAAAATGCTTTGGGCACTCGAATTTTTTTATGCTTTCCTTGCACATGACGGACATCTTCGCGATAGGATAACATTTTTTCCGCGAACTCGGGGACTGAAACAGCAATTTTTTTCAAAAATTTTGTTCTTTTGGGGAACGTCGTGACATCTTAAAAAGTCCCAGAAAATGAAACTCGTTCCAAAAAATCCATCGCATTTGTTTCCGATTATTTTGATACCTTTATCTCGTAGGAAAGTCATAGTTAAAATAAGCAGACGTTGTGACCGAGAGATGAAAATTGTATGTATAGGTCTAGAGAGTAGAAAGCGAGCAAAGGTCAATTTTGAGGAAGGTATGATATTTAGGAAGTCTGATATTTGACGTTGAGCATCTCAAACTATGTATTTTTCATACAAAACAAATATTGTTGTATGGAAAATATGGTTTGATCGTAAATGAGAATATGGGTGTATGTTTACAAGATATACATGCACCTTTATTCCTGTTTTCGAACAAATCGGATACGTCATACAAAGACAAAAAAAAACTTTGTATGATGTATTCGATTCGTTCGAAAACATGAATGCTATATGTTCAGACTACAGAGTTATAAGTCTATCTTGATAACATTTTTCTTGCCGCTAATTATTATAATATGTTATAACTCCGTAGTCTGAACATAGGATAGGGTGATTGTTATTACATGAGTGTCATCGTTTGCTTATAAATCGCTCCTTAGCTAATGCTTAATATTTACTATATTTTTTTTTTATTAAACGATACAATACATTACAAAGTTAATATGGTATGATTATACATTGATTTATGTGAATAAATTCTCTTCTTTTCAACGGATCAACAAACCTATTGTCTTCCATTCGGGATTTAGCGTTCTGTTTTCCAATCCAATTAGTTTTAGAGTATATATTACACACACTCTACTAGGTAAAAGGATAAAGATATATTAAAAGAGGATTTTGCAACCTCTTGGTACGTGATAGCTTACACTGGTGATTTAATAAAAAGCAAACTTGCAAAGTACGGCTATAACATTTCAGATACTGCAAAAATATTTCCCACTATTACTGATCTTTTTTATTTAGAGAACTGTAGCTTGGAGGCGGTTCCTGGAAGAAAAAGAAAAATAGAAAACGAAATAAGGAGATTGCATGCTTTTGGTTCTGCGTATTGTATCTTACGTAATAGGCTGGAGGCGGAACGTAAGCTGTTTGTGGTTGATTCGGGTCGTAGTAAGCGCTTTGAGCGGCTTCAGCCTCTTTCGAATCTGTAGCGAAACAACGGTTGGTTACATATGCGTCTATTAAGGCAATCTGACGTACAACCCACTTGCTGGAGGTGGTTGGGTAAAACCCATAGCTCCAGCTGGTGCACCAGAGAATCCTGGCCCTCCTGTGAACCCGTATCCTGGGGTACCATTTTGCATCGGGTAACCCGGCTGCTGAGGTGGATATGGAGAACCATTTTGGGGAGGGTATGCTTGCTGCGGATAGCCTTGTTGTGGATAACCTTGTTGTGGATAGCCTTGTTGTGGATAACCTTGCGGCGGTCCAGTTATAATTCCGGGGTACGGAGGCGGACTATCGTGCATGTAGATCGAATTCGGTGCGGGTTGATCAGGAAACACGGTTGTAGATGGGACCCAACCATAGTTGTTTGGATTTGGTGTATAGGCCGGTGGAGGTGCAGCATACCATCCACCACCTGGTGGTGAATAAGGTGGAGGAGGAGCAGTACCTGCGTTACGCTGAGCCATTGCAGCTGCTCTCAACATAGCCTGTGAGGAATAGAATGAGTCGATAAAACATAAAATGGATAAGATAGGTTCAAATAGGGGAAAGTGGACCCAGATTTCCATATGGGTCGTTCATCAGTATTCGTTTCTAGGAGTTACATTTATCTACTTATTTTTTAAACTACCTATACTTATGCGTTACGTCGAGAAAAAGCTGCTTAGATTGCCGAGAATACGAAAATTCCCTAGACAATTTAGTAGTTTAATCCTCCAGGAAAGAATATTTCCGCTAGCATTTTTTTTAGATCGTGAGTTTTAAAGAAGTGAATTATTTCGCACGGATCCACTTTCGCATCAAGTAGAAATTTTTGGCTGAAAATTGATATCAGAACCATTTACCCAGAATCTGGTTAGATACCACTCATCGAAGCAAAACCAGTTTACTCATTTTTGACAGTACCATACAGCATGCAAAAATGTCATTATCACGTTTAAAAACTTGTTTCCAGCAAAAAAAAGCAAACTTAACAATCAAGACAAGTTCCTAAAAAATACTGAGCTTCTGTGAATTTCTCCTAAGGATCCATATTTCTGCAAAATTCAATCAATTCTATAGATCTACGGAAAATTTCGTAGAACCGACATCACTGACTTCCATCTGTTTTGTTTTTATTCAACACAACTGACGCGTCGACAGAACGAGGGAAAAGCATCTAGTGAAAAAATTGCATGAACGAGGGATGCTCCGGTTGTTAAGCAATGCTTCGGAATGTGCATGATAGAGGGTGCTAGCAACCCGTGGAAACTAACGATTTTAAATTGGCTCACTACTTGACTAGCCTATTGTGTGGGATAGCAGGAATGCGGTGTCCTATCCCCCCGCTGCTACCACCGTTTGACAGCTCTCGATTCGACATCCATCAACCAACGTCGTGTCCAACCGACTTCGGGTACGCGCCAACAACGAACGATCGGTACGTGAAACCACATCTTCCTTTCTCGACCTCTTTCTCGTTCCAGCAGTTGTACAAGCAAGTCCATGTTAGCCCCCGCTCTCGAGCAACGGATGGCTGCGCAATTTCCACATATTGGTCCCACGCAAATCGATTAACGTACCCCATACTAGTCGAATTCTAGTACTACACTATGTTTGTTTTGATTTGCTATGAAAGTTTGACAGATAAAATGAGGGGTTCGTGGATTTTCCTATGTTTCGAGGGGTGCATCGATTAGCTTGGGACCGAAGAGAGTACTAGAGCTGAGCCAAAAAGTTGAGCACGTTCCTTCGGGACCTTCTGGTCTTAGAGTTACCTCTATGGCGCTAGTGTGCATGCAAAATACGTTTGATGATATTTTTTGAAGAATTTCCTTCTAAGAGTTATGTCTGTGTGTCTGTGGTGATACTATCACTGACAGACTAGATCTTTGGATCATACAGTGGTTCATCAGAAAGGGGAAGCTTAGTAATCTCCAACGCCTGCCCATGGCGCCATTCTATTGCGGCATGAACCAGCAACGCCGGCCATAAACCTACCGTCTCCAACACTCCACTATACAGCATGAAATTAAGCCCGCCCATCAGCAGCACGGAGCAAAAACTTGCCAAGGGGAGGAAAATATGAATGCAGCCAAGTTATTAATAAAAGAGAGAGAGAGAGAGAGAGAGTCGGGGAAGAGAATTGATCAATGTAGATTAATCTGTTTGAAAAGTAACGCGAGCATTGTTTATAAAAGTCGAGCAGCTTTGTGCGTTCGTCAACCACTGATTTTAAGAAAATGAGGCTATAGGCAATATTGAACATTTAAATAAGTCCTATTTATTTGAAGTTCTAGTTTGAATGGTAAGAAACGTAAGCATGATTTTAATTAATTATGGTATGATCCATCAACCATTTCATTCAAGCAGTTGAAAATGAAAAAAAAAAAACTATCATCATTTACACCATTTAAAAACCCTCAATATCTTGGTGTAATTCTCAAACATCGTTGTTAGAGAGTAAAATACCGCCAAAGTTTCATTTCATCTAAACGGATTAAATTTAATATGAGACGGAGACGTATATTCACGTAACCTTTTGACGTCTCCTATAGTGTGAAAGTCTCTTTTTCACCAATGCTTGGTAGCCAAAACTTAGAGATAGACATTCATCCTGCAGCCGTCAGTTTATTTGCATTGACGACTTTCTCTGAGTCTGGACACTATTTTTACGTGTGTGTGAAAAAAAAACAAAAACTCTTCCCTCCTTCACTTTCTTACGTAAAAACACAAACAAAATCATCACACTTATCAACGCCTATTGATAGAGGCACGGTGCCGCACGGACCTCCCTTAGCTCAGTCGGTAAAGGCGCAGCTACAAAGCAAGACCGTGCTGGAGGTGGCTGGGTTCGATTCTCGATCCGGTCTAGGAATTTTTCGGGTTGGAAAATTTCTCGATTTCCCTGGGCATAATAGAAGTATGATTGGACTTGCCACACAATTATAAGAATGCAAACATGGTACAGGCATCGAACGCTCTCAATTAATAACTGTGGAAGTGCATCTAGAACACTAAGTTGAGAGCACGCAATAAGCTAATATGCGATATGCAATAAGCTTGAAATGCGAAGAAGAAGAAGAAGACGAAGAACGGTGCCGCACAGAGCGCACTGAACAACTTTAGCACGGCACCAAGCTCTTCGGTACGGTGTCTTTTTCACATCGGTGTCGAGCCGGGAAAAGGTACCGAAACCAAGTGTGTGTACGCATCGAACGGAGTGCAATTTTAAGCGCGGCGCGCATTACTGTGCGGTGTTTTGACAAGTTTTAGAATAACTTTAATAAATGTATACTTTATACACTTAGAAATTATCGGCGACTTCTGCACTTTTTACCGAACTGTTATGGAATTATTTTTATCTTTAAAGTTTTACCGAACGTTCAGCAGAGATTTCGGTGAACAATTACCGAACACGACAATAAATTCTGAGTGTGTACACACTTAAATTTTTTCGCCGAGATTCCAACAGCCGAGTAGTAGTAGAGATTCAGTAAAACAATTGCCGAGACTCAGCAAACAAATATGATTTTGCTGATATATCAGCTAACAAACAGATATTTTGCAGAAATATCAGCAAAAGTAAATGCCAAGGTAATCGGCTGTTGAAGATTTTACCGAGCTAGATTATGTGTGTACATTAGAAGCATAGGTGCTATTCGAGATGCATTTGTTTAATATAGGAAAAATTCAAGTGCCATGCTGCAAGTGCGTAGAGTTAAGTACAATGGGATGTTTAACTATTATAGTTTGGGGACGGCCCCAGCGTAGTGGTTAACATTGATCAATCTCACGCCAAAGTCACGAGTTCAAATCGCTGTAAATTCATTTTTTGTTAACTTATCTAAACCTAAATCGTCCTCAACCTCATGGTTATAGAGCATGTCATGGTATAATTTGTAGTTTCCTACCGTTTTAAAAATTAAACGATTTTACCAGTTACGTGCCGTTTCGATGCCTTCGACAGAAAATTTTATCTTTTAGAATCTTGTTTTTTTCTACTGTACTGTTTGATAAATGTCAACGCACAACGTACAATAAACCACAATAACCAGTTTATTGTAACGTACACAATATTGAGGATGTGCCTATAAAATATTTGGCATTTTTCATGGTGTAAGCTGCGGATGTTTCTCAAATATCGTTTTGGAATAGAAACAGCCAAAATATGCAACACCCGAGCTACCATAGGCACGTTACGAACACTATGTATTCGACACACTTAAAACAACTCAACAGTTTCTTACTCCTTTACATGCTTTCGTTGACATTGACACTCTGAAGCAAGCTCAAGTTCACTGTCCACTACCTAGATACTTGTTTACCTACACACTTAGTTTTTTCTACCGAGCAAGGCTGTGCAAATCTCGGCAACAAAAAGTTTTACTGAGATTTCATTTGTTTTCTGATATTCAGCTAAGCATTATCCGAGACTCAGCAATCAAATGTCACAATCAAACTTATTTTTGCCGAGATTTGCACAGCCGAGCTCGGTAGAAAAAAAACTAAGTGTGTAATATCGTCGATCGGTTACTCTAATTTTTACACACCAATTACAACACTGGGTCCAACTCACTTGTCCGTAGTCGATAGCTCCACCGTGTTTGAAGACCAGCTTAAATTTGGATTCTCCAGTCCAATTACCATTTTCTTGCGCTCGCACCTTGCCTTTGATGTAGTTCGCTCCGAAGACTGGTTGCTCGAGTTGGACCTAATAGAGACAAATGCACAAAAGTGAGAAGATCAATCGAAAATGATTTTTGTGCTAGCCTTCAGATTCGCCTTGTGCATATGATATGAAGACATAATGGACGAGCGAAACTTACACTATACGAAATACCACTCTGTCACCAAAGAGGTGTGTCATACGCACATGCGAAGCCGAAGAAACAGACGTGGTTGGCGAACAAAACAAAACAACACGAAATAGATTGATACTTACATCATTTAGTGTGACGAAGGGAAAACTAAATGATAGCATCGGATCGCTAGCCTTCTTGTTGTTGAAAATCATGCGATGCGTTGTGAGATAAACGCGGCCTTGCTTGGTGCCTTTGAAGGCGGGGTCGTCCTGGCCGGAAAACTCCATTGTTACATTATCGCAGAAGATGAGAATGCTGAAGGAAAAACGGATATAATTTGATGTATTTCTACGAACATATGAAGTACTGTTTGATCATAGCAAAGCGAAGAACAAAATTTTCACATTCACTATTGAGCAGTCCCACGTCAAACTTTGCATAATTGTTTTATTATGGTCAATCATTCACATTTTTGCTGAAATTCAGTCATTTTGAAACTCGCAAAAAACTTCAAAGTTGCGTATTCGTTATTTTTCAACAAATCATAACTGGAAAACTTCACTTCCAATAGAAATGACGTCTGACACAAAGTTGTAGAAAAAAAAATCCTTTTCTGAAAAAAATATACTAGGTAAAAAAGATAATGTGATTTTGGGTTATTAACAAAAGTATTTAAAACTTAAATAACAAAATACATAGGAGTAAGAGGAGCATAGTAAACATCCGGCACTTCAGTCAGAAACCTCTAATTGTTCGAAACAAATTAATTGGTAGTAGGGTCAAGATCACCATTGCAACGAATAATGACCAATTATCAGTGCTGTAAATTCTCAAAATCATTTGAGCATTTTTGATGAAAATGAGAAAAGTAGCTTTTCGCTATCAAAGGGGACCTCCTCCGAATGGGTGATATCAGTTGCTTAGTCATTTGACGAAGGCATGGATCATTCTCATTTGAGAAACGCTATATATCATTCAATTTTTTTTCTTCTTTGGTTTGTTTTTTCCGTCGATCTTGTTTTCCGTGCTGAGCACCAATGCTACCGACGTGCCAGGAAGGCAGCTCCCACACCTGGACCCTACCTATCGACCCATCAACTCATGAACCGGGGACCAACGGCTTTACTTCCCATCCGAAGGAAGGCGTGATCAGAGATGTTATGCCTCAGAACATCCCGGCGGCGCCGACTGGGATTGAACCCAGACCTTCTGGGGTGAGAGGTAATCACGCTTACCACTACACCACCGGCGCCGTTATATATCATTCAATTGAGTGTAACCTACACACAAACGGAGCTCTGGTCGACATTCCGGCAAAAAAGCCAAGCCAACCCGACACCAACCTGACTTCTATAAAACCCCATCCCGATGTTGACCCGACATTGACCCGACATAAACTCAAAATTGACCCGACAACAACACGACATTGAGTCGACATCGACCTTAAAATAACCTTACATTGATCCGACATCGGGTCGACTTGCCTGTTCGGGACCATTTTGCTGGATTTCTTCCATACTCCACTGTCGTATATCAAATGATACTGAGTGACTCAATTGACAGTGACAATGAGCTTCGAATGAAAAAGGGGCGCTTCAAATTATGGTCATGTGAGAATTCGTTTACACAGAATTGATTGAATGGTTGTATTGGTTCATCTTCAATCGATGATATGAAAATTTACAGCACTGCCAATTATATTGTTTCGAACCATAAGAAATCCAAGGCTAAAGGATAGGAAGCTCACTATGCCCCTTAGTGAAAATTTCAAGTTGGACACTTAAAAATGTATTTTTTTTTAAACTATGAAAATCATTTTTCGCCCACAAACTGTTGTTTGAGGATTAATATAAAAAAAATATTGAAGAATTATTAAGGAAATATTGGCACTCGTGGAAAATAGAAGAACTTTGAAAGTGATGATGGTTTCAAAATTTTCCACTGGGAGGTATACGAATGCAATCTTAAAATGCTTTTATTTGCAACAGGAGCATTTTATTTAATTAAAAACTGACATCTATGTATACACCTAAAAATCTGAAAAGATATTATTTTTTCTATATTATATGTCTATTGAGTAATCCTTAAGTTTTCTACTAACGTAGCATTAACCAGATTAAAATAAAATCGAAGACAACAAATCAAGAAGACTGGCAACTCTTTCATTTTCTCATACGAACGCGGGGGCGACCCCGGCGTAGTGGTTAACATCCATACCTCTCACGCCAAAGTCACGAGTTCAAATCTCACCCCCGGACAAGTCACGAATGACCCAAGAGTGTTAAAATGACTATAATAAAAAAAAAAAATCATATGAACGCTATGAGACAGGTACAATCGCGTCATCTGCCGCTCAAAGGTAAATGCTTCGAACGAATTTGATAGCAAAGAGTACATCCTCAGAAGAAGGGTTTGTGTATTTGCTCATTTTTCTATGCGTTGCTTCCACCTTCACTCAAGCGCAGCGTCATTGTATCTGTCGCTTGGATTATGGCAATGATTTGTTGTCTTCGATAAAATGCTTCATTTGCAAAATAAAAGCATTTTAAGATTGCACTCGTATACCTCACCGTGTAAAACTTTGAAACCATCATCACACTCATAGTTCTTATATTCTCCACGAGTGCCAACTTTGATTTGTCAATACGATGGTCCCACTACCCCCCAGTGTGCCTAATTTTTGACAACTTTGTGAAAAAAGTTAGTTTGAAATAAGACCTAAAAAAAAGATCAAGTTATACATAAGTAAACAGTGACCTGATAAGCTAACACTGTAACGCGAGACTCATGGTGGTAAGCTCCAACTCGGATTAACTTGTAATATCGTCCCTGTTTGGATGATCTACAAAATGTTTGCTTAGAGTTGTGTTGAAGTGGAATAGCGGCGGTGTGGCATCCACCAACAAGTTGAAAAATTGAGTCGAGGTCATGTGGCGTGCAGCTGGGGTCTACATGATTTTGCAACGTACTAATGAATGCCACATCGCCGATCACCGCCAGAACAGTGAGCACCCAGTATAAACTATCTAAAAATGCAAAGTTAATTTTGAACAGAATTTCTTTTGTCATCACTCTAGCTTTATAATCATTAGCCATAACCGTGTTTATTTAGCATTGCTGATTTAGCTGATAACATCGTCATCTTATGTGTATGTATGCCTGTGTATGCATGTTTTGGATGACTAGCAATGGTAATCTGAATTGCATTTCACAATTTTTGTGATTCTGAAGTTCACATTACCATTGTTTTATTGGGAAAATGAATTGACGAAAACAATTGTTTTTCTTTTCTTTTTGTTTGTTGAAAGACCAAAATTTGAAATCAATGCTTTTTACAAGGATATATTGACTATATTGTCCATTGCAATTTATTAGTCTAAGTTCAAGAAAAAACTACTTACCCTTCTCCTGCATGGATCAACACCCCGTTATTTGCATGCGCCGTGTTCAGAGACATTTTCCGCAGAGAATTGGAATCGAATCACAACTTAAAATGGGGATTTCACTGTTTTGTCCGACTATTTTCCGATCTTGTTATCAATTTTTCAAGGAATGAGTCACAAGCAGCGTTGCCAGAACTACCGAGAAATCGGTATTGTTTCAGATTTCCCTAATAAAATTGTTATGGTTATTTTGCTTAACGACGTGTTCTGGGTATCTTCCAAACCATTAGTGGAAAAGTTCAATTATTTGGGTTATCGTTCGTTTATGGTTATTTTTTATTAGGGTTTTGAGCTCCATACCGATTATTAATTGAGGATCGATTGACTGTTTTTCTTTCCGAAAAATATCGTTTTAAATTTAACACAGCGTTTTACATTTTACACAATTATTTCAATCGGCTGAATTACAATATTACAAATATCAAATTCAAAAGATAAGCAGAATAACAAAAATAACTTCTTTTGGTTGTCAGGAAGCTGTGAAATAAATAAAATAAAACAGCAGTAAACATACATTCCCTGATAAAAATTTTAGTTTATGGTATTTTTTTAAGATTTGTCCAACAGTCAGCTAAACTTATTGTCCAACTGTCAATCAACCCATCAACCCATCAATCAACCCATTCTGTATTGCGCCCTCCTAACAGGGATTCTCTGTCCCTAAAATATATGCACACTCCACCACCGCTAATTTTGGTAAATAAATCGAAATACCGATTTCTGAGAAACGGCCCTAATAAAAAATAACCATAAACGAACGATAACCCAAATCATTGAACTATTCCACAAATGGTTTGGATGATACCCAGAACACGTCGTTGCAAATTAACCATACAATTTTTATTAGGGGGATAATACTGATTTTATAGAAAAAGTTCTGGCAACTTTGGTCAGAAGCCACACAATCCGTTTTTATTATGATGTTTTGAATCAGACAATAATATGCACAGTAAAAGAGAAATAGTATTTTTTGGTTAAAAACTCGAACGTCATTCGCGAAGAAAATGTACACGGAAAGAAAAAAGTTCCCAGCGGCAGTATACTTTTACCCGAGGGGCGATTCACTTGTGTATTTTCGATACAGGCTTACGTATTGATGAACGTATTGAAGTATTTTTTATCGAATAAACGTGTATTTTGCGTATTAATGTATTATTTTGCACTTTTTGAATATATGTAATTTTCTGTGTATTAGAAAAATAAAAGTGTATTTTTATGCATTAATGTATTGAAAATCAGTTATAAGTGTATTCTGTCAATTCAGTGTTTATGTTTACCACTCGAACCGATAATCAAACGGATCAAACTCACAATGTTGACGTTTTGTTTGACAAATGCACAGCACACGCTAACTTTGAAATACCCACTGATGAGTAGAATTTCACCCAATTTAAAGAAAAGAGGCTTAACTCATAAACTCATTAGGGGCTTGACATTAGTTACGTAGACAGATTTTTGGGATTCTACGATACCTACGTTGACAATTGTCCATACAAAACTTTAAAAATGTGTATGGGCCGTGGATAATTGCCAACTAACCCCTCCCCCCCCCATAGTTCATGAACAGCCCCTTACCTCGCTCATTACGCATAAATAAGCATCTGTTACCAAGTCTGTTACGCCTTCGTTACTTATTTTTGGGTCACAACTACTCATTAATGTTTTTTTATTTAATAAACGAACTAAGGCACTTTTCTTAAAAATGGGTGAAATCCTATTCATTAATGCATTGTTTTGTGATTCGAGCTCGGATTAAAATATAAAATAATAAATTTACGCATTTTGTCCGAATTCAGCATTTTGATTGTACATATTTCGAATTTTTCGTGCAAATGACGAATTATCGTGTATTTTTATTATTCGTCGAATATTTGTGTATTTTTCCGAATTTTGTATTTTTTTGCATTTTTTTGAGTAATGACGAGTTATGATGAATTTTTGTGTATTTTTTTCATTCACGTATTTTTGATTCATTTTTGAGAGCAGTGAATTGCCCCTCGCTTTTACCTACCCGTATAAACGCGAAACATAAATTGACCTTACCTAAAATGGTTAAAAATTGTTTATAATCCCTGCTAAACTTTAACTGAAATGGTTATGGAACCTTACATGAACGTTTGTGTGATAAAGTTTTAACCTTATGTATTATGGTTTTTAGGAAGCGGACCTTAAAAATAATGGGTCGTTAAGAACCATTACCATTCCAAATTCTTGTTTTCTCCATACATTTTCGGAAAGAGAACTATATTAGAACCTTTTAACTTATGGTTTGAGAACTTTAATGGTAATGATTATGGTAGTCAGTTAGGTCCACTAATGGTTTTGTAACATCGATCAACTTTATGTGGAATATATCGCGAATTGGTTGCCTGTAATTTACTGATTACCAATTCACGATATATTCCACGTAAAGTTGAGTGATAATACAAAACCATTAATGGACCTTACTGACTACCATAACCATTACCATTAATGTTCTCAAATCATAAGTAAAAACGTTCTTATATAGTTCTCTTTCTGAAAATGTATGGAGAAAACAAGAATTTGGAATGGTAATGGTTCTTAACAACCCATTATTTGTAAAGTCCAGTTCCAAAAAACCATAATACATAAGGTTGAAACTTTATCATTAAACGTTCATGTAAAGTTCCATAACCATTTCAGTTAAAGTTTAGCAGGGATTATAAACAATTTTTAACCATTTTAGGTAAGGTCAATTTATGGTTCGCGTTTATGCGGGTATTCAAGACTTATTTGCGAGGGGGCGACATATCTAAATCTCAATTCTAGATGCTCGAAAAATCTCACACTAGCGATCAATCTTCTAAAAATCTTCTTTCATTTCTCGCATCTACTGGCATCGCGCATCATCTTTTTGCAGGAAATCTCCAAAATCGTGATAAATCTTCTTTCTATCTACTCAGCGTAAGCGCAGCTAGCCAAAGCAAAACACAATATTTCCTGCATCGTAGATAAAGTCGTCCCCCTTGCTTATTCGTCTCGTTTTTTCCTTCTATATGGTGGCAGAGTTGCGACCTATCACAATCACGATCGTCAAACAGCTGATTGTAGTAACGCTTTGTACATTCCTATCAATGGGCTCGTCGAAGCTCTTTCCATGACCATCCATCAAGTTGACGAAAGAAGTAAAAAGCAACTGGTGAATGTCGTCCCAACAAACAATTTGAGCTGATTAAAGGCTGCATAAGCCATTTTTTAGTCGAAGAAGTATATTTTTGCCTGAATAAGCTCTTATTCCGCTTCCAATGTTTGTTGGGGTCTTCGCTTGTGATCCATCACCGCACAGCAAAAAAATAATTTTGATATCACGTCAAACCGACGTCATTCCCGACAATTACGACACTCATCTGTGCTCGTTTTGAATCAGTTGCTGCTTTGCTTGCATATGTGAGTAAGTTGGTGAGCTTCCATTTATTGTTGCCTGCTTTGTTTGTAACTCACACAGTCGCGCCTGCTGAGACGAACTTGGAATGCGTACACAGAAAAAAAGTTGTTGAATATTACATCTAAACTGCTGCAACCAGGTCAATCCATCGGTTGTGTAATATAACGTTGTAACATAGAGGTAACTTTAAGACTAGTGGGTCCCGAAGAAACGTGCTAAACTTTTTGGCTCAGCTCTGGTACTATCTTCGGTCCCAAGCTAATCGATTCACCCATCGAAACAATCGAAACATAGGAAAAACCAATAACCCCTCATTTTATCTGTCAAACTTTCATAGCGAATCAAAACAAACATCGTGTAGTACTAGAATTTCGACTAGAATGGGATACGTTAATCGATTTGCTTGGGACCAATAGGCTAGTCAAGTAGTGAGCCAATTTAAAATCGTTAGTTTCGTATTGATTGTTGGTAATACCACAGACAAACAGCCATAACACTCACAAGTTGTTCATCGAACAAGCATTTAACGGTCAATTTAAAAGTATCGTAGTTGGTAGTACCGCCACCTGTGGCGCGCATAGTCAATATCCTTGCGTTTGACGTTTACACACTACCGCCATCTGTTCAGCGTACTACCCACCACAGTGTACTCAACAGATGGCGGTAATGTTTTAGCGACGATGTTTTACAGTGAGAAATATTCAATGTGTTATGTCTGTTTGTCTGTGGTAATACCATAGAGGTAACTCTAAGACTAGAAGGTCCCGAAATAAGGTGCTCAACTTTTTGGCTCAGCTCTGGAACTCTCTTCGGTCCCAAGCTAATCGATTCACCCCTCGAAACATAGGAAAAACCAATAACCCCTCATTTTATCTGTCAAACTTTCATAGCACATCAAAACAAACATTGCGTAGTACTAGAATTTCGACTAGAATGGGGTACGTTCATCGATTTGCTTGAGACCAATAGGCTCAAGTAGTGAGCCAATTTAAAATCGATAGTTTCGTATTGATTGTTGGTAATACCGTGCCTTTACTGGCTAGGCTATGAGGCCCCTGAGTTCCTCTGGTATATTTAATTAGAGGATGTTCTTGAATATACAGTCAAACAGCACACAATCTTGTGAAAAACTTCAATGACAGTTGTCCAGCAGTGCTCCCATTTTATTTACAACAGTCCAATGCGTGGTGATTATAAAAAGTCATCATCTGATTTGCCGGTTCAAATTTAGCATAGAAAGAAACATGTGGAGTGTATTAGAGTGAAATTAATCATGTCGAAAAAAAAGATGCCCGACTGGGAGGGACTCGAACCACGAACGTGGTGATTAGCAGAGCTGTGCTTTCTCCACTGCTCTCTTCATGCTTTGTGATATGGATAGGCTAAAAGCAAACAAGAAGCGCTCATTCTCTCGCATACTCGACTACGTTTGCTATTTCTGCTGGAGAGAATCGAGGCAAGTGTGTGCGTCGTTCTACCATGTTATACATAAAAATTAAGGCAAATGCTTGCTTGTGTAGGTGAAAGCACGGAATAAAAAGAAGATTAAAAACCATTGCACAATGGTCCAGAATGCAGATTTAGGTGGAATTATATGTTTTGAGCCTGAAATTGCAACTTTAGACTAAAAGTCTCATCTACAAAGTTGTTTCTTATAGTTAGGCCCTCATTTTTATGACAATGAATTCTAGGGTGGTTCCAATTATCATAAAAATCAAAAATCTAACTTTTTAGTTTGAATAAATTAAGGTATACAATTTTTAAGAACAAAAACTTCTTCGAAGACACTAAATGTCCAAATATTGAAACAAATGTACTAGCACATTTTATTTAAATTTGTCATTAGAATGGTCCTATGAAATCCATCTTTTGACAATGACTTTTTTATTTGAAATTTCTCATAAAAGTCATCTTCTAGAGACTTTTAAAACTCTTTAGGACGAATGTTTTATAGCTGGATTTGTTGCCTGTATCTCTTCTTATAAAAAAGATATGCCCAAATATAGTAAAAAATATGAATAAATTCAAATTGATTTTATACGAGTTTAAAAAATAACATACCTCCAATTTTTTCATATCATTTCTTTCAAATACCGTAAACAACTTTTTTTTGCCCCAACCAGAGATATTAACATTTGAAAAGTGCATATTTTTAGTATAAACACGTCAATAACTCTTGATCGGCGAAAGATATTGACAAGCTTCTTGCGGCAAAAATTTGCGCCTTCTTAAGATCTAAAAGTTATTTCAAGACACCTTTGCTGAGAAATTCGAAATAAGAAAACTAGAGCAAAACAACTGTTTTTTTAAGAGCCACACGGAGAACAAATTATAGCAGACGCAATTATTTTTCCGTTCAAAATAACTATATTGTTCAATTGTTTTAGAGATAACCCGAAACTGTAGTTGATTTGTCCCCCTCGACGACTATATCTACGCTGCAGGAAAGATTGTGTTGTGCTGTGGCTAGCTGATCGCACGCTGAGTAGATAGAAAGAAGATTGATGACGATTCTGAAGATTTCCTGCAAAAAGATGATGCACGATGCAAGTAGATGCGACAAAAAGCAAGAAGATTTTTCGAAGATTGATTCGCTAGTGTGAGATTTTTTGAGCATCTAAAATTGAGATTTAGATGTGTCGCCCCCCTCGGATTTGTCTATACATAGAGGGCAACAACTATAGTCCATAGTTGGCTCATCGGTTGGCTCAACTATATTTTTCAGTAGATGAACAAACGTCAAACTTCGAAATACAACTATGCTTTAGTTGCTTCAAGAAAACTATTGTTAGGAAAGCAAAATTTTACAATGTTTATTAAACGAACTGCTCTTCATTATCGACATGTTAAGGAAGTTTGTTTTGCTTCTTTATGGATCGCAGAAACACAACTGCAAAATCATAAAAAAAAGTGAACAAGAACATTCAGCTTTGATTTGAACCGTGTTCAGCTACGTGAGATCCAGCTATCTTATCGCCTGCCCTACGCATCACAAATTAATAGTATGTGGATTTATGATGATCAGTTGAAACCAAATTATATACATAAATTACATTTGACGGTTGTTATAATTGATCAAAGTTATAGTTGAATTGAGTATAAGATGAACAGTTGAATCTATTAGGGAGATATGATTGAGTTGACGGTCAAATTAATGTTGGAATAACTATAGGTTTCCAACGGCGCCGGTGGTGTAGTGGTAAGCGTGATTACCTCTCACCCCAACAGGCCTGGGCTCAATCCCAGTCAGCGCCGCCGGGATGTTCTGAGGCATAACATCTCTGATCACGCCTTCCTTCGGATGGGAAGTAAAGCCGTTGGTCCCCCCCCGGGTCATGAGTTGATGGGTCGATAGATAGGGTCCAGGTGTGGGAGCTGCCTTCCTGGCACGTCGCACAGTGGCCGGAGGCCGGACGAAACCCAAAATTTTTTTTTTGTTATTTTGAGTATTTTATAATTTTCCAAGCTTTCTTACACTTTGAATAACGTTGTCGCAAAGTTTCATGACTATTGGATGTTATTTTGAATTTTGACAGCACTTTGAAGGCTGCGGTGTCAACAAATTTTAATGATTTTTGGTTCAAAAACTACATTTTTAAGGCTCACTTCAAATGGCTGTTACTCTTCCAATTTTAAACCGATTTGAGCACAACAAGTTTCATTTTGAAGTTTGATGGATAAACTTATTGTTCCATTCAAACCCATCCGTTTAGATTACTCTAAACTATGGAAAATGTTGATAATGTATGGTTAGTGGTATGATGAAACCTTATTTTTTTTGCAAATTCGTACTGTACAATCTTCTGAAACAGTCCGAAAAGGTCACATGATATACATTCTATAGGAAATTTCCTCAACTTTTTGAATTTATGCATCCCGACTTGCCCCTAGTTGCCCCAAGGGGTTAAAAACATATTTTAACCCTGTAACACCCAAGCCTGCTTTTTGGCAAGGTACGCTTAAACTGCTGGGACCAAACATATTGAATTTTCTACCAAATGGTGTGCACATGGTTAGAAAGATACATTGTTTTTCTATCATTTCCATGAACATTTCAAGATAATCCGATGCAAAACCTTTCTGCTAAGTTATGATGAAAACAAATATTCGATGATTTTCTGAAAAATTATTATTTTTCAGATTTTGTCTGTAAAAAGTAAATTTTAATTTACCAGAATTCGCTCATTAATTCTAGACGCAACTGGCAAAATTTGGTGAAAACCTGTGCTATAGTATGCAAGAAATTAAAAAAAACAAATCTTTTTTTACGAAAACTGCTCTAGACCAGCCGAATTGATCTAGATCAAAAAAAATATGTCAATTGTTCATATTTTCATGAAGGCCTATCGAAAGAAATTATATAGAATCAAATAAAAAATTTGGACATACGAGAGTTAATATAAAATGACCGGTATGGAGGACCATGGTGATTAGAAATTCAGAAGTAAATAGACATGTTACAAAAGGATTGGGAAGGGTATCCATTCAGTTTATATGTTTTTTATCGATTTTTTTTTTCAAAAGTGGTTCATTTTGGTTTCAGTTAAGCTAATTTTATTAAGAAAAATAATGGTGTCTTAAAAATACTACTTTCACTCTTAGTCTTTTATAACACTAGCATTATCCTTACTACTTAATCGTCATCTTCATCAAAGATCAACAAATCTTGCACTTCCTTTGGGAAATCACTTTTCGGTTTCGGCTTGTTGTGTCGGAAACTGGATACAACTGGATCTGATGCAACCAACAATCCATGAAAGATGTCAATTATTGTCCGTTCACGGGATCTTTCCAAGAATGGCTTTCACGCATTCGACGAATCTCCTTGTTCATGCTTTCTTGGGCCTCTTCAGAGAGCATACCGATTGGAATTGAAGATTGGTCGATAATTTCACTTCCATGAATCAGTAATTTATGAACTGTTGTTGGCATGTGATACCAACTATACAGTTTTACGTAGTGGTGAGCTGTTTCCGTCACGTATGACTTGAATTTTGAAACATCAATGCTCTCACCACTAGAAATCGCTGTTAGTAAAGTCCGAAATCGCAGTATCAAATCCAAATCAATTCCTGTAATCTCCGAAGATACTTGTGCATTGGCGAAGAATCGTCTAGCCGTATTACCATTGTTGCTGGTGCCAAATCCTGAACGCGGTTTGTCGATGTGTAAACCCAGTCTATTGAAGAATTCATCTTGTATGCGCTTTTTGGCACGGTTGAATTGTTCGATATGAGAAGTTTTCACCCATTTGCAGAAACTGAGCCGATAAGCGATATGCAACAGGCACTCAAAACATCTTATCCAGCAATGTAGACTGCTTAGACCCAGATCTAAGAATTGAGTAACAGGCTTTTTCAACATTTTGTCAATTTCGTTAAATTCCGCTGACGTTGATTTACACAAGTAGCATCTTTGGGCGGATGTTGTGTGTGTTACGGCATTGATGGTTTTACCATCTACCATACTCATGATAAGCTCGAATGTGACACTGAATTCTGTGTCGTTAATTGTTAAAACAAACGGGTGCAACTTTGCGATTTCGGTATTCATCCGATCATATTCTTGACGGGTTGTGTCACTAGTTTCCTTAGCTAATTGTATTGAAACTGGTCGACAGTATCGGGTTGACGATGGATAACAGTTTTCCCAAATTACATTTACCCCTTCAACCAATTTCAATGGAACAAGAGATGTCAAGATAACATTAGCGTCTGAGCTACCAGCTTTTTCAAATTTTTGATTGTACTCAGTTAAAGTTGTACCATCCATTCCCCATTTTAGGATAAGACGTAAATCTTTATGACTCCAATTCATATAGTCTGACTCTACAAGATTGATTAATCTTGATGTAGTGTGGTTCAGAAGCTCTTGCAATTCAATTTCGCAATGTACTTCTGAAGAATTGAAATATTGGTTCGAAGGATAACACTTCTTTTTAGCGGCAGTGATTTTGTCATACGATGGGTAGATGTTTTTCGCTGGTTCTCTCACGATATTATAGCTACGCTTTGATAACTTTGCATCGATAAAAATAGCTAATGCTTGTTCATCAGACAACGTTTGTGAAGTGACACCAGTCTTCAGAATGTTTGCAATGTCCCTCTGACCTTCAGACCGCAAAACGACTTCCGTAGCAAACCGCAACTCACCTATGAAAAGTATGAAATAGATATCTTCAAATATTAATATAATGATGGTGAAGTAAAATGAACCTACTAGAGCTACATGTTCGCCGCAAATCTTCAGTTTTGCGACGCTTGACTCGGTTGCAGTTATCGTCAAACTCCTTTGAAGGACGACCACCTTTATTTCTACCTTCCTCTGATGTTGATGAGCTAGGTCCAGAAAGCACAAGAAAATCTTCGAGCCATTCAGCGTTTGCTTTTAAGAAGCGTTCCTTCATCCGTTTTGCGTTGTTCCATCGACGCAAGAACTCTCGATAGAAGATTGAAATATGTTCCTTACATTCTTCATCAATATTTCCAGCATATGTTGCAATGTAGTTAGTAATTGCAGTACGCTTTTCTTCCGAATCCGGTATAGCATAGACCGCTTCCAGTATGTTTTTTCTTTTTAAGAACATTTCTAATTTAATAAAAAACAATCATTAAATGTAAATAATACATTTTTTCAATATAAGATCAATTACCTTTTGGTTTAGAACACATTTTACGACTGCTTGTTTTACTATTTTTTTTTCAATTCCTGCCGGATAAAGTTCACCGGAAACTTCCAGTATCAAAGTCAACACATTTAAACTTTTTAAACTACTCTGGTATTCGGTTGACGTTTGAACAAGCTTCTAGGAACATCCGCATTTTACATAAGAGCAGCACAGTACTTTCTTATGAAATATTTCAGTGTCATACTGAATACCCGAGTAAAACATCTGAAAGAATGTAAATTTTAGTTTATATTGAATATGGAAACAAAGTCCAAATATCGTGTAACGCGAAACATTTAATTTGGTATGGGACGATCCACAAATGACGTAGCATTTTAGAGGGGAGGGGGTTTCAGAAGTTGTGACCAGCCGTGTATTAGGTATGGAAAAATACGCTACGAGGGGGGAGGGGGGACCTAAAATTGATCAAAAATATGCAACGTCATTTGTGTATCTTCCCTATGGAAACTGAAATGTTTCGCTTTACGTAATGTTTAAACGGCCCCTATATTTGATTATTTAAATTATTACCGGATTCGATGACAAGATAAAATGAACTTAAAAATATCATGTGTTGAAATAACTCAATAAATTATCAGTCATTAAATTTATTCTGATCCGAAAGATTATTTCGCACTTTAGGGGGATTAGTTTGCATTTTTATTGGTTGTTGACTTCAAAAATGAACTCAGCACCCAAAATTAACATAATATGTCATTTTCAGCCAGTTTCATTGACATTTTAGGTTTCGTCCGACTTTTGTTCGCAGTGCCGCCACTGTGCGTCGGTAGCATTGGTGCTCAGCACGGAAAACAAGATCGACGGAAAAAACAAACCAAAGGAAAAAAAAAAAAACTATGGGTTTCTTTCAAACAACAATATTTTTCCATGTGAAAGTAACTATTAGAATTGTTATCTTAACTTAACGAATTTGTTCTCCGTGCACCCTAACTCAATTCAAGAAAATAGCTCTAAATCGGCCAATTTAAGAGATACAAAAAAGTTATTTTCAACAAAGTTGCTTGAAATTAACTCAGCTATAACTTTGATGAAGAATGTATACCTTAATTTATTCAAACAAAAAAGTTAGATTTTTGATTTTAATGTTAATAGGAACCACCCTAGAATTCATGGTCATAAAAAAATGAGGGCCTAACTATAAGGAACAACTTTGTAGAAGAGACTTTTAGTCTAAAGTTTCAATTTCAGGCTCAAAACATATCATTCCACCTAAATCTGCATTCTGGACCACTGTGCATTGCATCGTCTGCAAGGTCAACTTCTAATATTCGCTGCGATGTTCATGAACAGAGGATGATAGAAAACGGACCTAACATTAATTGTAATAAATTTTTGGTTTGCGCGTACGAGATGGTGCCGAAGGCGTTCCAATCTGTGTCGAATCTAATTTTGGCACAATGTGCTGAGTGACTTACCCCTTGGTGAGCTACTTCTAAATATCTAAATCAAATGTAAATTTGAAGCGGATCCTACATGTTTGCTTTTATTGACAATCGTATTGTCAAAACATTATATGTATATTGTCGTCAATACATCGGTATATACAATAATTCTGTATAATGAGAGAGATAGAAGGATTAGTAATTTCTATTTAATTCCACTACCTTATTTGCTTATCCTTGACAGATACGCGCATTTCATCTACAATGTGCAGACTTCTTCAGTGTCTTGTACTAATATTCGACTATCTAGTCGAGTATTAGTACAAGACACTGAAGAAGTTTGCACCAAGGTCTGCACATTGTAGACGAAATACGCGTATCTTTTTTTTTCCACTTTTTTCCGTCGCTCTTGTTTTCCGTGCTGAGCACCAATGCTACCGACGTGCCAGGAAGGCAGCTCCCACACCTGGACCCTACCTATCGACCCATCAACTCATGAACCGGGGACCAACGGCTTTACTTCCCATCCGAAGGAAGGCGTGATCAGAGATGTTATGCCTCAAGAACATCCCGGCGGCGCCGACTGGGATTGAAACCAGGCCTGCTGGGGTGAGAGGTAATCACGCTTACCACTACACCAAATTATACAGATATTCCATTAAGACGCCCACATTCATCAGGAATAATTCTGTATTAACATTATCAATATTATAATATAATTCCCCCTCGTAATACGTGTGGGGTTCGCTTGAGACGTTTTAAAAATTGTACATATTCCTTGGGGTCAAAACTGAAGTTTGTAAATTAGATGCTTTGATGGTTTATTTATGAACTAATTTTTAACAATTCATTTTGTTTTGAGTTGTGATCGGTTTATACCTCGTTCACATTACAGCCTATATCTCGTAATGTAGGCTATCTTGCTATGAGCACTCATACATAAAAATTTCCAGTGAAAACTAGATGTATGAGTGCTTAATGGGGCCTCCCTTAGCCGAGGGGACGACTCTACCCAACAAACAATTCACAGTCACAAATAAGCATACACATTGTATAAATGCTGTATAACAGTGTACAATGCTTAATACATCAGGATGTCGAATTATGTGCTGAAGAAAGCTCATTGAGATAGATAGATGCGCCTTTATTCCGCAGTTTGCTCTGATGTGACTAATTTACTTATTAAAAGCTTTATAAACGTTGACTGTCTTCCTGATTCAGAAACAGAAGTTTGATCTAATAACAAACTGAATAAGTGTAATTTGCACATACATTGTCGCTTTAATTCGACTGTTTTCAATTGCTTTAATAAAATGCTTTATTGGACGTCTTATAAATGTTTTTTAGCTCCATTATAAGATTTCATTGCATTGATTTACAATATTGCTGGATAAAGGTGAATACAGTCAGCAAAATAGCTCTTATACCACTATGTGTCCATGTTTTAGTTGAATGCATTGTAAATGCTTTATAAACGACGTATTAGATTCATTATTGGACAACACTGCTTCAGGCTAACAACAAAACGAAATTGGTAGCATAGTGGTTACCGTTTCCGCTTTCCAAGTAGAAAGTCGCGAGTTCAATCCCAGTCCTCAACCATTTTTTTATTTATTTTCTACGCCTAATTAATTTAAATCGTAATCATAGATCGTATAACTCACGACAACCAATTCATAGATCTATCGAAAAGAATAGCATCCTTTCCATCGAAATTAGATAGATGGAGAGGTAACATTGGTCTCATGTTAAACAACTATGAATGAATTAATCATTCTCACATCTCCTTGAATTGGCTAGAGTTACGGCTGGGAGTGCTGATAGGTTTTCAGATTCAAACTTGTATTACTTATTTTGCTGCCCATATGATGTATTCTAGGATAGCGCAGATGGCAAGGCAAGCGGCTGGTGATCGAAAGGTCATGGTTTTCGAATTCCATCTAACGACATGTGTGTATGTATGAATGCATGTTATAAACTTTTCAAGGATCTATGTGAGGGAGAGGGAGGGTGCGTGCTCCGACGAAATAATGACACAATAATCACTAACGAGAGAACAACCATGCTCTGTCCAGTTCTTATTTTCGGATTAATTATCCCTTAGTTGAATAATCGTTTAATAAATGTATAATAGCGTCTAATTAAACCTTATTTCACATGAGAATCAAGCGTATATACCTACACCACAGACAAACAGACATAACTCTCGCAAGTCGTTCATCGAACAAGCATTTAACCGAGAGGGACGATTCCATCTACGATGCAGAAAATATTGTGTTTTACTGTGGCTAGCTGCGCGTACGCTGAGTAGATAGAAAGGAGATTTACCACGATTTTGAAGATTTCCTGCAAAAAGATGATGCGCGATGCAAATAGATGCGAGAACTGAAAGAAGAGTTTTCTTGATTCGCTAGTGTGAAATTTTTTGAGCATCTAGTATTGAGATTTAGATGTGTCGCCCCCTCGCCCTTAGCTCAGTCGGTAAAGGCGCAGCTACAAAGCAAGACCATGCTGGAGGTGGCTGGGTTCAATTCCCGGTCCGGTCTAGGAATTTTTCGGCTTGGAAAATTTTTCGACGTCCCTGGGCATAGAAGTATGATTGGACTTGCCTTGCCACACAATTATACCAATGCAAAAATGGTGGAAGTGCATCTAGAACACTATGTTGAGAGCACGCAATAAGCTAATATGCGATATGCAATAAGCTTGAAATACGAACACGCAGAAAAATTGATTTTTGTTTCAGGGCCTAATGTATTTTGTTATTGATTCAAACATATTTTATCACTATATCAACAAAACATATTTTTGAATCAACAAAATAGTTTTTAGAATCAACAATCAGATTATTGACTCTACAACCTATTTGTTGATTCAAAAATATTTTTCCTTTAATCAACCGAATAATATATTTAAATCAAGACCAAAAATATATTAGGCCCTGAGCCAAAAATATATCCATTTGAATTTAAAAATCATTTCTCTGCGTGAAGAAGAATAAGAAGAAGAATGGTGCTCATTGCATTGCAAGACAGTGTATATCTCGTGAATAAAAATGTGAAATTTTCTAAAGTAGTGCCGATTATTAGTACATTAACCCCTACTGCACACTGGTGCCCATTCTACTGAGAGAACTGTGGATCGATGCCAACTGCGTGCTAGGCATCTACCTACCGGTTTCACAAAATTATTGAATCAATGCAAATATAAACACTTATTTTCTTCTCTGTTTTGGTCTCTCAGCGAGAAATGGGGGTGATGTTGTTTGTGTTTCCACATTTCTCCCATCGAACAAGAGCGCGGAAAAACTGAGATTGCAACATGCGCAAAGGGACTCAATTTATGTCATATTTTTCTGCACCAGCATTCAACCTCGAGCAGACATATCGGAACGATCGGAAGAGTGAATATTTTTATTAAAGTGATTGCTTATGATTATTTTTTCGGGATAAGAATGCTAAATTGCGACATTCAGTTTGTGCATTGATGGATTCAAAATGTGGTTACGATGATGCACGACTTTGTTTCGCCAGAAAAAAATCAGTTTGATGCAGCAGAGGTGTATTCATTTGATAGACTAGGCGAAGCAAGATACTCCTGAATATCGATTTTGTGCAAAGCTAAAGACTGATCGAAATGAATTTGTTATAAATTGTGCTGTGGTGGATCAGCATTTGCATATTACTGGACAGCATTTGTGAAACCTCAGTGATTGAGTGATAAACTCGCGTTTGGCATCGTTATTAAAAATAATATGATGGAGGCTTCAGAAAACGCTGGTAACACATCGTATGAACCCTTGGAAGGGCGAAGGGCTTTCGATACTTCTGACAGTCCGGAGATGGAGGGTGGTGGACCACCGAAGGATAGGAGGAAGCTAGTATTTTTTGCTTTGATGACGGCCGGCGTGGGGTTTGTGCTACCGTATAACAGGTGTGTGAGGAATAATGATGGGAATATGATGAAGTGTATTTTAACCCGTTCATGACCGTTCAGCGAGCCGTTCAGAGTTATTATAACATGTTATTGCGATATCTTGACTGTGGTTTCTGTGGTGCAATTATTTGGGAACCGTTATAACATGTTATAACTGCTTAGTCTGGCCAGTGCTTTAACTAGATAATTCTATAATTCTAAGCTCACCCAATGTGCCAGGGTTCAATCCCAACCAAATTCGCTAGGGTGAAAAAAATGAAATTGTGGTAAAATTTTCCGGTAAATGATGGTGGTGTTAGTTTTCGTGGGCGAGTTATCAGTTTCGTTTAGTAAATTTACGTTTGAAGGCATTGCATTGTTTACAAATGTACTGACGTCGATTTAAATATTCACTCGAGATTTGTTTTATCACACGGGAAAAATCCGAAATGAGAAAAATTACACTTGATTTCATGAGCATAGCGTATTTTCATGTTATGAAAATACACCATGAATAATATAATATTCATGATATCATGAGCTATGTTTGCGTAATGCACCAAAGATTCCCGAAATATTGAATCATCCGAGTTAAATTCATGAACTAAATTCATGAAATTAACTTTTAGCTTTTAATCCAAAATATGTAAAAAAATAAATTAAATATTATAGCATCATACTGGATTCGAACCAAGAACTTTACAATCATAAAAAACCCATACTTTGACCACTAGACTAGTACTTCTATAAGAAGGATGACAAAAGGCATATTAGAGATACCTATGTAGTGCGGTGAACACGGCTTTCCAGGTAACGCTTGAAGCGGTCATGATTCCGCTGCATTATATGAAATCATGAATATCCATAGCGAAATCATGAATCATTGCTATGATTTCATGGGATGGCAAGTTTTTTTTTTATTCATGAAATGGAATCGGATGTTTTCCCGTGCAGGTACTGCAGCGGGATGTCACAATTACATCGGATGAACTTTTTGACAGTCCAGCAGTACTGTTTACAAGCAGTTAGAAGTTTCTTCGAATTTGTTTTTTAATTTCTGGATTTTAATTTGAAAATTGTCAAGAAAATGCGCGGTGAAAGGATGTTTCTCGCGGACATTGCAGAATTGTGTTTTGCATCTCACTGCAGTCTGAAAAATTATCGAGAAAATCTGCGCAATAAATAATCTACAAGTCCACGTAAACAGCACGACTGAATTGTCAGCCGATTGAGGTGGTACAAAACCTTACTATTACAATTTTTTTTTGTATGGCTCGTCACAGTTTCCAAAAACCCCCCTCCCCCCTCCCCCCCTAAAAGTGTGACATAATTAATGGACGATCCCTAATTGAATGTTGATAATTACATACCGTCAAACGGGGGCAATCGGCGGTGTGTGATATTCCTAAATGTTTTTTTTTTTTCAAGTGCAATATTTTTGTTGTTTCAGGGCAAAGGAATGTATTCTATTTCAACATCATTCAACACACAAAAGTATTAGATATGCACAAAAACTTTGAGAAACCCCAGTGATCAAATTGGGTGAAGGAACAGATTTTTGACCTAGCATTAATTTTCGAACGTTTTGCCCAAAAAAGGGCTAAATATAAACCTTTTCCATGCAATTTATACTCGATTCGCCTAATTTTCTTGTATCAGATGATTTGAAAATGATTAAGTTGCTTTATGCGTTAAACTCAAGGTTTTATTTTTTATAAATTTGTATGGAAGGGTCAAAATCTAGTGCTAGGTCGAAAATTAGTACGTTTAACCACAGAGAACAGACGTCCAACTTCGGTCAGAAACTTTTGTAAAGATAAGTGGGAACATCGCCGTTACGTGGCGTAGCATCTCCTGATTTCCTCTATAAATTTTCCACTTTCGACCAATTTGGCGTTAGTATTGATAAATTTTCTGTTGAAAATTGCCACTTGGCGCTACCAGCACTTAGTGTCTAGTGTAATCAGGTTGTCAAAGAGGTTTTTTAAGTGGGGAAGTCGCCGTTTTCACTAGTTTTTAGAGAAATTTTGTTCGAGCCTCAACGTCTGTTCTCTGTGGTTTAACCTACACACCCGTTGATCAATTTGAACCCATTAATCAACAATTGACAATCGACTTGTAGTCATCCAATTCTTTCCTCATAAATCAAACAAAACAAAAGATAAGCATTTTTGCTTTTGAACCCCACTGCCATGCGTCTGATTTGGATTTTTTTAATTGAGTATTAATAGCATTAATTAAATTATTGCACATTTTGCATAATCCGTATTTTTTAACTGTATTTTTTTTTAATGAAGGAATTTGGTTATGATCTGGATTTCCGGGAGAATTTTAAAGTTTGTGTGTTTTTATGTTACGTAAGGTGGGGCAAGATAAGTCACGGGGCAAGTGGGTCAATAAGTACATTTATTAATTGATTTGATTGTCAATATCAACAGGTTCAATGGAATCCCAATGATGGTGTGCCTTTTCAAACCAGCATCATGCTTAATTGATATTGACAAATTATGGTTTTGATCTTTAAGATGATTCTGCATACTTACTTTCGGAAGGCTTTCATGTCATTATGAAAAAATGGTAGGGATCATTTGATCTAGATCAATTTAGCGTTTCTATAGCAGTTTTTGTTAAAATATTTTTTTTTTCAATTTTTCCACGACGGGTGCAAGAATTACAATTAGACTTGGGCCAGTCACTTGGCCAGTTGAAACTGAAATTGTCAGAAAATTCTGATCGGTCTCATATTCTCATCAGTCTAACTTATTTCAAGCAGTCACTCAAATGGCACATAAATAGTGTAGCATTTAAACCATTGCCTTGGTACAGCATTTGTTGATAAAATCATTTATTTTTGTTTCAGCTCTTATAACTTACCCTGCCAAAGGGTGGGTTTGAGCAGTACAGGTGTAGTAAATTTTTGCACGGTCTTCAATAAAGTGGTTCTGCGTAGTTTGCTCAATGTTAAGTATCAGCCATAGGAAATGTTAAGTAACGTGGGATGTTGACATGCCATACGCTTTCTCATATGAACATTACAATTGTTTTGCAAACCTAAACTGTAACAAAATTCTTTTAAATTTGGCTCAGTTGAGCACCTCAATACAAATAGAATGAACGGTGGGAACCGGGGGTTTTGAACTACCATACATGCTTGATCCACCCTAACGGTCACGTTTTTCACTTAAGTATACGTCCGAAAAGCGTTTTCAGATTTTGGAATCATCAACTAATTTCTTATGTACAGATAGGATCATAAGTAAATTTATTCGAGCTTTCTTCTTCTACAGTTTCATTATAGCATCCGATTATTGGCAGTCTCGATTTCCGGGCCAATCTGTAGCGTTGGACATGTCGATGACGTACATCATCGTAGCATTGGGCGCTGTACTACTGAACAATGTGTTTCTATCGCTGGCGCCGTTTCGAGTGCGTGTTGCATTCGGTAAGTAGTCGCTATAGGGAATCGAATGTTACTGGTTAACAATTGATTATTTCTACTAGGATATGCGGTGTCCTTCACTACACTAGTTTTCGTCGCACTTTGTGAAGTAGCTTGGCACATGTTCAGCGCTAAAACGGCATACTCCGTCAATTTGGCTGCTGTTTCGTTGGTGGCTATGGGATGCACAATACAGCAATCAAGTTTTTACGGATTCGCAAGTATGTTACCGAAGCAGTACACACAGGCTGTGATGGCGGGAGAGAGTATGTCCGTTCTGATGGGATTAATTACCCGAGTGTGATGTATACTTTCTTTTTAGGCATTGCTGGATTTTTGGTTTCTTCCAATCGCGTTGTAACAAAACTACTTATTAAAAGCGATCGAGCATCAACAGCAATATTTTTCCTAACGTCGACAGTTTACATAGCCTTCAGCTATGTACTACATTCCATAACTACTCATTCCCCATTTGTACGGTATCACATGAAGGCTTGTGCCAAAATTGTACTTCGACCTGACGACGACCATACACTGGTTTGTTGATGCTTATTTTGATCACATTTGTATCGGTACAACAACAGTTTTTTTTTTATTTTCCAGAGTGATACTATAGACAATGAGTTATCAACTGCACGGTATGGCGTGTTATCCCTGGAGTCTAGTCCACCGGTTCATATAACACCTGGAACTACAACGCTCAGTTTTAGGTAGTTTTCAGATTATTTCCTGTTTTAACAGTATATTAAACTACATGGGGTTTTACAGTAATCCAGTGTACGAACTATCCAATCCAAGTGGTGGTGAAAATGTGCTGGAGACAAACATCAACAATCTAACGTCTACTACAACTAGTGTAACAACTAATAACAATACAACCAACCGCCCGGTCACGTCACCCACATCTGCAACGGCATCACATGATGTTCCGAACGTTGCCTTCAAAGTCGAACACGTGATGACTCCAGATATTTGCAGTGCCGGTCGTTGCGGCAGTTTTCGAAGTTTGTTTACACAATGTTGTGAGTACGAATTAAACAAAATCTAACATACTCTAATCCACAGGTGGTCTCGAGTCGCGATGGAAGGTAGCTCACGCCATCTACCCGTATATGGCTTGCATAGCACTTGCATATTGTGTTACTCTCTCCTTGTATCCGGGAATAGAGTCGGAAATAATTTCTTGCAATTTGGGAACGTGGATGCCAGTGCTACTCATGTTTACGTTCAATACATCCGATGTAGTGGGAAAACTACTGGCTGCAGTACCATACAGCTGGTCTCGAAGACAGCTTATTCTAATGTCCGGCTTAAGAGCTTTGCTTGTACCACTCATACTACTGTGTTGTTCACCGCGCGATCAACCTGTCATTGCTGGAGAAGCATCAGCGTTCGTTTTTACTGCTGCTCTTGGCGTTACTAACGGATTGGCTGGAAGCTTGCCTATGATGCTCGCGCCAGACAAGGTCTCAGCCACACTACGTGAAGTCACCGGTAACATGATGACACTTTCGTACAATTTGGGACTGACAGCCGGTTCGCTGGTTGGATACGTTTTCGAGTCTATGTTGGGTCCACAACTACCTAACCCATGCCCACAATATCCATTTGTTCCTCCTAAGCCCAATCAACCACCGTTCAGCAACCTAAGCATTAGTAGTTCAACAAGCTCTACAACACTAGCGACAGCAATTCTCACTACTTTGTCATCAGCAATATTTCAAACTAGCACAACAACTCTCAATCCAGAGATTACTAGCAGCATATCATCAGCCGTGACGTCCACGGTACCGCAATCAACCACAGTATTAAACCAGTTGCCAACAAGCGTAGATACAGAAGCAAGTAGCTCATTTGATGCCAGCAATTTAGTGACAATAGCAACAACTGTAGTGTTTAATGCAACCCAGTCCATTCTAGAGGTATCCACCATACGCTAGACAACGCTACACTACAGCAAATCGTTAGAAGACAAAGCTTTCAAATAGCGTCGAATGCTCTGTACTGATATGAAAAGACGAACAAAATCCTAGAAGAGCTTTAATCAACTGACTGTAAAATAATTATAGTTTTCCGTTGAGGGTTTTCAAAGATAAAACGCGAGAAAGTTTAACAAAGTCGCAATATCGTCGTTCCAATGATAAGTCACTTTTTCTGCTCTTAATGGACAAGGCATAACTAGGCAGGTTCATTGATATTATTTCTTGTAACATAGTAGTACATACATCTAAGTAGTTGGTAAATTGAATGTATGTGCGACCGGATGTGACGAAAAATGTAGTGGCATTAGCATAAGTGTTGAATACTGGAAGGTCATCGTGAACTGAGAATCTGGAAGCATCTTAGCTAGATCTTGAAAAAATTGAGTCATGAAATGGATTAGAACATATTTATATGACAGCAACAAAACAAAAACACACACTCACACATACACAAACAAAACAAAAACTCCCATCGGGGCTCAATATCACGGTAAGGTGACGCTCTAGTGGCTAGAAAAAGCAAAATAATAAAGAAAAATAGCATATTTTAATCTATAGAATAGATTAATCATTCAATATCCTGATGACTGTTGATCCATGAAACAATATATAAGTTGCACTTTATTCAGCTGCAGGTGCATGACTCTACTTCGCGAGGAATTACCCTCGAATGAAACGCTTAAAGACAATTGACACCATCTTCAACCAGAGGTTGCATAGTAACCTAACAAGCTTCACAATATGAACAAAGCATTCCGAAACAATAACTTCTATCGACTATACACAGCAAAACATTAATTTCAATATCACATCAAATTGGATGCACTTCAATCGTGTTGAAAATATAGTGTTTTATTACTTGCCAAAAAGGATAAAATTATCATTAATACAGTGCATGAGCTGACATTACGCTGCTTATACTGCATTTGTTTATTTTTGTGGCCATAAAAATTACATGAGATTTTTGACATGATTGAAGTGCATCCTCTTGGATGTAATATTTTTATTTATTTACGGCTGTGTGCGTGATCGTGTGATCTAGGTACCGAGAGGTACGTCTGCTGCTGCTGCTGGTTTTTGCAATAGCTGAGAGCGAACTCTGCGAAATTATTTATTTTATTAAATCTTGGTTTTTGACGTAGGACTACGTCTGTAATTTCTATATGGGGGTAAACTTTGTGAAAACCGAATATGGAACATGTAACCAAATTATGAAAGATTTTGAACAGTAATAACTCAGCTGTCCCTGGACCAATTTCAATAATTTTATCACCAATCGATCAGAAATATTCCTTCGTATCTGTTAAACTTAAGACTTTATCATTTTTCAAAATGTCACTAATGAAAATTGCACGAATATACAACTGTTGCTAAGATAATTAAAATTATCACCGATTGCCTGCAAAAAGTGATTTCCCTAGCACAGATTTCAAAGTTGAATTCCATCCGGTCTCACCAAACGGTGTTTATTCAATCACTGCGTGGTGAGTGCTGGTGTTCTCTAGTACACAACGAAAAACTGCCTGCAAGCAGCGAGCTGCAACCCACATGAGCATCCATAGAAGGAGGAAGAAGCCGCACCGCTATTGATCGGAATCAGTAGCTCTTCGTGAGCAAAGTTGCTAAAGAGTTGCTATCACAATCACGATCATCAACCAGCTGATGGTAGTAACGCTTTGTACATTCCTATCAATGTGCTCGTCGAAGCTCTCGTCATGACCATCCATCAAGTTGACGAAAGATGTAAAAAGCAACTGGTGAATGTCATATTCGGTTGTGATCCATCACCGATCTGGTCATTTCCGACAATCACGATACTCATCTGTGCTCGTTTTGAAGCAGTTGCTGCTTTGCTTGCTTATGTGAGTGTGTTGGTGAGTGAGTCCAACAGCTTGCGTTTAGTGTTGCCTGCTTTGTTTGTAACTCACACAGTTGTGCCTGCCGAGACGAACTTGGAGTACGAAGGCATTGTTTTCATTTTCTTCTGTCGTTTCGCTTTTTCTCATAATCTTACTGCAGAAGAAGTCTGTTTTCGTTGTACTTTTCATCATCAGCAGCGAGTGTAACGTTTTGCTTGTGAGCAGCGACCATTACTTGTGATTGTTGTTTGCCATGGCTGTACCTCTCACTGCGGGACAAAACGTTCTGCCAGCGATAGTCGGTTGATGCGTAGACGAGTGTCACGTGTGTGTCATGATAATTTGCATCACTGTTCGTGAGTCGCTGTGGGCCATCTATGTCAAGTGTGTCATACTTAAGAGTGTAAACAGAGAGAACCCCGCTCAAATTCCTATTTTACCTTTGGTTTGGTTCCGTGCTGAGCACAAATGCTACCGACACCAGGGAGGCAGATTCCACCACCTGATCGTCCTGCATAATTTCTTGAAATATTGGATGTTTTGTTAATTTTCAGGAAATTTTTAAAATCTTAAATTTGAAAATATCGATATAGGGTGAAATTGATCAAACCATCAAATGGCTTCCCTAATAAACAAAAATAATTTACGAACGGTAACCCGGATGGTAAAACAATCCCACAAATGGTTTGGATGATACCCCGAACACGTCGTTAAGTTCTTTCTTATGGTTATATTAATTAGCGTGAATTTCTAGTAATTGTTCTTATTTAATATGGTTCATTGAATCAGATTCATATGCTAAAACCATAGTGGTAACTCTAAGACCAGAAGGTCCCGAATAAACGTGCTCAAATTTTTGGCTCAGCTCTGGTACTATCTTCGGTCCCAAGCTAATCGATTCACCCCTCGAAACATAGGCAAATCCACTAACCCCTCTGTTGGGGAAACGGTTCACTTAGTGGCAGGATGTGGCCGATCTGGACCCTACTCTTCGGCTATGGCTCGCCACAATTAGTCAAATGGTCATCGATAGACCAAGCTCACAAAAATCCACTTTTTACACCACCGTTTAAACTTCAGTTTATTGGTTTCACTCACTTTTAATTGACTACAAATTTGGTTCTTGATCTTCACTTCTTGAGCTACTGATAAGGAATGTAATTTATTACTCATACTGTCGACTTAAATCTAATAGGAACAGCTGATGATGTGTATGTATTGTAAACTGCACGAAAGAAATGAACAGCAATAACTAAACTAACGTAGAGTTCACACTAGAGTTGGATTCTGCTTTTAGCTATATACCCGCTACTGAACACCCTCATTTTATCTGTCAAACTTTCATAGCGATTCAAAACAAACACAGTGTAGTACTGGAATTTCGACTAGAATGGGGTACGTTAGTAAATTTGCTTGGGACCAATAGGCTAGTCAAGTAGTGAGCCAATTTAAAATCGTTAGTTTCGTATTGATTGTTGCTAAAACCTTGTGCGAGATGGGTAGAAACCCAAAAAAAAAATCCTTTTTTTCCTTTGGTTTGTTTTCTGTCAACTTGTTTTCCGTGCTGAGCACCAATGCTACCGACGCCAGAAAGGCAGCTCCCACACCTGAACCCTACCTATCGACCGATCAACTCATGAACCGGGGACCAACGGCTTTACTTCCCTTCCGAAGGAAGGCGTGATCAGAGATGTTATGCCTCAGAACATCCCGGCAGCGCCGACTGGGATTGAACCCAGACCTGCTGGGGTGAGAGGTAATCACGCTTACCACTACACCACCGGCGCCGCTTTCCCTGGATTTCTTGATATTTGAAACATTCTACCCCAATTTATTAAATAATTCGGGTTCATTGACACTTAGTTTAGTAAAACGTGCTACTTTAAAGGTAATGACATCAATAGTTGCAGTCCTATGATCGTTCGTTTAGATGTTGATATTGAATGCTACTGAACGTCAGCTGTTCATAATTGAAATTTATGCAATAAAATATATGTTTTGTTATGAAAAACACATCAAGGCAATCATTAGAGTCTCAAAATGAGATACTTTTAAGATTTTTCTTGATATCCATCACCGTTATACACCATGTTATACATGACAATTAAAAGTGCAACACATTATGATCAATTTCACCACGGTGATCATTTCCCCCCGGATTATGGTACTTCCTGAACAACCTACATTCTTGAAAGAACATTTCATTTTTAAACAGTTGGAATCCTCAGAACTTGATCAACCTGAAGTCTTGGAAAAATATCCAGAGAACTTTACTAATATCTTTGTGCATATGGAGATCTTTTGAATATTTCCTGCTGTCTAGGAAGGATGTCTGAAAGAATATCCTGTAACTTATGCAACGTTTCCTGAACATCTACAAAACTCCCTTAAGTGTTACTAAATTTCCTCAACTTCTACGAAGATCCCTGAATTTATTCCATATACAATATTTTTTTCAATCTCTTGATTCTACGAAGATCTCTCAACATCTTTGCACTTCTGGAAAGGTACCTAACATCTACAAATATTCTTAAACACCTGAAAAGTTCCTTGAAATTTAAAGAAGTTCTCAGAACCCCCAAGAAGTTCAGGGAGCTTTTTCGAACTAAGATCTCTGACAAACTGCAACGAAGTTTCCTATACTGAAGCGAGGTGCCTTGAGTTCCTAGAAGTTTATTGAACTATCTTTAGATCTTCTACAAAATTCAATGTACTTTTTCAAAATTCCTTACACTTAAATGAAGTTTTAAAATACTACGAAATTCGCAAAACTTCTACAAAGTGTGCTGTACTTCTACGTTTCTCGATGGTCTTCCGCGAAGTTACACGAACGTAATTTCCACTACTATTCCAAGACCATGAGGCTTCAAAAAAGTGCCCCGATATGATATAGAGGTTTCCGATCAATAATGAGCTTCCCTGAAATAAAATAATGTTCCCTCAACTTCTACGAAGCTTCTCAAACTCAAATAACACTTCTACGCAGTTTTCATAACTTTTCCAAGTTTCTTGTTTCTACGAAATTTTTCTGTAGATCTATGAAGTTCCCAAAATGATTAATAAGTTTCCTCAATTTTAATGATGTTCCTTGAACTTCTTAGAAGTCCTTGAAGTTTTACAACATTCCCAGTTCAAGAAAAATCGCTGGGCTCATGGCCAACTTGTAGTGCCTGAAGACGTCTAATTATGCCATCGATTAAATAACGATATATAATATAATTTATCAATATTCCTACTTCTAGTCCAGAACATATGAAAAGTAGTTGACATAAAGGACTTAAAAAAAGATTAGTAGCACCGAACTTGACAAGCTTGACAAAATACCGGTGAATTAAAAAAACCCCAAAAGTTCTGGAGGAGGGGCCTAGATAATTCTGGAGGGGGGCTGGCCCCCTTGGCACCCACAGTACCTTCGCCAATGGCTTTCATTGATACTTCGCGTGGTAGTTTTTCACCCTTTTAAGATTCACAAAGGGGAATGTACTACAATAGATCAAGTAAATCGTCACAGTGGTAACGTAATAATGAAAATAGGACTTTTTAATCTTAATGGTACTACATTTAAATCGCCTTTTTCTAAATCATGGTTCACAAAAGTTTTTTTTTGTAGCATCCATAACTATCAAACGGAGGGTGAGTCTCCAAGTTGCATGCTCAAAAACTGTTAACATTGCTCATGGATAACCCGTGTGGAGATGGCTAAAGAACCTAAAATTATGTAAAACAATGTTTATGTGCTACTAAATATTTAATTTTGACTAGCGTTATTCCACTTACATTTGGATAATGACTTTTATCTTGCTATCAAGATAATCAATCTTACATTGCTACATATACAGCTATGCATAAATTAGTTAATTACTAAAACTTATTTTAAAAACAAATATCATTGTACCAATACGGGGTTCTCACTGCTTCACCGGTATAAACTCAATTGCTCTTTCAAATCATCTTCATTCAAATTGGATTCAGAATCAAATCTTTCGCTTTGTTTTTTCAACAACTCAAAAATTGCGGCCAATTGAGCTTTTTCGATTCTGAAAAATAAAATAATAATAAGTATTAAATTGAGGTTTGTTAATGCAAATCTTACTCCTTCTCAGCTTGTCGTTGTTCGTCGGTTAACTGTTTCTCCAATGATTTGAGTTTGGCTGACTTAAGCTGTCGAACTGATTCAATTCTAAGCCGTTCGTCCTCGCTGCCAGCTTCTTCACTGTCCGAATCGTGGGTGGTCAAATGGCTCTAGAAGCAATGTTTTGATTAGCCTGCAGTGACCTTGAGAGTTCTTCCAATTTTACCTGTGGCTGGTGTTGTGATTTTGTGTCTGCCTGATCGTTGATTCCAGTCGAATACCTAGTCACTATTCCTAGGTATACGGTTAACAAAACAACTGCTATCGAAGTGGCTACGCTGAATATGTAGAATGCGGAAAGGTTGCTGAAATAAATCAGCAAATTTTCTAGGTTTTTCATGTCGATGTTTTTCAGATATATAACTTGCCAAAAACTGAAACTGACAATCCTTTATCATTCTTATTGGAGTTTAAAGAGTGTGTGGGTACTCTTTGAATTCATGTGTTCAAATGCATTGTGATGATACACTCACTGTAAGATGGATAGAGTTGTGGCTCGTATATAGTGAGAAAATTTAATGTCACGAGAAACGTTGAACTAGTGAGGGGAACGTGAGAAATGAACCAAGTGCTAATTTTCATCATTCAAATGTAACGTTACGTTTGGGATGGCCTACAAACTAGTTGTCATCATGGATTTTACAAATACACCAATTTGTCACATATCTTTGATTTGAAAGAGTGATTGAGTTGAATTAATGCAGCTATTTGACCATATCTATGATTATACATTATAAAAAAACCAGTTGTCAACAAAGTTGTAGTTGTTTAAATTTTACAAAGTTATAGTATCGAATTCTTTCTGTGAGCAATATGCTAATAGGCTACAAGGACAAGATAAATGATTGATTTTCTGGTAGTAATGTGCTTGGTAATGTCTAAAGACAGTGGAAATGCACGAAAGCCGCGAGTTCTGCGAAATTTGGCTTCGGCTGGGAAATACCGCGAAATTTGTTGCAGTTGACGAATTCTTTTTTTATGTATGGGTTTTTTTTTCGCTGAGTTTCGAGAGCATAAAGCTATTTCTATTCCTTAACTCTCGATAAACCACACAGCAAAAAAATAATTTTGATATCACGTCAAAGTGGATGCACTACAATCATGTCGAAAATATGGTGTACTATTACTTGCTAAAAAGGACAAAATTATCATTAATACAATGCATGAACTGACATTACGCTGCTTTTACTGCATTTGTTTATTTATGTGGTCATAAAAATTACATGAAATTTTCGACATGATTGTAGTGCATCCACTTTGATGTGATATCAAAATTATTTTTTTGATATAGTCATCTCAGAGAGAAAGCAGTAGGGGCTTTAGGCAGTGATGAAACGTCGCTAGAACTATCCCAACCTGAAACTAGAAGTATGACCAACTTGGTCATCTCAGAGAGAAAGCAGTAGGGTGGTTATTGCGTGCTGTACCATCATCAGCATTGTTGACGACTATTTCCGCCTTGAGTTTGTACATTCAAAGTGTTTTTATGTTACTTCATACGCGAAGTTTGCGATTTTCAGAGTTGGTTGGAAATGCTAACATGAAGCTTTAGTGTGATAATTTATTAGCTAGAGAATGATCTTTAGAAGAGGGTAGGTGGAGAGTTCCGTTAGAATACGGCAGTATGAAAATTGAATAGTAGTTAGAAATCACTCGATCTTCGTAGAAAACATGGTAATGAACCATACACCATTACTTTCTCCTTGATTTTAGCTTCCATACGCCAACAATTGACGATTTTGCCAACATTATCTTCCCTACCCCTAGTTACGGTAAGCTGGTCGTGGCCGGGAATAGCGACAGTTATGCTTTTGGTATTCTTTTTTAGATTGGAATTAATGTTTACTTCCCAGCATTATTCCTGAAAGCAGTCTGACTGAGAATTTCAAAAGAGACGTGAGTGTTACTAGTATCGAATCTACGAAGTATACCGTAACAACGCTAACGCTAACGCTAAAGAGCAGTTCTACGCCAACTGACAAATCGATTTTCTTTATTCCCTCTACGAATTCCATGAAACTTTGCATAATTGTTCACTGGGGACAATTAACCAAGTTTGTGCCGGAGTTCGGTTATTTTGACTCTCACCTAATTTTTCAAAATGGCGTTTTCGATATTTTTCAATAAATCATTGCACGATATTGGTTTATCTAATTAAAATGAAGTCTGATTCAAAATCTTAGGAAATACGCATTGAAAAAAAAATCCCAAATTTCGTCAAAAAAAAAAAAAAAAAAAAACTGTTAAAAACTTCAAAAACAAAAAAAAAAATCAATTTTTTAAGATTTTTACTTCTGTTCATTCGAATGCTAACTATTCTGAAATGGACACAAGGGACACTTTAACATTAACCAAAATCGTAGAACATCTACCTGCAATAAAATTTTCGTTCTATTTGTTTACGCAATATGTGATTTGGGTATAGGAAACGAATTTTTGGCCTAAAAAAAATGTTTTCTGCATAAATAATAAATAAAAATAAAAATGTGAAATAATGCGAGGCTTTTGTTATTCTGAGAGGTAAAATCTAATTTATTTTTATATTTTCGCTATTTGGCCTAGAACTGCTCAGAATCCTATCATGGATTGTTATCTTGTTCCAGTTTGACCAGCGGAATCTTGTAAATTCCTACTGTTCTCGGAGAAACTTCTATTCCTTTTGCCATTTCACATAAAATAAAGAAAATAAATAAAATAAACAAATAAGATGTCGACGGCTTTCTGCAATGGGGGTGATTTGTCGAGGGCGACTGGGTTAGACTTTTTGGAAAACGCTTCAAAGTGGATTGCACCTTAACATATACAGACAGGGATAGATAGCATTTTGGAGCATCACTCATTACTTTTTCATATAGAAAGCTAACGTTAAGTTCAATTACATTTTCAGTTAATTTATTTTAAAATATATAGATAAATGCTACACACTACTAAAAAGTTATGTAAATTTAGGTTCCCTGAGACCAACACATGTAAGCGGGCCTTTTGACATAAGAATCAGTTGAAAGAAACGTGAAAATCAATTCAATCAAACGTTCTCTTCGTCGACGGTTTGAGAACACTTAATTTTACATGAAATGTTTGTTTACGTTCTATGATTTACGTCGAATATGGATTGCGTTTCGTGTAAAAGTAGTTATTTCTAAGTGTGTAGTATTCTCCTTATCAAATTAAAAAATGTTGCACCGTACAGTCACACTCCATGTTTTCTTTGAAGATTCACCGTCAGTGAAAACACAGAGTATGGCTCTATGGCGCAAACATTTTGAAATTCAATAGGGAGAAAATTAAATTGGACTCCAAAGCCGGGTTTGATGATTAAATTCAGCGCTCAACTCACATGAACTGCGAAATGAATGTCCAGAAATTTGGTTGATGTCGGACTAGCGCTATTCGATATCAACTGAATTGCGGTGAATTGAATTAAACTCACTTGCCCAATAAAGCCAGGGGGCGACTCTATCTACGATGCAAGAAAAATTGTGTTTTACTGGAATTCAAATTTAGATGTGTTGCCCCCCTCGCCATAAACGCAGTTTTACACATTCAATCCACGTTCAAGTGAGTTGATCAATTGATCAATTGACTTTCCTTACCCTAATTAACGGGTACCGCACACTAACGATATACATATATAGTACAACAATACCATCTAAAGTTAGGATGATATCCCGAATTGGTGCTTAGGCGCTTCTTATCGTTATTGTTTATGCGGGTGTCTATACCCAGCTTTTGAGATTGAGATGAGTCTAAGGGAGTACACAGAGCGCTGAGAGCCGTACTTACGAGAGATAAAGCTTAGCAAGACAAACTGCTACATGAGCAGTATTCACACAGATCTCTAGAACTAGTGTCTCTCTTCCACCACGGCAAATGTTGTGAGTTGTGACGTACGACACCACATCAGATCTGTGCTCAGTTTACACGTGCGCTGATTCACTATTGCCAGTGAGCCGTCATTATCAATAATTATTATCAGCATGATGTAAACAGTTTTTCGCTGCTGATTTACATTGGCGCATCAATTTCTTGCACAAACTTGGTCGATTGAACCAGCACTAAAGTCTGGATTAGACGATTTCGGACTTGCTTTATTCGATGTTTAATGCCAACTATCAGATGGGGGATGAGTTGAATTAACCCTAATAAACGGGTACCATACACTAACGTTATCATAGATGGTACGACCGTATCACATAAAGTTGGGATTATATCCCGAATTGGTGGTTAGGAGCACATTAGGGGCCTCATCGCCTAGCCAGTAAAGGCACGGTATTACCAAACCAGAGGCGGCGGGTTCGATTCCCGGTCCGGTGGAGGGAATCTTTCGGATTGGAAATTCGACTTCCCTGGGCATAGAGTATCCTTGTGCTTTGCCACATAATAAACAAATTCATGCATTGCACAGCAAAAAATTATATAATTAAATTAAAATATAATATCATACCAAAGTGGATGCACTTCAATCGTGTCGAAAATATGGTGTAATAGGGGAAATGGATGCAATGTCGGCCTAAATGTCCCTAATCGACTAAATTTTTAATAGCGACAAAAAAAATCTATTAGTGCCGTCCCAATGACGCGTTCATCTAGATAAAATTGACAAATATTAGATTTTCAGCGATGGACCCAATCTTAGATCCAAAGGCCAAGATTAGAGCCATTTCCCCTATCACTTGCCAAAAAGGACAACATTATCATTAATACAGTGCATGAACTGACATTACGCTGCTTTTACTGCATTTGTTTATTTTTGTGGCCATAAAAATTACATGAGATTTTCGACATGATTGAAGTGCACCCTCTTGGAAATACGACAAACACAACTAAAAACGGTTATGTGCTGAAGTTATTAACGAAAGAGAAAGCTGACGAAGAGAATCGATCAATGTTACTTAGGACCTAATGCACCTTCAAGTCTCCAAGGAGGAACTCATAGCAGTGACAAAAGATGCAAGGTGAATAAAGGGTTCGTTCCGGACGAAATTTCTACCATGGCTTTAATAACGGTGATCTACGTGTTCACGGGTATGTTCAATGTGCTGCTCTAGAATTGTCTAGGGTAGATAGGGGCAATATGGTCCCCCTAAGAAAAACACATCATAACACATGAAAAACATTCATAAATGTATGATAGCTGCGAACATGCTCATGCTTTGGAATATGTTTGATAATATACAATGTTCAAAATATGGATAAAATATGATAGACTCAATAAATTATTATGTTTGAAAAATTTCAGGTTTTGCTCCGATCAACAACCATACGAGGCAATATGAGCACCCTAGTAAAAGTTAACGTTTTGACAGGTTTTCACTGGAAAATAACATTCAGGAATCATGTGAAATAGAAACATAAGTTCTTTTGGCAACAGTTACGTGTATTGCTCGCTATAGAACCAGCGCTGATCCGTGTAAATAATGTAATAAAGTGAATGCAATGCTTGTTTTCTTCACTGCATATCTTGTAATATTCTAGATATTTTGAGCTAATGTTACATTTCCATTATTATCTTAGACATGTAATTGAATTTTGATATGGTTTTCTGGGAGATACATATTAGAAGCATTTTCAACAAGTTTGTAAAACAATTAGATTGAGTTAATAGGTATTATGCCCAAACGAACGGTGGTCCATCTCGCCCCGTATGGTCTTCTTGCCCCCATACCCCCTAAATAGATTATTTCTCACTCAGATGGATGATACTCAAACTATTTGAGATCGAAGTAGGCCGCGCTGCGAAAATGACGTGTTTTTGTTTTGCTGCGTCGTTTTCGTTCTAGTGAAAATGTTATAAATTTACAATTTCATTTTAAAAAGTGTTAATTTGAAAGTACAGTGTAGAGTTCAGTAATATTATACGTTATGCAGAGGTACGCCTCTGTATGGTTGGGCTAGAATACATCCCTGTATTCGTCTAGTAGTATTGGCGAACTATAGGAACGAGAGGATGATCACAAGCGATATCGAGTTAGTTGCGATACGAATATCACTGGAGGTGGACGACAGTAGCTGGTTGAAACAGAACAAACCAAGAGGCATCGGGTGATTCTACAATTTGGCGCAGCCGGTACGATTTTTTATAGAGATCGGTGACTGGAGAGATGGAGGATAATTTTACTTGGATACGGTACGTAGATGTAATTTCATGAATTGTGTTTAAAGATGCACCTGTGGAAACAAATTATGATGAAGCAAGTCCAGCTAAGAAGCTGCAGTGCTACGCGAGTCCGGTTTTCAACCGAAGCGCTAGAGGAAAAAGCGAGTCCAGTGAAACACTGAAGCGCACTATCACATTGCTAGGCCAGTTGATGAGCTGTAGAGCACAAGCGAGTCCGGTTATCAACCGAAGCGCTAGAGAAAAAAAAGCGAGTCCAGTGAAATACTGAAGCGCATTAGGAACAACATTGCTAGGCCAGCTGATGAGCTGCAGAGCACAAGCGAGTCCGGTTGTAAACCGAAGCGCTACAGGAAAAAGCGAGTCCAGTGTAACACTGAAGCGCACTACTACTACTACATTGCTACGCCAGCCTATAGGCTGAAGAGCAAGAGCGAGACAGGTGATCTACCTTAGCGCTGTTTGATAAGTGAGTGAGTGAGACCAGTTGTTTCAGACTGTAGCACATGACTAATCTAGAAGGAATTGACCAGCAAATGTGGCTGAAGAGTATAGTGATGTCCGATTTTCTCAATTAAATGATTATTTATTAATCGAGAAGTAATAGGACATCACTACTGAAGAATCAGAGAGATAGCGTGGGAGTGTGAGTCGCATGAATATTGTTAGCTCAGTCGTAGATTGAAAAACGAGGGGGATTGTGAGACCATAACTTCGTAGCACACATGGAAGTCATATTTGATACTACACTCAAGGCTAGACCACTGAACGGTCGATTGGAAAGCTGAAAGTACAGATGACCGCAAGGCGAGTCGAAGGGTTGAAGTGCGAGAGCGAGCGCAATGAAATAAATCGCTTGATAAAAATAAGGCACAGTAAAATGCTGAAGTGCATTATTGTTGATTCGTAGTGAAATTAGTGAATAAGCCAGATCAGTTGTTGCAGATCATAGTGCAAATTATTGGGGACTATCTGATAGACCAGAAAGCAACTGATTTTAGGAAATTGGATTTTAATAGACAAAAAAAGAAAACAAACGAAGTGAGAGGAAATAGTATGATCAATTGATTGATTGATCGATTTCCTTTATTTAAGAGATTTTCAGCCGTAAGATGGTTCATCTCCGGATAGAAAGATTATGATTTGTGAGACCAGGATTTAGAAGAATTCAGTAGCTTTTAAGCTTTAGAGCTAGAATATGTGAGTGAAGCGACGTTTAACAAAATTTCGATGCATGCTATAAACACAGATAATTCTGGTCCAGAGAAATATGAAGCATAGAACAGGAAACCAGGGGACTAGCATCCCTATATCAATCCTATACGATTGATCGTAGGAAACATCGCGGGCCTTATTTAAATTCTGCCCGCATGATGGTGGAAAAGGATGGAAAATCATGTTTGAAGCAAAAGGACAGGGCAGATGATAGCATAAAAAAACATGGTTGCAAGTCAGTTTTCTGAAGAAAACTATTCAACACGTGTGTTTGTAGATTTTTATTTGAGATCAAGTACTGATTTAAAACACCGAGTACAACTGCAGACCTACGGATAATATTTCCAAGCACGCACACAGATGCCGTTGTTGTTGGATGGACTGATAATCGAACACTAATCTAAATGATGAACCATAACACAATGAGAAACTTTCTGAGACAGTATGAAAACGGCGTCCGTGGTGTAGTGATAAACGTGACTGCTTCTTATCCCAGTGTGAATGCTTTCAATGTCTTTCGAGATCTTTGGGTTTTTGTGTGATGTGTCTGATAACGTCTTCCTTTGACAGAGAAGTAAAGTCGTTGGTCCTGGTCCATATAGTGACGGGTGCGATATCTACCCAGGTGTGAAACAGCCCCATGGAATTCAATGGTCGTCAAGGGAATTCAATCGATGCCCGTCGGCGGCACTTGATTGCGGAGCTGAGGCCAACGTCAATAAAAAAAATGGAATCGAAATCCAAAATTTCATCACTTTTGGTACACTGGAACTATTTTAAATAAGTACGATTACATTAGCAAAAATCACCATCTTAGCGCCCCTTGGTGGAACTTTGTATAGGAGCGAGCTGTCAACGAATAGATTTAGTGTCAACGATCAAAAAAATTTAAATATTGATTTAAAAATCGAGATGAATGTCTACGGGATCGATAAAAATATCGTTGTCTCAGAAAACAAAGCTCTATCAGATGATGTATAAAAATCGATATATTTTTCGAAGTTAAACAACCCAATTAGAAGACCTGATTCTTAATCTTTTTGGTATGACATAGGAATAAGGCTCTATGGTATAACTCTTAGCAATAAGTTCAATTTAGGATGTGATCTTGCACATTTTATAAATGTCTGGATGACATTAGTGTTGCTGATCTTTGGTTGGCATAAATAGCTAAGGAAGGGCTCCATAGAACACGTACTTGATTGCAGGAGTAAACTTGTGTGAGAGCGTGAAAGCCAGGGAGAGCAGAAAGAAGTATCCCGAGCAGCACACTTGTCGCTGAACAGTTGCGGTTACTTATATGAAACTTGTTACGGTGCACGTGTGCTCCTTGGGGTGCTCTTCGTATTGGAAAAGTGACTTAATTTTTCCAACGTAAGAAATAATGCGGTAAAAGTCGATTAACAGTCTTAATAGGGAAGAGCACAACTACGGCATCAGTGCCCATTTCCATCATATCGAATAGAAACCGTCCATTATTTTAATGTGTTCAATCTATTAACAAAAATTATTTATGAGGTTGTTAATCCCATCAATAATACAACACTCCTGAATGATGAGAAGCTCATACAAAATAAAACATAAGTAGGTTTTATCTTCTCCTAAAAAAAACAAAATCACCTGGTAGAATTGATCTAGAATGTTATGGTCTTGATTGTTGGAGTATTTCGGAGCTTGCTTTGTTTGGTTGGAGTGGAGAAGGGATGTAGAGTTCAGTAATATTATACGTTATGCAGAGGTACGCCTCTGTATGGTTGGGCTAGAATACATCCCTGTATTCGTCTAGTAGTATTGGTGAACTATAGGAACGAGAGGATGATCACAAGCGATATCGAGTTAGTTGCGATACGAATATCACTGGAGGTGGACGACAGTAGCTGGTTGAAACAGAACGAACCAAGAGGCATCGGGTGATTCTACATACAGAAGTGATGTTGAAAAGTATGTATGTTAAGTGAAAATTTTCAAATTCTTATCCGTTGTATGTGGTGCCGACTGTTCTAACCTATGCATAGTTACGCTCAGCTAAATTTATTTACCTTTTCGTTCCTCTGTCCTCGATTGGAAATATCCATCTAATTCAAAAAGATCATTTCAAAACTTACTAAATACACGTCAATCAAGTATTGCACTACTGCTTGATTGAAAGTTTCAGTACATTATCAATGGTGTATATTTGCATCGATAATGTATTGGAGCGGGGTTTATCATGTGTGAAAGTGACTTCAGAATGCTTGCGTTCTGGAAATGGGCTATTGTAGCTGCGGTAGAGCTGTCACCTTCTAACTCCAGGGTTCAAGCTTCTTGCATTCATAAGAAATGATTGCAGGCAGATTTTATCCATAATGCCACTGCCAGATAGTGGAAGTTAGGCCACATACTATTAATAATCTTTTACACAGGCGCAAAGGAGCAACAGAATCGAGCTGACAACGTTTCTTAATTCCAAAATCTCAAGACTGTTTTGAATAATATGTTTAGGTGATGGGCAGCAACAACAGACAGATAAACTACTTACAGCTTCTATTTATTAAATGCTTGATATAACGATGGCCAGCAACGCTGGGTGGGCGTATCCTATGGCTTACCCTCCCTACTAACAAAAATCCACCCTCCCCGTGACACTTATGAGGGGTCGTAGAGTTCACTGCAACCCTCTTAAGTAAGTGTCGGACTAACATTCCTCCCCTTTCCCCACCAGATGCAAGGACGTGGCCAGGACAGCTCTGGTCTGTTGGAGGGAGACACATCCTTTATCTAAGAAGTAGTTATTAATCACAAATTACTATCTAACAGCAATGGATGAAGTAGGGTCTCCTTTTTAATAACAGATTTATGATACACAAACTATTATTGCCGCCGATAGCAGGCAATCTTGCAGGATATCGGGATCCTATAGGCCCTATCTGATTGCTGGACACACTGCATGGATTACCGAAGATGCTATTCGGATTACGAAAAGGAAGACCTACGATTGACACAATCCGGACAGTGATCGAGAGAACCGATACGAAGTTGAGACAGAAATGTAGGAGAAATCGATATTACGCAGCTATAACGACAAACGATAACCGAAAAGTATGTGAAGGATACCCAGCTCCTATTTGAATAACGCACATGAGGGTTAACAATGCATTCAATAGCTGGAAGGACGGTGGGAGTGACGCAAGGATCCATCCTTGGTCCACCGCTCTGGAACAGGATGTACAACGGTGTACTGATGCTTAAGCTACCTAATACCATCGGCCATCGACAAACGTAAACAGTACACCGTTGTTTTGCTTTAAGCTAGTATTCCTAATTGTATTTTTTGATATACTAGATTAAAGGAGTACAGTGCTGCTTTGTAAGTCTATCGATGGTATAAAGGTTTCGGGATCGTTGGCTTTGCTGATAACGTCGTCTTGCTGGTAGCAGATAAGTCGCAAATCTATTGCAAAAGGTCTAAAGGACAAAAGGTGCAAAGGATGTCGACGTTCAAAATATTGATCCTTTCTTTTTTCCTTGATTTGTTTTTCGTCGATCTTGTTTTCCGTGCTGAGCACCAATGCTACCGACGCCAGGGAGGCAGCTTCCATACCTGGTCCCTACCTATCGACCCATCAACTCATGAACCGGGGACCAACGGCTTTACTTCGCTGTGATCAGAGATGTTATGCCTCTGAAAATCCCGGCTGTGCTGACTGGGATTGAACCCAGGCCTGCTGGGGTGAGAGATAATCACGCTTACCACTTCTCCACCGGTGCCGCTAATCCCTTCTTTTGTTTTTATTTTAAGGAATGTGTGTCTTTCTAAAAGAGGTAATTAAATTGATAATTATTTTATAATCTCTAATGCAACATAATAGTAAATCTCCAAACAAAAATGCAAAGATACATTTTGTATGATAATTTTGGCCAATTTTAATGACATTTACTGTGATAGGGAATTCAATAAATATAATAGTTTCTATTATCTGAATACCGTGTCCTTTGGAGGAGCACAGTATTTATCAGCAGCTGATTGTGATTATGGGATCGTGTGGCTTCATAGCAGATCATAGAAATATTAGATTTATTGAATTTCCTATAACAGTAAACGGCATTAATTATTATCAAATAAATAACATATAAACAAATATTTTCCCTGTGAAATAAAACTTTCTTCTGAATTAAATGCAAGATGAACATTTCAAAAGATCCTATCTTCATCGAATTTTTCTTTCGTTAATAACCCAGCTGCAAAAATATTCCCTGTTGTGAATAACGTTTGGTACACTAGATGAGAACCTCCTTTATCAGTCTATGTGACTTAGCACGAAATCAGTTTGCATAGCCGTGGTTATCATAAGAGAATGTCCGTGAAGAGAATCGATCAAAGCAGTTTGGCACTTTTGAATTGTTCATCTAGATTCCTTCTAAAAGGTATTATCTGGTATTATCATTATCAACGAGCTTTCAATGTGAACGAGAGAGAGAGAGAGAGAGAGGGAGAGAGATGGAGAGAGCGAGTAAAAGAGAGAGAAACTAGAGGCCGGTGCTTTTGGTTTATATGAGAATGAGAGCTTACTTTTGCAAGGAGTCAGATTATACGCTTCAGTCTGCGACAAATTGTTCATCTATAAGGTTTTATTAAATATACGGTTAGTTTCTTAGAAAATAAGATCCCAGCTCTTAAGAAGATGTTCGTGATTCGGTTTGATCGGGACAGTGGATTGTGAATAAATGCTCATCCACTTTTTGTCACCTTCAGTGAAGAGTGGGTTGATGTGGAAACAAGTTTTTCGTTGTGGGTATTCCGTTTCGTTTCATTACCTTCGGAGAGGACAATAGTGTGCATATCGTTTCCTCTTTGTTTATGGGGTTAATTAAACTTGTTTTTTTTTTCGTTAGGTGTTGTGATTTTATATTATCGGTACAGTTGAAAACCGGAAAACCCCACACGCGACAATTGATTTTATTCTTGTTCTGTACGTTAAACGCAGTGTCGGACATAGTGCGCTGTAATCGCACAATGATGCGCTATAATGCGCACTATGTCCGACGTTGTGTTTAACGTACAGAACGAGAGTAAACTCGAATGCCGCGTGTGGGGTTTTCTAGTGTTCAACTTGACCGACAATATATTAATTTAGATGTGTAGTTTAGGAAGAGTTTAACGCACGGATTGAGGCGTTTATTTTCAAACATTTTTACTTGTGTTATTTGCTCATTTTTAAACCCTTTTTGTGTGCTAATTTTTCAACTAAACAGCGTTACGTTTTTCACTGCCGGTCAAAGTTTAAAAAATATATTAGTTAATTATATTAGAGGTAGGTGAAAGAAAACATAACTGTTTATGTTAATGGTTGCATATGAAGTCTATTTGAGGTTTAATTTGAAATCTTACATGCATAGTTATGCTCAATTGCATATGCATAATTTAAATAATGAAACTGTTTACGTGGTATATGGACAGTTTGTACTTCTTCTCTTGAGGATGAGTTTTTAAATTTAGTTCAATTCATTGAATATAAACGTAAATTACTGATCAACATACTGAGAGAAACAAATGTGCATACCACTTCAGGTATTGACAATACTTTCCAAACTTTCAGGTTTGATCGCACTATGCATCGAACAAGTTATCACTTTCTACCACCGAACCGGTTCGTTCATCCAAGCTTGGCTATGATGTCATGCTATGAAAAAACCCATCTTCGGGGATTCCACTCTGCTAGTTAACATGCCTGCCGGTTGATAGTGCTATGTAGTCGGATTTAAGGTTGTTGAAAGCGCCTGGAACGGAGACTGGTACAGGGGAGACTAGTTCAATTCCATGGATTTGAGTTCATCTTGTTTATTAAAATGCTGATAAGAGAAATAGAAGCTTTTCGAATAACACATGTGCCTTGTTTAGATGGTGATTTTTGCGTTATTCAGAAAAAACCGATAATGCAATGATAGAACACAGAACATTTCCAACCGAAGTCAATCGAATTGTGAAAGGTTATCACAATCCCACTTTGGTCGTGAGCAGTTTTGCAACAGTCAAGTTCGTGATTTAATGTTTTATTTTTTGTGGTTTTTTTTTCAGTTTCATAGAGGATGATCGCTCTTCGGATAGGGCTACTTTTAGCCCTCGGTTTAACCTTGGCTTTAGCCGAAGACGAGGTTATCGTATGTATTTTCTTTCTGTCTGCTTTAAATAGGCCAATTTCGTAATATTTTGTTTTTAATTGTTTGTTTCTTTTTTTATTGGGTGCTGACAGAAATGTCCTGGAGGTGAATGTGTGAAGCTACATCTCTGTCGAGATGGTGAAATAGTAACGGACGGATCTAATCTGATTGATATTCGGTGAGTAGAAAATATTTTAACAAAGCTGGAAAAGGCTGGTTTTATGGCTACCGTTCAGATCTATGAACACAATATTTCTATTAAGCGAAATATTATACAGTTAACTCTCGTTATCTTCAAAGGTCAATCATAAAGGATATTCATGGAAGAGAGGTCTATTTATGAAATTTGTACGGTAAAAATAATCTAATCATCACGTAGTGGAAGGTATTGCTGATTGCATCTGAAACTGGACTGCCCCAAAAATGCAAAAAGTGTAATAAAAGTGCACCTTTGTGTCAAATCGTGTTGGTGTCTTCGGAGCACTTATTGCTTGCATCATAAGAAATTAGTGCACCGAAGACACCAAGACGATTAGACGGAAGCTCGCACTTTAATCACACTTTTTAATAAGTGAAAACGCGCTTATTAGTCCAGTTTGGTGTGAGATGCGCAATATAATTTCACTAATTAGCTTGGTCCTAAAATCGTTATTCCACAATCCGCTAAATTTCTGCTGATGTGATTAGTAAAATATGTATGACACCGTAAGGCACCGAAATCCAGACACTTAGTTCACAATTCACACTTTTAAATGCTAATTATTAATGACATCCATGCTCAAAATAGCAGGTAAATTTCATGATGGCCCAGTTTTCCATTCGTACATATTCATCACCATTAGTATGCGCAGAAGAGATTAGAAACTGTTTTCAAACTCGCACTGTCAGCAATTTGGTTCATTTGAGAGTTGGTTTTGGGTTTTTAAAACACCTTAGATCAGACCTGTCCAGCCTTTTGAAACTTGCTTTTTTATTTGCTGTATCTATTCGATGAACATGTTTCAAGCTAAAATTTGTCCATTTCTCATTCATTATGGACTAAAATTCATAATGATGAATACAATTGGACTAGCATATCATTGCTGAGATTCTGAGTGCACGTCCGGCCCACGGGTCGCACGTTGGACAGCGCTGACATTTATGAATAAAGAATGTATTGTCTCCACAAGTGAAAACTGCACACCAAAAAATTCTGAATTTTACTGGCGATGTAAACATCCATGCATGCAAACATTCATACATGTAAACTTCCTTTTCATGTAAACTAGCAGCTTGCAAGAAATGTTGCAAACAAAAGTGGACACTTGCATACAATATATGGAATATTGCATGACATGTCTCATAAATTTACACGATCTTTAATCTAAACTTGTATGATATATGACGCTCCATTTATGTGCATCATAGTAACGGAAATTTACACTACTTTTTTTAGCTGTGTGGGAAAACCCTGTATAACGTATAGAAAGAGAGTTAAATCGATTTTTTTCTAGTGGTTTTTTTGTTAGTTTTTAGCTTTGACGACTGTTTGGTTTTAAGGCACGTTTGCAGGCCAAATTTGCATAACTGAGCATTATTGGCTTTATACAACTAAATGAAAGTTAAAATGCACATTATTGATTTTCAATCATAAATTTCTGAGCTCATTCAGAGAGTCAAAACCTTGACAACGTTAAAAAAGTGGATGGATAGCCATTATCGAATGTGCTGTCATTTATTTTTAATCATTCAAAGATAATAAATGAACATTGGTTATGGTACACAGTTCGAAAAAGTAGTGTAAATTTCTGTTCAATATAATGCACATAAATGGAGCGTCACATATCATATACGTTTACATTATATATCATGTAAAGTTCTGACACATTTCATGCAATGTAGCAAATATTGTATACAAAATCCCATCTTTGTAAACAACATTGTTTACAAGTTGCTCGGTTGCGTGAAATTAAATACAAGTTTACGTGAATGAATGTTTACATCACAATTAAAATTCAGAATTTTTATCTGTGTAAGTTTAAAGATTTTACAGGTTTTTCATGTGCTTTGTGTGAAACAAATTATATTTTTAACCACTTTGTGCAACGCGCTTCAGTACCTTTTTATTATTTTTTCGATGCCTTTTCGCACAAACCCAATGAAATTCAATAATTCGTTTAAATCGGTAAATAACATCTCCAGCTACATTTTATGACCAACAAAAACTTAGTGTGAGCATGGATAAAAACATAGGTGCTCGATATTGTTGACCAATTTTAGGAGTGTACATTCTTTACGCACGATTTTTAATAGTCAAGAGTAATCTCATCGAGAGTATGACTCTCTCGATGAGCGCGATCATCTTCGACCAAGAAAAGTTTAAAGGAAAATTGGAAAAGTCAGAAAACTATCTTCTCTTCTTCTATATATACAACAGAGTGGCATACATAAGGCCGCGGATGTTTGATAAAAACATAATTTAGGGTGGAATCGTGAATGCTCGAAATTATTTAAAACAAAAATTCTATTTTTAGCGGGACGAAGTTCGCGTTAATATATAATGAAATGAATTAACTAATCGCCCGGTATTCGGTGAATTTTGGTGCTTTGGATGTATCTTTTTGAATAGCTTATGTAAAATATGGGAGTGGCTCATTTTGCCACCCATTGTTTTGTCCAAGAACATAACTCAACCTTTCACAGTTTTGCTTACAAAAGCTGATTGGCCCTTTTCAACTGTTGTTTGAGAATATGCCCACCAAAAAGTTTGCTGTATGGGTCATTTTTTCGCCAACGTAAACGATAAAATTTATTTCCCCTGAAGGAGCCTGCTAAAGCAGCTTAAGCCATAATACAAAATTTAGCTCACTTAACTGCAAAACTAATAGTCGGAATACCGAGTCAATAATCAATTTTTGAGTACCATTTACTCGAATTTGGCTTAATTTACAAATAAACCCTTTATTATTAGGTAAAATAAGATCACCCCAAAAATTGATGCATCTGATCAAATTTTACGATCAAAACATGTTCTGTGAGCCGAACTCAATTGGATTAATCAATACCGCAATTTGTTTGTTTTTAATTATAGTTTTATACGGATCAATCAAGTACATACTGTACTAGATACACAAAATAAAATACCATGACATTTTTTTTTGTTTTTAAATGAAAGTTCAAAGAGCTGTTACTTTTCAGTATGAGCATCAACATTTCTGAAGTGTTCAAGGTATATCAGTATAATTTATGGCATGATTTGTCTAGTCTGTATGAGGTTAGAGCAATTTTTCACATCGTATCTTATTTAAATTCATTTTTACAATCTGTTGTTTCTGGAATACAATGACCCAAATTAATTATTATTTCAATAATTTCAAGTAAAAACAATTTTTCTTTAAACCATTTAAAATTTACTAAAATCTGTTCTCGATTTGTTTTTTTTTTGTATATGAAAACTGGCTAATTTTTCAATTTAGCGGCTTTGACTTTTCGTTTTGCAGAAAATAGTTTCGACATGCTCGGTCGTACAGGGTATTTTTTCTTAATTGAAATCCTAAAGTTATTTGCTTGGATTTGAAAATAATGTAATTGTAAATGCCATGTTTTTGAAAAATTTTTGATATTTTTTTTTAACTTTTTCCGGTTTTAACGGAATTTAGTAAATTTTGAGTAGTTTTAAAAAAATATTTTTTTTTACTAGTATGTTTATTTGGAAGGCTCAATCGCGTTAGCTTTACGGAGCCGATAGTTCATTGTTCTTTGTTTGTAACAAAATTCACTTAATTCTATGACTAGTAGAAGTTGGGCTAGAAAAAAAAATAATGTTCTCACTACAAATTTTTTTTTTAAATTATTCAAATTTTCAGATTGAAAAATGGTGGTCAAACAAGAAGCGATTTATTAAAATGTATCTAACTTTACACTGACTTGGCCAATCAGATCAGATCTGTGGCAGAGGAACAATCAAAATGTTACAGAGGAATCTGACAAAACATCTTCTATGTTTTCTCTCGATAAGACTTTTTTTTATCACGGATGCACATTTTCCATTTTTGGATATTCAACCAAAACGTATTAAATTTGCACAGCTCAAATCCTTGAATAATAAGAATGGTGCTTTTTCTTGTGATTGTATGTTCAGTTTGATTTTAAGTGGAAAATTTCGTTAGGGGCAGGGTTGTTAATGACGTATGCGTATTCAATGCAAATTTCCATTGAATACGATAACGGTGACGTTTGAAAATAATGATTATATTTTTTTTTTCAAAAAATCATAACTTGAAAACGGTATAGGAGAAATGGCTCTAAGATTGGGCCCATCGCTAAAAATCTGCTATTTATCAATTTTACCTAGATGAATGCGTCATTGGGACGGTACTTATTTATAGTTTTGGTCGCTATTGAAATTTAGTCGATTGCTGAATTTATGTATGGGCCCAAATTAGGGGCATTTAGACCGATATTACATCCATTTCCTCTATATAAAGAGCGATGCATTTCGTGAATCTACATGGGTGGAACGATGCGTGGACATACCGTACTAAACGCTCCGAGTTATGTAAATGTGAATATATAATATATAACATAGTATAATTGAAACATAAATGCCAAATGCCTCCAATGTCACCTAAATTCCTGATTTATAGATAAAAATTGAATGATCTCACCAAACCATCAACTTTTCCGGACTGCTCTATTCCACGATTTTCTCCAGTAGCCCTTTAGTATAGTCTCTGGTGGATAGAATTTCGATCTATCAAAAAGTGGAACCAATTCAAGATATTTTAGACCAAGAATTGAAATAGGAACTATCAACTTTTATAAACAAAACGTTGATTATTCTTTCCACGCCAATCGAACGAAAATTACCGGCATCATCGGATAGGTGAAACTTTCCTCAACACAAAGATGGCGTGGAGCCGGCGCCGGTGGTGTAGTGGTAAGCGTAACTGCTTTCTCACCCCAATGGGTCTGGGTTCAATCCCAGCCGAGGTCGGTGGGATTTTTCTAAGGCATAAAAATCCCTGGTCACGTCTTCCTTCGGAAGGGAAGTAAAGCCGTTGGTTCTGGTCCATGTGTGTTGAATGGGTGCGCAGGTGTGGAAGATGCATTTCCTGCACATTCGGTTGCCGTCAATGGATGGCAATCGATGTCCGTCGGTGATTGGCACTCAGCTGGGTGGCATGCCGCCATGTTATTGAAACCAACATCTGAAACGTCACAATTCCAGTGTGAACTGCAAAAATGGCGTGACTGAATTGTCTTATTTTTATCAAATGAAATTATTTTCCCTTTTATGCCATATTGACTTCGTGGTAGAAAATCAGAAAATAATATTTTATGAGTCCTAAGTTTATTTTTCACAAAATGTAAGCAAAAATATTAAGAATATCCATAATATTCGTCACGCCTTTTTTGAAATTCTGGCTTGAATCTTCTATTTGTTTACAAATTATGAGCTGTCAGTGGGGCCCGCAATTCGCGGGTCCGCAGCGATGTTAGCTCTTTTCAAGGCAAGGCAAACAAGATAGGGATGCCACCTAGCTGTTGGCACTAGATTGCGGAAAAGAGACCGACGTTAAATAAAGGAATGACAAAGATGGTGTTAGCAAAGATGAATACTAAGATGAAACAGTCGGAAGAAAAACTTTCTATTTTAGTGTCCTCTTTCACGGTCCCTTTCATCCAATGAATACCCCCCGTATGCAAGGTAATTTTGTGCTTTTGCTGCCCCCCTCGATAGAGATGAAATTTTGCGCTCTTTTTTATCAAAACAATCACACCAAAATCAGAGATGTCCCATTTTTTAAATTATTCGATTAAAATCTAATCGATTATTTTTTTGTTCGCTGTGCTGTCATTTTTTCACCAATGAGAGTGCAGCATATGTTTGAAACGATGGGTGATGATCCTCTGGTGAGGTTAATGCTTATATCAGCATGATATAACCGATTACAAATATTTTAATTTTCGGTTCGTTAATCGACTAATCGATTATTCGAATGAAAATCGGCCATCACTAGATGAATGTGAAACGTCATTTCAAATTTAAGGTCGTACATAAATAATGATACAGTTTGAAAGGGACCGGGGCTAATCACAAATTATGTCCCCATGGTAACTGAAATAAACACGAGTGTTCAGCGGTTGGTGTTAGTTTGCGTAGATGAGCCTTGAGTCACGAGAAAAGGGTTTCCTAAGTTTTGTTCGCAATAGCTGATGTGCTCTTTTCTGTAGTTGGTCGTGATTTGCTCGATTGGTTCCGTTGATTCCCGAGATTCTATCCGCCAGACTATGAATATAGCGACTATACCCTTTAGCTGCTGACTGTTATCCTCCGCCAAACGCTTCGTCTTCATCACACAGCTCGATACAAACGCAGTACACGGATCTTCTCTTCTGTTTTCTTCATACAGCGTTCGCCAATCAGCACTAACTGTAGTTCAACCACCTCTTCTCATTTGAACCAAAACATCACTTCGCGGCTTGCAAAATGGCCCGAAGGAACAAGGAATTTTTCATCGTTACGCTGTTTTTCACAGATGGCACTTTCACGCCGGCTAAAAGGAAAATATTCGTTCGAACTTTATGCAAAAGCTTCTCAAAGTTTATTTTTTATGAATGCATATTGTCGCTAGACTTGAAAACCGAAATGACCAACAATCGATTTTACTCTCGTTATGTACGTTAAACATAACGTCGCATCTAGTGCGCTGTATTTGTCAAATGATGCGCTATAGTTCGCACTAGATGCCACGTTATCTTTAACGTACACAACAAGAGTAAAATCGATTGTCGCGAGTTGATCATTTCGGTTTTCATTTCTAGCGACAATATTATCTAAGAATAAAACCATCCATATATGGAGGCGAACCAGTCCAAGGCTGAAAGCCTCCCTAATAAAGTTAAATAATAATAATAATACCATCCATATACATGGAGACTGTCAGAATCATCCGTTTTGTTTTAGGCTCCGCCGAAGAGAAACAAGTTGATGCTGTCCAATATACCCAAAACGAATTTCACACGAATTCGAACAATGTTTTTTTCCTTGATTTGTTTTCCATCGATCTTGTTTTCCGTACAAATGCTAAAGACGTCAGGAAGGCAACTCCCACACCTGGGGCGCTTTGGGGCGAGAGGCAATCACGCTTACCACTACACATGGTTTGCAGCACCCTAACAGATTCCAAATAATACTGATTGGGTGTAAATACTTTGACTAATTTAACATCTTTGCGTGCATTTCCCTAAAAAAAATCTGGACAATTTTTGGAAAAAAGTTTAATTGGTTTGTTTTTTTTTTCTATCAAAAACTTATAAATGTAAAACTAAAAGGCTTTCTAAAATTATAACAATGAAGGGAATTGTAGAAAATTAAAAAAAAAATACAATTCAGTTTATCTCAATCAGTTTTTTGGGCTATAATTGGTAATTACGGACAATCATAGATCTAAGATTGCATTGCATAAAAACCTACATGATTACATCAAAAGTGAAAATTTGCAATTTTAACCAAACGTACAATTTGAAAACTTAAACCTTACATTTGAAAAGCATTTGCCAGTACAGGTTTGAGAGCTATTTGTTTAGGTGACAAACATATGGTTAACAAAATATTCAGGAAATCTCGTACACAGATTACAAACTAGAATCTCTTTCGCAGTCAGAAGTCCCTCGTTTTTTTCGCGGTCAACACAAAAAAAAATGCTTCTCAAGCCTCGCTCCACTCAGAAAAAAGGCGAGAAATGCTGTTATGGGCGGGGCTTAGGAAGCGTTTTTTGTGTTGAGTATGCTCAAGAGGAGGAACTTTGGGTGTGAAACTCTGTGACAGGGCCTATACCAACAGCAGAGTTTGAAGTAGGCAGCATTTCCCGGGCCCAGTCTTTCATTTTGTTGTACTGGGCGTATGTCATGTTGCCTACGTGATAATGGCATTCTGTCATAGGGCTGGTGAATCTAAATGCATAAATAAGGGTACCGTCAATATTTTCAGTGCCGGGTACTGTATTGTGAAGTCTATGAGAGGGAAATCACACATCGTGTGTATTCAAAATTCATCCCACTCTGGTCACGAGAAGTTGCGACAACTTCATTGTTAGTGAAATAAGTTGAATAGAAGTGTCCATAACCGCTTTGTGACAAGTATGCTGCTAGGGATGGAATGTTGAGAGATTGAGCTATTGCGAGAGACAAAGTAGCTTACTCTCTTGGTAGTAAGACATCAGTAAAGTAAATGGGATGTAGCGCATGATGGGTTATAGGTCATATCAGATTAGGCAACACAATTTGTGATCGGGGTAAATTTAAATAAAGTTCAAACACAATGAATACGGCTTCACTTAAGTCCGTCTAACTATGCCCAATTAGTCTCAAATCGGATCAGACATCTTCGAGAAAAATCAATAACTTCACCCAACCAGGGGATGTAAGATTTGCTTACAATTATGAGGGATTCATCATCGTAAGATGCCAGAGGAGACGGCATGAACGGAGGATGAGATGCACCGAGCTGCGGTCCAATGCAAAACAATGAAGGAACAAAAACGTGGACTGCATTAGTGAGTGAAAAGAATCATGTCGAAAAAAATATAACTACAAGGTTGCTGAGTGGGGCTCGAACCATGAACGTTGTGATTATCAAACCTGTGTTTTCTCCATGCTTCGGGATATCGATGAGCTAAAAGCGAATAAGAAGCGCTCATTTCCTCTCATATTCAATTTCATATGCTTTTTTCTGCAGAACGGGAATTGGAAAGAATCGGTGCAATTGTGTGCATCGTTCTACAATGCTATAAATAAATCGCTGATATTAATATGAGAGTTAACTAAAAAAACTGGAACAGGTTGCACTACAATCAACCCTTAAATATATAATTTATTTTTCTCCTTGGTGTACGAAAAAGGTAAATTTTTTTTTTTTTTTTTTTTTTCTTTATTTTAGAGATTTTTAGCCTGAGGCTAGTTCATCTCTTGAAAAAGGTAAAAGGCTTTAGTCTATTTAGCATTCCATAGGGTTTATTATATGAAAATCTTCAAGTCCTGCAGCTCATTTCTTCGAAATTCCAAGGGTTTCTTCGCCTGGAAATACTAGGTGGGGTAAAAAGTAACCTCCTTGACCGCCAGAATGCGCTGCGACTGCAAAAAAGGTTATGGTGCCTTATAGTCCGTTCATATTAAGGCAGACCTGCCAAATTTCAGTGCGATACTGTCTTTAGTTTTGTTTTGACAGCTGATTGTTGTTGACGAGTTTGGCATCATGTTGAGTATGGATAAAATCGATTTTCGTTCTCTCATAGAACATTATTTTTTGAGAGGCAAAACTGCGAAGGAAACAAAAGAAAAGTTGAACAAATATTATGGGACTAATGCTTTACACCGTCAAAAATTGGTTTCGAGAGTTTTGTGGTGGCCGCAACTCCACTACCGATCAAGTCCGCAGCGGTAGGCCCTCCGATGCCGTTACAGAGGACAATGTAAAAAAAAAAAAAAAAATGGTGTTGGCTAACCGGAAAGTGAAGGTGCGCGAGCTAGCAGATATCGCAAAGGTTAGTACTGAGCGCACACGCCATATTTTGAGCGAGATTCTGCAGATGAAAAAGTTATACTGCCGCTGGGTGCCGCCAAATATTATAAATTAACAATATGAATCACTTCCAGAATTCCCATATGTTTATGAAAAGACGCATAAGTTAAACCCTCTCCCGGTGAGAAAGGTGACTAAAAACATTCGTGTCCTTATTATTTAATCGTGTAATCAATTCATAAGTTTAGTCAAATAAAAGGTGTGGCAAACAGTATTAGCTTTCTCATGCATGTTACACACCTACTCTGACGTCATGACATTGTACTACGTTCAGACTATAGTTGATATTAATACCGTAATAACGTAATATAATATGATGTTTAAAGGGCCTAAATTATATGAGTAAAGTTTGAATCTACTATTAGAATAGAGGTGAACCAAACAAATAAAAGAAAATGCAGATTATATCTGCCATCCCTCCTTACATACCGAGGCACCATACCATTAATAGATTAACAAACACGGTAAGAAAAAAACACTCAACATGAAGTTTAAAAAAACTCAAAACTTAAAAAAATAAAAAAGAATTTTATTTTTAGTTAAAAGTACTCAACCGTCATGTTTTCACCGTTGGGAAATTTTAAAATATTTTTGGATGAAAATCATAGAAATCTACGCTGTCTTTGATGCTGTCATTTTTGTGTGCTCCATCGCCTTCATTCGTGCTTTATTATTGCAATCGATTGATCCTTAGGGTAATTTTCACTCAATGGATTATTGATCAGAATTACTCAAAATTTAGTTTTCATCATTAATTTAATTTTAGCTAGCCCCATGGAAGCCACATGATGAGTGAAAGTAAACTCAATTTTTACACTTACTTTAAAGTACCCATAGTTGGGTAAAAACTACGCATTATAAAGAAAAGTGGCTTAACTCATTAAATTAGCAATTTTTTTTACCCATTAATGAGTATCTGTTACCCATTAATGGGTAACAGTTACTCATTAATGGGTAACAGATATCATAAATGGGTAAAAAACTAATACTAGCTAAGCCACTTTTCTTCAAAATGGACCTTTTCTCACTTATTAATGGGTACTTTCAAGTTAGCGTGTTGGGTACCTCGTTTCCCAGCAACATGTGCAAAGGCATACAAGCCAAATGTAAGCAATGCATTTAAACGTCGGTGGTTCCCGAATTGCAACATGCTCACTCAAACTAACTATATCATCTGATAGAGCAAATTATCTCTCAGAAGCTGGTGTTGGTTTGCCAGATTGAGTCTATATTCACAAGAAATCAACGTTTAAAGTCATTGTTTACGTTTGGTAAATAGGCCTTTTTTACATGTTTCTCTAGTTACTAGCTTTCACATTTCGTGAAAAAAACGCTTCTTATATGCCTTAAGACTAGTCGACAGACGATTGGTGAAGACAGGCTTTATAATCACAACGTTCAAGGTTCGAGCCCAGTCTGTTTCCTTTTTTTATTTTTTTGAACATCATTCATTCCTTCCAACCATCAAGTAATTTCTACCCATCCAAGCGCTTTGTTGCGAGTACTTAAAATTAATTATATGATTTGAGTAGTAGCTTTACTGAAGATCCGAGAGATGTCACCCCTTCATTGGTAGGAAAATCATTTTTGCAGTATGGAGAATATAAAAAAATCCAATATTTGTTACTAAACATGCTTTCACAGAAGGAAACAAATTAACGAGTTTTTACCTTATCAATATAATAATGTACTCGTGCAATTTTTGTGCATCTAAAACTGCTCATAAAGACGATAATGAATAAAAACTGAAATTTTCATGCATTTTCAAATGGTTTCCTATCATTCCCATACATACGAAAGTGACTGGCCCTCTGGATGTGGATGATGTCAAAAAGAACAAAACATGATTAATTGAGTACATGGGTCTTTACTTTTTTTTTGGCTTCCCACTCTTTAGTACCGAGTTGGGTGAAATAAACATTTTTTCCTTGATTTGTTCTCCGTACTGAGTACCAATGCTACCGACGCCAGGGAAGCAGCTCCCACACCCACCCTTCGTGATAAGAGATTTTATACCTCAGGAAATCCCGACGGCGCTTGAGATATAAACTTAATATTGGGTATTTTTTTCTTATCGTGTGAGAATTTTTTTTTACTCAACTGTGAGTTGTTTTTGATAGCCTTGTTATGCTCAATTTACAGTGTACTAGTCACCTTTCGCCTCACTAGAGCCGCTAGTGTCGGGAAAAATCGTCTCTTGGGGATAATAGAAGAGTGAACCATATTGTTAATTTATAATATTTGGTGCCACGCAAGGTCACTCCTTACCAAAAACACGAACGCGAGAGCTCTTCGAAAGAGTGTTGCTGATGTGGAATCGGGTGGACTTTTGGCGTCAATTGGTAACTGTTGATGAAACCTGGATCCACTATTACACCCTAGAGAACAGAATTAATGCCTGGCAATTACCATAGAGGTAACTCTTAGACTAGTAGGTCCCGAAGAAACGTGCTCAGATTTTTGGCTCAACTCAGGTACCATCTTCGGTACCAAGCTAATCGATTCACCCCTCGAAACATAGGAAAATCCACTAACCCCTCATTTTATCTGTCAAACCTTCATAGCGAATCAAAACAAACATTGTGTAGTACTAGAATTTCGACTAGAATGGGGTACGTTCATCGATTTGCTTGAGACCAATAGTTTGTCTGTGCCAATAGGCTCAAGTAGTGAGCCAATTTAAAATCGATAGTTTCGTATTGATTGTTGGTATTATTGTGCATTATTGGAGAGAATGAAGGCCGAAATCGCTGCAAAACGGCCTCACATAAAGCAAAAAAAAAATTTGATGGGTCGATAGGTATAGACCTTAGTGTTATGTGGCATTTCCAAAACCTTTACCATTTGAATGAAATTTTTCCCTTCATTTTGAGACTACTGAAATTCTTGATCAGGGAATCTTCAACAATTTATAATTAGATATTTTTCATTCTAAATAAGAAAAATTACAAAGAAGTTGAAAAATTTCTCCCGATGATACAATGAAGGAGCAGCCTATAAAAAAGGTGAAGGTATGTGGTTATATAAATTTTTGTTTTCTTTTTAATGCTATTATAACAAAAAACCATGCGTATCCTTTGCAGTTCTTGTTATGTTTTGTCGAATTATTTTGGTTTCTTCATTATTCTTTTTATCTTATTATTCGATTCAGATTCAATCCAGACGATCCATGTGAACACTATCTTTTGAAATGCTGTGCTGTCCCAGATGGTGAAGATGGTGACATTATAGAGCCCCCTGCAACTGGGGATACGGAATTTATTGAGCCATTACCTTCTGGTCCACAATCCGAAAATCTAGTGGGTTCAAATTCAGGATCATCAGGACCGACAACATCATCAGGATCGTCAGGATCAACAGGATCGTCAGGATCGGCAGGATCGTCAGGATCGGCAGGATCTTCAGGTTCGGGAGTATCGTCAGGACCATCTGGATCATCAGAAGGACAGCTTCCAGTTCATGGTCGTGAGCAGGAGGGAGTAATAGAAAATCCCGGTAATTATCTCGGTGGTAGTTATGCACACGGTGGTGGTAGTTTTAGTGGCACTTTTTCTCAAAGTAGTAGTAGCAGTAGCAGTAGCAGTAGCAGTAGCAGTAGTAGTAGCAGTCAAAACTACCAACAGCAATGGACTGGTCCGCAAAGACCATTTGGAATGGGTGTTGGTGGTGGTGGTTCTAATATAGGTGGTTCATCTGGATATGGTACAGGTCACCCGGGATCCATAGGATACAATACCGGTCATCCGGGAATCAAAGGTCAAGAATCAGGGCAAACGAGCACTGTAGGACACGGCACAGCTCAAGCAGGACACGGTACAAGTCAATCGGGAATCAAAGAACAAGGTACAGGACAAACAGGACAAGGAACAGGTGAAATTGGATCTCTAGGACAGGGAGGGGGGAAACCGGGTTCGTCAGGACAAGGAATAGGACAAACGGTAGCTGTAGGAGATGGCATAGTACAAACGGGGCATGGCACATCGCAACCAGGATCTGTAGGAATCGGCACTGGACAAACAGAGCATGGCACAGGGAAAAGTGAATCAATGGGACATACTATAAGTCAAACAGGTACTACTGCCGCAGGCTCGCTAGTGTCTCAGCATGAAACATCGGGGTACAACCGAACCGCATTATCTTCTGGAACCATGCATGGTTCAACAGGAGGAACTGTAAGCTCAGAAAACGCTGGGTTATTAGGCGGCAGTTCAGCTGGAGGTTATGACAATACTGCAACGCATAACCTAGAAGGTTCAAATATGTTTGCGGGAGATTTGCACGGTGGCACTGCTGGTGCGAGTGGAACTCACACTGGAGGTCACTCTGTACAAGGGCAGATAACTGGAAACCATGCGGGAGAATCCACGCACCAAACAGAACAGTTTGAACATGTAAGTTCAACTAACGTATCTGGTGGCCAAACAGGAGCTTATCAAGCTGTTGGTTCTGAACAGCATGGTGCTGAAAATGCAATGTACGGAACAGGTAATATAGTACATGGTGTAGGCACAGTCACTAAAGATCAAACTATGGATACATCAAACGTGAATGCTGGAAGCTCGAATAATTCTGGTACCTCACAGCAAGGACAAGCATCATTGAATCAATACCAAGATAACAGCTCAACTGCCAGTCATACCTCCCAAAACACTCAAAGTACAAATAATGTTGAATCAAATCAAGGGCATGGACAAAGCCATTCAGGCCAAACAGGAGCTTATCAAGCTGTTGGTTCTGGACAGCATGGTGCTGAAAATACAATGCACGGAACAGGCACAGTCACTAAAGATCAAACTATGGATTCGTCAAACGTGAATGCTGGAAGCTCGTATAATTCTGGTACCTCACAGCAAGGACAAGCATCATTGAATCATCATTACCAAGATAACAGCTCAACTGCCAGTCATACCTCCCAAAACACTCAGAGTGCAAATAATGTTGGATTAAATCAAGGGCATGGGCAAGGCCACTCAGGTTCTAACACTGTGAATCATTACGAAGGTGATGGATGTACTAGTCACACTCAAAAACACTCCACACACAAACAACACCATGGACATGTTGAAGGCAATCAACAAACACATAACAGCTACGGTAGTGGTTACAATAATATGTATTATGCTGGTTAGTACTGCTTGGATATTTGTTGCATGAGCATGTCTTCAAAAATGGGTATTGGTTTATCAATTCTCTTCAAATTACACTACATACCTATATTTATGTTACATTCAAAAGGTACCACAGTCAATCCGATTTTACCTCCTCATGAAAACGTGGGATGTGGTTTCCGCAATCCGGATGGAGTTGGCTTCCGTATCACAGGAAACTCGGATGGCGAAGCGGAGTATGGAGAATTCCCCTGGATGGTAGCAATTTTGAAGGAGGAAAAAGCTTTGGATCAGGTCATCAACGTATACCAATGCGGTGGTTCATTGATTCATCCGCGAGTAGTTTTGACGGCTGCTCATTGTGTCCAAAATAAGCAACCCCACGAAATCAAGGTTCGCCTGGGTGAATGGGACACACAGACAACTAATGAAATCCATGACCATCAGGTAATAAAGGTTTATTTTTTACTGTCAATCTGGTACTAATAACAAGTTTATTTTCAGGATCGCAATGTCGCTGAAATCGTTGTTCACGATAAATTTTACAAAGGAGGGCTATTTAATGACTTTGCCTTACTATTCTTAGACAAGCCAGTCGAGATTATTGATACAGTCAACACAGTTTGTCTACCGCCTCAAGATTTCAATTTTGACCTCAGTCGTTGTTTTGCCTCTGGTTGGGGTAAGGATGTGTTTGGAAAGGAAGGCAAGTATCAAGTCATTTTAAAGAAGATCGAGCTTCCCGTTATGCCGTTCAATAAATGTCAAGATGCTCTCCGGACAACTCGTTTGGGTAAAAGATTCATCCTCAATAAGAGTTTCATTTGCGCTGGAGGTGAACCTAAAAAGGATACGTGCAAGGGAGATGGTGGATCCCCGCTAGTGTGCCCGATTCCTGGATCGCCAAATCGCTTCTATCAGGCAGGAATTGTCGCATGGGGTATTGGATGCGGTGAACATGGAATTCCTGGCGTCTACGCAAATGTAGCTGGATTCAGAACCTGGATCGATGGACATCTGACTCAGCGCAGCATTCCTCACGATTACTATATTGCTGTTTGAGACTGAGAAAATTGTACAGAAATATATGTTTGGTACGAATTATTTTCGGATAGGTATTGTTTGGTATTTATTTTTCGAATTTCATGTGTCGACTTATGATCAAGGAACCATAAATATCTAAAAATAACAAAATGACAAGCGATAAACGAGTCGAACGATAACGTGTTGTCAGAAATGGAAAACAATAATGATATGATCTTCTTTCTTTTTTTTCGTGACAACCAGTCTCTGCAACACATATGGCATATTCTTACAAATTTCCTTTTAAATTTTTATATATTTGCGATGTCATTCATAAACGGTCAAGTAAATCACGTTATGATTCTAAATTGAACTTTTCTGAGAGTTATTCAGATCTTTGGTACTTACAAAATTCAGCACGTAGATCAAACTTGCTCAGTAGCCGCAATACAAATATTTTTTTTTATAACACCCTTAGGGTAACGCTCTTAAAGTTGCGGTACAGTAGAAGTGTTAGTATCTTATAAGCAATATATAGGAACCTAATGCTTTCTAACGTAGCGCAACTATAGAAGCATTTACCAGAGCTTTCATTTGGAGGGTGAGTACACAGGTTTTTAGATAATGTGTTATTTTGGGACACTCTAATAATTGCTGTAAAGTACGAAATTGGTCGATTTGTACCAAAAGTGCTTCTGAACGTGTTTCGCAGTTGGGGGTGGTGAAATTCGTGAATTCGCGGTTTATGGTCAGTGAAAATTCCGTGTCACAAAATTGCTCACCGAGTTTCCTTTTTTTGCCGTTCGACGACGACGGGTTTGCGAGAGAAAAATAAGCATCGGGAATTTGCTCCCGGATGTATTGATTTGGTGAGTACGTTCCAGTTGAAGATTGTTCTTATACATATCTCGATTGCATTTTCGAGGGGACGTTCGGAGAGCTTTGAGATTTAGGCGTTGTTGCATTTGCGGGCAGATGAGTTGGTCGCCGGTAAGGGCCAGCACGTGCTGCCAGCAGATGAATCAAGAGGTATTCGAAACAAAATTGATAAGAAATGTCCATTCAAATCGATTTAATACAGTTGAACAAATTTCAAAACTATATACGTGCCAGATTTGGAAATAATATCTTTTGAATCTGGAAGTGTGTTTATGATACCATTATCCATTTGATAAAAGTAGAGTGAACATGCGAGGCTTATTGTAAGTAAAAGTGACCTCGGAGTGGTCGTGAATTACCAGGCATTCTGAAATGGGTCACTGGAGCTGCAATAGAGCTAACACCTTCTAACTCCCGGACTAAACCTGCTTTAATTTAAGGGTAATAAAAAGCAGTTTTCTTCCATAATAACACTGCCGGACAGTGGGGGTTAGATTGTACACACACACACACACGCACACACACACACACACTCTAATAATTGCTGTAAAGTACGCATTTTTTATGAAAAATATTAACACCCATTATATGAGTAAAATTCTACCAATTTATGAGTAATTGTTAGTGCTAAAATTAATAGCAGTTTACATAGTTGTAGATGCTTAACATCAAATATCAGACTTAAAATGGTCTGTGGGCGGAGATATCTCTCACCATTCCTTCTCAACAGGGGAGTTTGCTAAAGGATATGATCGTGCCTTCTTCAAAATTGACCTTTGCTCACTTTCTACTCTCTATATACAATTTTCACACTGTCGTACTCTTACGGAACTATCAACTCTATACTATCATCTCCTCATCTATCGGTAAAATACCACTTTAAGTCTGATATTTGATGTTAAGCATATCCAACTATGTAAATCACTAACTAAGTAATACAAACACAATTAGTTAAAGTAGTAGCAGTTATTCATTTGTGAGTAACAGATGCTTTACTAATCGATATTTTTTTTACTTATTTAATAGGTAGTTCCATTTACCTTCGAATAAGCGTACTTTATTCTACAGTCAGAGAATTTTGCGGTTACCGTTTGTTTGGTTTGTTCTTGGTCCAAGAAATCAAAAATATCTCAAAATGACAAAATGACAAGCGATCCACGAGTCTAACGTTAACGCTATGTCAGAAATGGTAAGTAATAATGATATGATTGTCATGAAAAACTTTTTCTTTGAAATACAGCTCGCTTAAACTGGTAGAAGGAAACGACAAAATTGTTGACAAGCTGCTTCACAAACATTGCAGGAACTTTAAAAATGTTCCGATAAGTGATAGAAAATTCTGAGACATTATCCAAAAATTAGGGCTCATCAGGGAAGCATGAAGGTGGTTCGATCAGCTCCTGGAAAACTGCAGAAACTTTTTCGAGGTTCTATAAAGGTGAGAAAACTGCAGAGAAATCTAGACAACTTGAGGGAAATCTTAAACACTTTATAGAAGTTAAAATAACCTCAGGGAAGCCAAGTCTAGCGATCTTCACGGAACTCAGAGAAGTTTAAACTTCAGAAAAATTTCGAGAAACTTTCAACAGTAGAAAAAAAGATCTGAAAATTTCAGGGAAGCCATAGGAAATCTTCAGAAATATTTAGGAATTTTACAGAATTCTTAAAAAAATTCAGAAAAGTTTAAAGATTTTTAGAAGAGTTCCATTTACTTAAGAGCAATAGCAAGAACTTAACGAGAATTAAGAATAGGATAGCTTCATGAACATCAGAGAAGACCAAAGATCCTCAGGGTGGTTAAATTAACTTTACAGCAGTTCTGAGAAACTCTGGGAATTTCCGAAAACTTCGAAAATGTGATGGCTAATTTCACGTTAAGTCTCATTCGAATTTTCCAATAAACCTGAAAATCCCACATTTTAAAAATTCATCGTAGAATAAAGATGTTTGCGTCAAATAATAGTAGTAGTTGTAACATTACGTTTATTTTCCATTGATTATGAATTTACATTGTTCATACATTATAAGTTGATTAGCCTGAAGGGCTCTTCATATTTGTTTAATTTGTTATTTTTTTTTTTTTTAATAAGTAAGTTTTATTGGTCAGTTCATTTGATAATAGTATTTACAATTTGTTATTCTAGATCTAGGTGAAATTTCAGTGCATCTACATCAATTCTATCGTTACAGTCACAAACAAAGCAAATGTATTTAATAAAAAACTCTAAGCACTTCCACACGCCTTCTTCTGTCTATTCCTGCTAGGACAGGTATCACCAAGTCTTCAAAAGAGAGTCGTCTCCATCCATTCATAATGCCTGCTGTAGAACCGTCCAAGCCGGGCCGACACGAGTACAAGCACAAAATTTATGGAGAAGAGTTTCAGCCGTTTGATTGCTACAATGTGTGCAGTTTTCGTCCGGTACTCGCTGCATTACGAACAGTAGTTTTCGGTGCTCGATTTTACCATTCACGAGCATGTAGAGTTTCGATCGCTGCGTTGAAGAGAGCTGCTTCGCAGCAATGTTTCGCCACGTGCGTGGCCAGTCGTTTTGTGGACTGTTCCGTTCCACCTTTGGCAGTTCGATTTGCTGGACAAAATACTGATGGATTTGATCGGCGGAGGGGTTATATTGGATTTGGAGATTGGATAGGATTAATTTGATGTCGGGAAGATCTATAGAAATTGCTGGGCGGGGATTATCGTGGAAAAGAAGGGATCTATAGTAAGGTAGGGAATCTATCTCTCGCAAATGTCGGTGGATGGTGAGCGACTTACACTTAAACACCGGTAATTGCAGCTTCAGTCCACCATGCTCCCGGCTGCGCGCCAGTTGTAACAATGGTACCCGGGCGACTATCCCACTCCACAGGAAGGTGCCCATCCTTGACGTAATTTTCGCTATGTGTACGCCTAGTGGTGGTAGAATGGATGAAAGGTACCAAATCCTAGATGTTCCAAACGTATTCAGCACAGTCACCTTCTGAAGTAGGGTCAGGGTTCGAGACGACTGGAGCCACATCAGTTGCGCAAACTTGCCAACCAACCGCCGCATTCCAATTCAGCGTCGTCATCAACCGAATCGAGTTTGCAAAAATCACTCCCAGGATCTTCACCGTGCTGGCTGTTTGCAGCCACTGGACGTCGATTTGATTTCCCTCGCAATATCCAACGTCAATGGCAACAGTTTTGCGTACATTCAACTTGGCGCCGGCGGCTATTTCGAAACGCGTGAATAGCCCATGAATCGAATCGATTTGTGCAGTTGATGTGACGATCACACTGATGTCGTCCGCATATGCCACCAGCAGAATAAGCCCACATGTTTGTTCAAGTCTGCACACAAGCGGATGAAGGTACAACACGAAGAGGTGCATCGACAACGGGTCCCCCTGCCGCACCGAGCGCTGGATGTCGATCGGCCGTGAGAGATGCCCGTTCACGAGCAGTCGAGAGGTGGAGCGGGAAGTGATCTCGGAGAGCAAAGTGACGAGATGCTGGTTGAAGCCGAGCGAGCGCATGGTTTCGAAAAGGAATGAGTGCCGGACCCGATCGAAAGCGTGATCTAAGTCGAAGCTGATGAGTTTCCCGGCGCGGCGATGATGACGGAGACTAGCTATCCGATCTTTGAGAGCGAGAGTTGCCTGGAAGATATTTCGCTCTGAGTTTGAACATTTCTGCCCGTCGCTTAGTATGTGGTGCGCTCGCATCACACCCTCCAGCCGGGTTTTGAGAATGCGAGAGAATATTTTGTAGTCCGTGTTTAGAAGCGATATAGGACGATACGAGCGGGCTGTGTCGTCGCCACCCTTCTTCTTGACCAATACAATGATACCGTCTACAAACGTTGCAGGAATGTTGCCAGTGAGCGCTTCGTTCATCACCAGATTGAGTTCTCGGTGGATGACGTCGAACATGCGGTAGTATAGTTCTTTCGGGAGACCATCACAGCCGGGGGATTTACGGGATGCGCTGGCCCGTATTGCAGCGAGAATCTCTGACGTGGTGATCTCACTCGAGCAAGCTTCATTTAACTCGTCGTTGGGTGGTATGGCATTCTCGCAGACGAACGTGTTCTCATCATCTGCTCTCTCTTCTTCCGAGTATAGGCGGGAAAAGTAATTCACCATGTGCGCCTCGATCGCGTGAGGATCATCAATGGTGTCGTGCTGCATGGTTTGTAACCGGGTAATGACGGTTCGCTTTCTTCTCCGTTCTCCCAGTTGGAAGATGGAGATGGGTTCTCCCGCCACGTATGTCTCGTTGATGCGCATAAACATGTGCGAGAAGTTGCGCTGCAGTGCCACCATCTCGCCTTTGATCTGATTGATCGTAGTTAGCATCGCTGGGTTCTGATAGTAGCCATCGTATGCTAGCTGTAGCTCGAAATAGAGTCGCTGGTGTTCATTATGGAACTCGTCGAAAGCAGCTCGCGATTTCCATTTGAAAAAAGATTTGATTTTGGGCTTAGCATACGACAGCCACCATTCCACCCAGGAGGCGTAGTTTCGGCGCTGACGGGTCCAATATTGCCACCGGTATTGGACATCCGCCACATTTTCGTCGGTCAGCAGGTGGGGGCGAAGGGACCAGAAGCCTCGGCCGTGTTCACGTCCAAGGTGGGGAAGGCAGAGTCTGAGTGTCATCGCTTTGTGGTCGGAGAACGAGCAGACGTGAGTATTCACTGCTCGTAGATGGTCGCGAAGCCCGGTGCTCACGTAAATACGATCAAGACGGGATCGTGCATTTCTGCTGACGAAGGTGAAGCCAGCATCTCGTGGGTACAGTTTTTCCCACACGTCGATAAGCTGTAGTTGCTGGACGGCCGTTCTGAGTGACGGACTTGTGTTCGGGCTGGACGAGTCACTTGGGCGAAGCACGCAATTGAAATCGCCCACTAGAATTACTTGCTCGGTGCGGTTGCGGAGATAGTAGGCAAGAGTGTCGTTAAAAAATTCTTCTCGAGCAGCACGATGTGCAGTGCCCGACGGGGCATAGATGTTGACAAGAGTGACATCTTGCACTCGTAAAGCGATCAGCCGACCGTCCAAGCTTTTCTCGACGTGGGAATACTGGATGTGCGACTTCAGTGCGATCGCCGTCCCCCTCCTTGCGTGATCCACATTTGAGACAACGACAAAGCCTGGCAAAGAAAGCTGCTCGTTCTCCATCTCTTGCAGGCACACAATGTCAAGGTTTTGGCTGTTGACGAAGGCTCGCAAAGCGTTAAGCTTCGTCGGGCTCGTGATGGTGTTGATGTTAATGGTAGCGACGTTGTAGGATGTGAGAGACATTATGGAATGTATTACTCAACCATCTCGTCGTCTTCGTCATCGCGGCGGGGCTTTTTGAGGATAGGTCGCCCTCGACTTCGCCTGCTGCTCGTGGAAGTGTTTGACTCGTCTGTCTCATTGCCGTTCGATTTACTGCGTGGAGGTACACCACCAGGCTTTTTGAACAGCTCCACCGAATCCGAACTGATATCGGTCACCTTGGTGAGCGTTCTCGACGATGCTGGAGGTTGGGGTTTTGTTGTGTGTTGGGGTCTCGCATTCTGGCATAGTACTACCATCTCTGTTGGCGTTGTGAGTTTTCTGGCCGAACAGTTCGTTGTCACTTGTCGACGGTGGCAATTCGGGAAAAGTTTCCGACGTTACCGGTGGTGGCGCAGCAGGCTTCGGGCCAGCTGGTTTATTTCGTGGCGGCTTCGGGGTCGATGGTTTTCGCAGCTGTTGCTGTTGCTGCTGCTGCTGTGGTCCCGTTTGCTTTGCCACATTAGCGTAGCTCTTCTGGACCAGCAGCTTTTTATTTTGTACACACGAAATACCCGTGTGTGTCAGCTCGTGGCAGTGACGGCACGACTGCAGTTAACCCTTGTAGGCAATGTATGCCTTCACTCCGTCGATAGTGGCCCACGAATCGATATTTCGTTCTACCACCATGCGGACAGACCAGATTCCAAGCGGCACGCTACCGTACTCGTGACCTTCACCAAACACAAGCTCCCGGATTGAAAGCACTTCGCCATACCGACTGAGGAACTCGAGAATCCTCGCTTCCGACACACCTTCGGGAAGATCCCACACACGCATTTCGACACTTCCATCTTCCATGGTAATACGGAGCTTGTGTTTTTTTCCACTGCATTCCACTTCGTGTTTTTCGTCGTGTTCATCGACCACTTGTTGGGCCAAAGCTAGGTCGGTGACCTTGACGAACGCGCATGATTCGCCTCTATGACACTGTAGTCTCTTCACATCTTCCCTCTTCAGACCAAGTACCGTACGGCAAAAAACGTAGGTTTTTTCGTACGATGGCTTCAGAGGGAGATTCGAATAATCTATTCGAAAGATGTTTTCTCGCCTCATCGCGGAAACACTGCACGCGACGTGGCCCGGCGACACAAGGACAATTGTAAAAAATGCCTGACTCTCTGATAAGCGTAGTTGAAAAACGTCTACACGTCTCAGAAGCTGAGCGATAACTGATTCTAATGTACGTTTTTACGTTTTTTAACTAGTTTACAAGATAACCTTTTGGGGTGTGTTTTGCTTGAATTTAAAAATAATTTGATAACCTACCTAACTACTAATAACTTAACATAATTAGCAAGACTGCGGATAATCTCGTGATTAGATCTCAGACAGGCGTCTCTGAACCTTTAGAGGATGAGCGTACTCCGCTCCTCCAGTGTCTGAAGACCAGCCAGACAGTGGATCTTAGAATTCGGGTCCGCGCATCCTAAGGAGCTTGTTCTGGATCCCTTGGAGTTCAAATAATAATGAAATTTCCCCAGGGTTCCGGAAAAACTAACAAATGGGCCATTCCGCGCCAAGTGTACACAGCACATGAAATTGACCTCATCCGGTTTGTACCGAATTTGGAGGGAATGTTCATTTAAGTTCAAATTTTAAAAATCCAAAGTTTAATGCTAATCGGCGCAACCCTCGGTCAAGGGGCGCATTTTCCATTTTTCGTGATTCTTTAGAAAGCACTACCTTCTTTTGTTTATATCTGCAGAACGAATGAAGCTACAAATTCCATTAGGTATTGTTTTAATAAGTAAATTAGACAAGGAAGCTAAACCTGTAATTTTTGTTCCTGTTCAGTGTTTTTTTTTTAAAGAAATTAATTTCTTTGTACATGCTCAATCGAATAAACTTTACAGAGCCAAGTGATCATTTGCGTTTTACATAATTAATGTCTTAAATCTAGAGTTAAAGTAATTGAACCGATTACTCGCGGTCGTCTCGAGGTTAGTAGATATTAACAGTTTTATGGATGGGGAGAGGGAGAAGGAGGTTTGAGTTATGATTTAAGATACAAATATTTCATTATTCCTTAAATATGAACTTATTCCTATTAAATTTGGTATCAGCAGTGTAAATATACAATTATTGCAGAAACAAAATTTTTTCAAAACAAAAACCCCACACGAACAAAACATAAATTAAACACAAGGTTAATCCAACTTACAATCTAAGGTTAATGTTCTTAACCTTAGATTGTAAGCTGTTAAGTGTTGCCAAATATTTTTATTTACATTTGAAAACTTTAAATGCAGTTTTCTTATAATACATGCCGTTTAATTTTCGTTTTAAGGACACCATTGTGTTTTCCATCCTTTTCTTCATAAGAAATTCTTAATGATAAAAAGTAATTTGCTTGGTCCTGAGATATTGCATTTTGAATGAATAAAAGTCATAAATTATTTGGTAAAAACTTTTTTTTAATGTTTTTTTACCATATGCTCTTAATTAGTGGATTCATTCTCATGAATTATTGTGTGAAATAATATTTGAATAAAAAAAATGGATTTTATTACCAATAACTTTTTTAATACAGTGCTGTCAAATTTAAATATTATATAGCGACTTTAAACTTAAGACGTGATTTTTTTTAAATTGATGCATCTAAATATTTGGCTTGATTGCTCCACAGCATTTTTACACAAGATAGACTAACTTAAGGTCAATCGCTGCGACATTCTTATTCTCGGAACCACTTTGCAACTTTAGGTGCACAAACATCAGCTTTTACGTACGTGTAACATTCAAGTTGCTACTCCACGTTTGCTGAACTGCAGCATAAATAAAGAAGCAATTTCAGGTGAAATGGGGCACCGATTTCCAAAGTTTGTGTTATTGAAAATTCGAAGTGGAAGTGCATGTATAACCTACGTGACGGCTATTTGTGGACTTTACAAGGAATCACCTTAAACAAAGTTCAACGCATAGTACTTGCGATGTATCATTTTGGAAAAAAAAAGTTTAAAAACTAGGGGGGGGGGGGAGGTCATTGGTAACTTCTTTATTCACGTAAAAACCAAATAAAAATCTGACAATTTTCCTTCAATAATGCATCTTGACGAAAATGTCGGTGATAGCTCGGAAGAAAACTGCAATCTATTTACAAAACATGTTCAAGAAATCTATACAACATTTTCTGAAGAACATCGCGACCACGATGATTATTTTGCATTTTTTCAGAATTTTCAAGGGATATTGGTCTCAATCAACTTCAAATGCAAGATATTTTGCAGGCTTTAAAAAATTTAGATGCCTCAAAAGATCCTGGACCTGACGGAGTTCCTCCAGTATTTATTAAATGTCTAGCAATGGAACTCTTTGCTCCATTGCTTTGGCTTTTTAATATGTCCGTGGAATCTGGAACCTTCCCAAAAATTTGAACAAGCTCATTCCTAGTGCCTATCTTTAAATCTGGCCGAAAATCTGACGTACGAAATTATTATGGTATAGGTAACCATTATCTCTTGGATTGCTAAACTTTTCGAGGCAATTGTCAACGAAAAATTATTTCTCCAAATCAAAAATAGAATTACTGACATGTAACACGGTTTTTTCAAGGGTTGCTCGACCTTGACAAATTTACTTGAATGTATAGACTATTCATTGAATGCAATGGATAATGGAAACCACGTAGAAGCTCTCTATACAGACTTTAGCCAGGCATTTGATCGCATAGACATACCAATGCTACTTTTTAAATTGCACACAAATTGAAATTGAGTCAGGGCTCCTAAAATGGCTTGAATCACATTTAACTAGCCGTCAACAAATAATTAAATTCAACAGAAAGAAATCGAGTCCAATTCAAGTCACTTCAGGCGCCCCCAAGGCTCTCATTTGGTACCTCTTCTTTTTATTCTATACGTAAGCGACATTTCTTTCATGCTCAAAAAAACTTAAATTATTTATGCCGACGACATGAAGCTCATTTTGCAAATAAGAAATGAAGAAGACATCAATATATTCCGAAATGAAATACACATATTCTACATATGGTGCAAAAAAACTTTACTAGAATTGAATGTAAAAAAAATGCAAGTTAATATCATTTAGCAGGAAAAGAACAACTTCAAATATTTCAATTGCATTAGGTAATCAAAATGTAGAAAAATGTGAAAGAGTTAGGGATTTCGGAATTATCTTAGACTCTAAACTAACTTTCATAGACCATTACAACACAATTATTCACAGAGCAAATAACATGCACCGTTCGAAAAATTCATGTAAATTTCTGCGAAATATAGCGCACATAAAATTAACGCCTGATTTCGCATAAATTTACGTGATATTTCGTGTAAATTTAAGCGCAATATCGCATAAATTAGCAATATTTTATGCAAGCTTGGAAACGATTTCACTGTTTATGCCAAGTGTAGCTCAAAATTAAACGAAGGGAGATTTTACGCGATAGTTAAAATTCAGAATTTTTTACTGTGTGCTAGGCTTTATCAAGCGCTTTTGCTATAACTTTCAGAACCCATACATAATTAAAACACTATATATTGCCTATGTGAGGTCAATACTGGAATATTGCAGCATTGTATGGTCTCCTTTTTCAATCTCGCACGAATCTGTACAAAAACAATTTCATTTATACGCTCTTCGTAAATTAGTTTGGACATCATTTCTTCTTCCATCATATGAAGCACGCTGAATGCTTATAACTTTACAAACATTAAAAGAGCGTCGTGAATATGCAATGGTTTCATTTGTAAACGATATCGTTTCACAGCGCATTGACTCTACAGAACTTTTATCAAAATTAAATTTCCATGCACCTACTTGGCAACTTCGAAATCGAAATTTATTTACCATAAAACATCATCGCACAAATTATGCAAAACATGGGCCATTAAACCGCATGATGGCCTCTTACAATCAATACTGTGAAACCATTGACATTACAATGTCTCGGCATAAACTAAAACAACATTTTTACACCATAAGGCATTATAAATACAAAACTGTATTCGAATATGTACTAGTCTACTAATAAATAAATAAAATGCAAAAATCTCAGGAACTAATCAAATTACTTTTAGTCGTTAAGTGTTTCTTTTGTAAAAAAGGATGGAGAATACGATCGCGTCTTAAAATAAAAATTAAACGACATGTATAGCGAGGAAACTGCATTTAAAGTTTTAAAACGCAAATAAAAAATATTTCGCAACACTGTACCTGAACAAAAATGACAGATTTAGATTCCTTGTCTTTATTAAAACAATACCAAATGCAATTTGTAGCTACATTCGTTCTGGAAATATGAACAAAAGAAAGAAGAGCTTTCTAAAAAATAACGAAAAATGGAAAATGCGCCTCTTGACAGACAGACAGACAGACAGACAGACAGACAGACAGACAGACAGACAGACAGACAGACAGACAGACAGACATACAGCTAGGAACAAGGTGCTCCTAAGTCCAGCAAACTTATCCATCCAGTATCCAGTGATGTTGCTGTTTTTTTTTTATTATTTTTTTTTTCTTTATTTAACGTCGGTCTCTGTTCCGCAATCTAGTGCCAATCACCGACGGAATTCGAATATGCATCGAAATTCCACACCTGCGCAACCATTCAACACACATAGACCGGGACCAACGGCTTTACTTCCCTTCCAAAGGAAGACGTGACCAGAGATTTTTATGCCTCAGAAAAATCCCACCGACCTCGGCTGGGATTGAACCCAGACCCATTGGGTGTTAGAAAGCAGTCACGCTTACCACTACACCACCGGCGCCGGCCATGATGTGTTTTTCGTCGATCTTGTTTTCCGTACTGATCACCGATGCTACCGACGTCAGGAAGGCAGCTCCCATACCTGGACCCTACTTATCAACCCATCAACTCTTGATAGAGCTGGGATTAGGGCGTAACAGCTTTTGTAAACAATGACTTCTTTCGATGATTTTGCGTGGGCGTGCCTTGAATTCCTATATATCCTATAGAGAAGTCTTTGTTTACAAAAGCTGTTACGCCCTAATTCAAGTGCTATTTATTATTATTACTTTACCAGGGACCAACTGTTTTAATTCTCTTTCGAAGGTAAACGTGATCAGAAATGTTATGCCTCCGAACATCCCGGCGGCGCCAACTGAGATTGAACACAGGCCTCTTAGGGTGAGAGAGGCAATCACACTTACCACTACACCACCGGCGTCGCTGTAAACGGTTGCTTCCTTCGGTTGCTGGCCTCATGAAGTACATTGGATTGCTTTGGTGCTGTATTGAGCACTCGATGAACGGTTTACTATGAAGAGCGAACAGCGAAACTGAACCGTCTTGGCCAAAAACGCTCGACTGAGAATAAAGATTATGTTGAAGTTTATAGTTTTTGGATATTTTCATGATTTAAAATAGTTTTCGGATAAAATTTAATGATGTTGCAGAATTGAACCAAATATTTTAATTTATTTATGTTCGTATGTCTCCAGATTTTTCATCTATGAATCGCTTATTTGCTCTAGAACAAAATAAATTAATGGTTTTAACAGTTCCATCCTGCGATACATGTTGGTGGAAGATTGGCTGGTGGACATTCGTTGGTATCACATGGGTTTGGTCTGCATTCCATACTCGGATCGCAGCATGCAAACCACGGCCAATCACACACTTGTTTAGCAACATTGAAATGCAGTCCTGGAGGGCACACCATTTCACACGCTCTTCCGGTTTCACACTTGTAGTACTTTGTACAATTGTTGTGGCGGAGAAGTAATGGCTTCGGTGGGTTAAATAGTGGGCATAGTGGGTTTGGATCACAGTTGTCACAGTTGTTTCCTCCTCCGCTGCAAGGTGGTGTTGGGGTAGGGCAGATTATTGGTGGGCATGGTCCTGGTGGTGGTGGTGGTGGTGGTGGTGGTGGTGGTGGTGGTGGTGGTGGCGGTGGTGGTGGCGGTGGTGGTTGTGATCCGTCACAACCACTTCCTGGACCGCATGGGTCAGGCATGCAGGGAACAGATGGATCACAGCAAGCATGTTGAGGCCAATCGCAGGCCATCTTGACGCTGTTGAAGTGTAGTCCAGCTGGGCAGTCGTATGTACAGGCACGACCGTCGTGACATTTCAAGAATTTCGCACAGATGGTATGTGGAAGCAGCACTGCCTTGATAGGATTGTACGGTGGGCATCGTGGATCAATTGGGCAATTGATTAAACACGTTGTAGTTGTGCACGGTGCTTGGGCACTGATCGTGACCCCATAAAGGGCAATAATCAATATTAAAAGTTTCATTCTGGTTCTGTCACTGATCACTTGCTCCAAGTGTACACAGACGGTCGAGTAAGATAGAACTGACTTCTGTTCGATTGCTGCTCGGTATTTGTACCCATCTATGATTCGCTTTTCCCAAATGTGTTTGTTATCTTACAGCAGTTTGCTTCCTAGATATCCAAAAACATTAATTATAGATATGAAGACGGAACCACGGAGCAGTCAAGATAAATGTACTATCTGCTGAACTTGAATGTCCGTAAGCAATTGCGGATATAGATCCATGTAAAAACGATGCTTGATGGATATAATAGCGAATGTGTCGTACAAAATATACAATTTTGAAGTATCTGGGAGCGTAGCAGAAGGTACAATTGAATGGAAAAATCAAAGATAATGTTCGCACAGATTGGTAGCTTGGCCGATTTGATTTCCTTACACAAAATAGGCTGTCATAAATCACTGTTTGAAGATAATCATATAGTGTCTTCAGCAATATTGTTCAAAAATACTTCAGTTATTGAGAAAACATATAAACTGGGATATCCATGAACACTTTGAATTGGCCTGAATCAAGCCTATAGGTTGTAGCAGTAACATCAAAAAGACATAACTCAATACTGGAGACATAAACAGGACAAACGTAGTAATAAAAGATATCCAGATCATCTTGAACATTCAATCCTGAAGTTCTTCAGGTTCACACAAGTATTATATGACGCCCCTAAGTAGTACATAATATGCTGATCGTATTTTTGATCCCCTAGAGCTTCATAAATATCTAAAGCATTATGTAATATATATTGATACGTTGACAACATATCTCTGGGCCTACAACTCATCCTGAAATATAGATTCTCAAGTGTTTTTTCAACCTTACCCACATCATAGAGCCCCGTTAAATCATGCGAGGCATATAACGGTGTTAAAAAAAATATGTTGCATTCTCCAAATTTGCCTGGAGTTCAAATCTTAACGTTTTACAGATTTAACGAAGTATTGGGAGATTTGTGATTCCAGAAAGCTTAGTGGAGCCTCATTACATAATATAGGATGTGTAGTTGTAATGGAAACATATTTTTGAGTCTCCAAGTTATTCTGAGGATTGAGTATTGATGTTATACAGGCTCAATAAAATGTTGAATGATGTCGAGATGTACTATACAAGTCCATGATACTCCGTGGAACTTCATCATTTCAAGGGAGATACGAAGTTATATAAATATGTTCCATTGTACAAATTGCCTTGAAGTTCAGATCATGTATGTCTCGATTTAATTTGTAGAGCCCCATTACATCATGCGGAATAGATAGTTGTAATGAAAAAAGATTTTGGGGTCTCCAAGTTGTACTGAGGATTGAGTCTTGATGTTCTACAACAGAGGTGCTCATGGCCTTTTTTTCGATAGCTGTATCTTTGTTCTATGATCATATTTTAAGTTGTATTGTGTGTACTTCAAGAACTATTTTTCACGATGATTTGAAGATCTTATAGTTCCTCGAAGTAGATTGTTTTACAATTTATTGTCATTGGTTATTATTGAGGTGGCGTTGCAAAGAACTGTTAAAATCAAATCGGTTGGCGAAATCATTGAACCGAAGTGTAATTAATCTGATTGGATCATGTCGTTCATAACGAATGCTACGGTTAGCTTAATGCAAGAGATTTCGTAATCTTGTTTTCCCATGGTAGTTCTGGAACATACATATGCAATTCAGCGAGAATATTTGGGGCATCTATTTAGTTGGTCATCATATAAGCCGAATACGAATACAGCTTGCATAGTCGATTTCCTTTTTCCACGGTATCAATTTCCATTAGCGTCCCAAGTAACATTGCATCCATGCATTCTACATAGTGTAAATCATGATCTTCAGAACCCTCATAAAACCAACATTGTAACTTGGGATACAGCGATGTTCATATGGAGGAAGATTAAATGCTTCGCGCCAAGTTTTCCTCTACAGCCTCGAAGCGGTCAATCAAGTTTCTGCTGTATGGACACCATAATGCAGATTCCAATATAGAGCACAGTAGAGAGATTTCAGGCAAGAGTATCGCGTAATCCTGTTGCGCGCGCGGCGGCACTGGAATTTGTCATCTGATTTATTTATTAGTCGTCAATCAGTGTAGACCATTTTACAGTTTTACTTAAACGCTAATTGTTACAATTTTACTTCAATTACTTGCATAGCATTTATATTTTATTATTGATGCCTAGCTAACCTCGTGAAGAAAGTTTTTTTAAGCGTACTTTTATTCATTGTTATGTCAATATATTCACAGTATGTATTATAGCAAGACATCATTCTATTCAATGGGCTGTTTTTGGCATAGTCTGTTCTTTGATTGTTGATGCTAAACAAATTTCTATTCCGCAGTGAGCGAGTGGGAGCATAAAAATTGATATTTTCCAAAATCTCTGGACTGTTAACTCTTTGCGAAATCACATCGTTTATAAAAGCAATCATTGCGAACTCTCTTCGCTTTTTGAGCTCATCTAAATTAATTAGCATACAACGCGATTCATAAGATGGAAGTGGAAAACTCGTCCAACCCAACTTTCTTAGAGCGAACAACAAGAACTGCTTTTGAACTGATTCAATGCGGTTTACATGTGTATCATGATATGGAGCCCAAACTATGCTACAATATTCGAGAAGAGGCCTCACATATGCTACGTAAAGTGTTTTGATTGTGTAGGGATCATTGAAGTGCAAACTAAATCTTTTAATGAACCCAAGCATGTTGCTTGCTTTGTAGATAATGTTATTGTAGTGATCAGCAAAAGTTAACTTGGAGTCGAGGATAACACCTAAGTCTCTGACTTGATAGGATCTTTGGATTGTTTTCTGGCCAAGAGTAATTGTGTCGTGTATTACAGCTTGCTTTCTTGTGAACGATATAGAATTGCATTTATTAATATTTAGTTCTAACAAATTTTTCTTACACCATGTGTAAAAAACGTCAATATCTTGTTGAAATATTTGAAGATCAGGTGCTTTAGATATCTCCATGAAAAGTTTCATGTCATCAGCATATATAGAAACATGAAGAAATTTAAAAATATGTTCTATATCGTTGACAAATAAAATAAACAGTAATGGACCAAGATGTGAACCTTGTGGCACACCAGATGTTACATTAACTATGGAGGACAGATTTCCTTCAAATCTTACCTTTTGCGTCCGCCTTGATAAGTACGACTCGATCCATTTCAGTAGCCTAGGACTGAAGCCTAATTTGGATAGCTTAAAAAGCAAGAGTGGTATATCAACTCTGTCAAATGCTTTACTGAAATCAGTATATAGCGTTTCTACATAATTTCCTTTATCCATTGAGTTTAAACAGTATGACACAAAATGTATCAAGTTGGTAGTTGTAGATCGTCCTTTAACAAATCCGTGCTGTTTGCTAGTAATTACCGACCTAATCTGTAAGAATACATTGTCATTAATGATGGATTCGAATAATTTAGGAATGCTTGATAATATAGCAACTCCACGGTAATTTTTTACATCAGACTTTTTACCACTTTTAAAAATTGGAATTAAAAATGATTCCTTCCAAATCGGAGGAAGTACACTCGACTCCAAGGATAAATTAAACAGCCAGAACAAAGGTTTTGCTAGCTCCTTCGAAAGTGACTTTAAAAAAATAGGTGGTAAACCATCCGGTCCAGCACCTTTTGAAGCATCCAAGGTTTCAAGACCACGTATAATTTCCTTGAGAGTTAAATTATCCACTGCGATGTTCTTCATTGGCTCGGGGAGATACGAAAAATATTGATAATCTCGCTCATTCTCATCATGAATTGTATAAACGTCCTGAAAGAAGTCAGCAAATAAGTTACTAATCTGACTAGGAGTATTGCCCAACTTACTGTCTAATTGCATTTTGGATGGAAAGCTCTTGGATTTTTGCCTTTCTTTAACATAGTTAAAAAAGGATTTTGGGTCTGACTTAATGTTAGTTTCAATCTTTCTATTGTGCTCTTCATATGCATTTTCAATTTCTAAATTAAGTTGGTCACAAATAGTAAGATAATAGGTAAAATTTTCATCATTTTTGTTTCTCTTGTACGCTTTATGAGCTTTCTGCTTTCTGTTTCTAAGATTTATTATCTGTCTATTGTACCATATTGGTGTTTTTGCATTGGCTTTTTTCTTTTGCTTCATGGGCACACGTCTACGGTAAACTCTCTCCCGAGCACTGAGCACTGAGCACTCAACACTGAGCCCTGAACACTGAGCCCTGAGCACTGAGCCCTGAGCACTGAGCCCTGAGCACTGAGCCCTGAGCACTGAGCACTCCTCTTTATTATTTATGCAATGAACTTGAACTACAAGCAAGCCACCGTAGAACAAATAACGCCTTGCACTTGAAATAAGTGCCGTTAAAGAAACAGCGTTCTACAACCTTGGGGTGGCATACAAAAAAAACTAAACAATGCGACGGCCCGATGTAAATGAAAACATGGCGCGCGGGTCGTCACAATCCATCAACCCAAACTGCATGTTAACTTTTGCTAAGGTATCTTCGTAATGCGGTCGGAAAGTGAGTTCGCGGTTCAATATAACATCAAGATCCCTCTACCCAACAAACAATTTTAGCTGCAGCTTAGCTTATACAGGCAAAAAATAGCTGCATAAGGCAAATTTTGGCTGTATAAGCTGATCTGCAGCTAAAATTGTTTGTTGGGTATGACTGTAGTATGAAATTTAAATAAAAACAAATTCTGGATGTCTGGTACTAGTTTCAAAAATTTTTAGTTTTACATCATCACCCTTCACCATCATATGGCACTGGTTATGGTATCCTTCCTCTGTGCTCAAGATGGCTTGCAGTAAAAAAAATCGCAGTTTTTTTGACCACATCAATTTCTAAGTGAATCTGAATATCCGAAAGGGCGTTTTATGGTCGCTTGGATGCAGAATCTATATTATGTTGGAAAATTTCCTCCAAAAATCACGTGTCTCCAGGTCTACATACATTCAGGCATTGACTATAATCATGAGGACCGTTTTCTGGCCACCCCTTTGAAGAATCGATTTGGAGATGGCATATTTCCTCTATGCTCATGATTGAATGCAATTAAAAAAAAATATTATTATTATTTAGCTTTATAGCTAAATATAACTGGTTCGCCTCCAATAGAATTAAAAAAAAAAAAAAAAAAAAATGACGGGTCTCTAGGTCTACTTTCAGGAATCGACCGTTTTGTCGGTGATTCCGGATATCAAGAGAACCGTTTTATGGCCAGCCGGTAGCAGAATCAACATGAGATGGCATGTATCCTCTTTGCTCATGATAGCATGTAATTTAAAAAATTGCGGATCTTTAGGTGTACTTTCAGGAATTGATTATTTTCCCGCTAATCCTGAATATCCAGAGGTCTGTTTTCTGGCCACTTGGTAGAAACATCGTTATGGTGATGGAATATTTCCCCTATGCTCATGACTGTATGCAATTAAGAAAAAATCGTGGATCATCAGATCTACTTTCAGGTAGGGGAAATGACGGCTTCGGCATGACAGACTATTTTCGGCAACCCAAATTGAAACACTGTTTTCACTGGATTTTCTTACGAAAACACTTCGCTGAATGCATGCAAACGATTCTTTATGCTTTCAGCTTCAATTTGACTATATTTTTACCACTGAGAAAAATCAATCTAGCAGGGTTTTCTTGAAATGAAACACACGCACTACAAATTGTAGCTGATTTCGAGTTGCCGATTATAGAACAGCAGATTTACATGCAGTTCAAATGGAACGGTTGCCGAAGAAAAACTGGTTGCCGACAATACTCGCTCTCACTAGAGAAGATTGGAGCTTTGTAAAGCGTTTCAAAACAGTTTTTGACAATTCTTTCGACTGAAATTGTTAGAGCAGCTGGCAGCAAAAGATTGTAAACAAACCAATACTGCATATGTGTGCGTTCCATAGAGAAAAAGGCTATAGAAAGAAGGTCGCTGCTTAGGTTGCCGAGAATACGTAAATTTCCCTATTGAAATTTTTTCTCATGATTCCGGATATCCAGTGGAACATGTTCTGGTCATCCGGTTATTGCATATTTCCTCTATTCTCATGATTGTATGCAATTATGAAAAATAGTGGATCTTTAGGTCTACTTTTAGGAATTGACCAATTAGCCGATGATTCTGGATATCTGGAGGACAGTTTTCTGGTCACCCGGTGTAGCAGAATCGATATGGTGATGAAATATTTATTCAGTGCACAAGATTGTATGCAATTAAGAAAAAGTCACGGATCTTGAAAGTAGACCTAGAAATGACCATTTTCACGGTGATTCCGGATATCCAGAGGACCGTTTTCGGGCTCGGTAGCAGAATCGATATAGTGATGGCATCCCAACAAACAATTTTAGCTGCAGATCAGCTTATACAGGCAAAAATTAGCTGCATTAGGCAATTTGTAGCTGTATAAGCTAGTCTGCAGCTAAAATTGTTATGTCCTCTGTGCTCATGATTGTATGCAATTAAGAAAAAATCGTGGATCTCTAGGTCTACTTTCAGGAATTGACAATTTTACTGGTGATTCCGGATATCCAGTGGAACATTTTCTGGTCACCCGGTAGCAGAATCTATATTGTGATGACATCCCAACTAACATTTTCGGCATTATAAGCCAACCTTTCCAGCGTTGTGCTGTAAAGTAGCTGAAACAAAGCTGTAGATACAGCTACAAGCAGAAGCTTGCAGAATAGTTTTGGAGAGCGTTAACTCAACTTTTTCACAACCATTTGTCAGACGCACTGAATAACATGACCCAATAAACGCTAATGTAACTTCTATGCAAATATTAATCAACTTTCAACTTTTAGCTGCAAAACGAAGCTAATAAAGCGAATATATCAGTGCTAACATTTGAAAATATTATTACTTATTTGATGGCTTCTACACAACCAACCACTCATGCTGAATAAAATAAACATCAAAATGCTTTTTCATCAACTAAACAACCTGTACTCAGCTAATAAACTGTGTTAGCGCTACTTTGGAAGCTATTTTACAGTCAACTAGGTTTATTGTTAGACCTGTGCTGTTTTACAGCTTTTACTCTGCTTCTTTACAAATCTGAATTAACTAGTCGAGAAAAGTGATTCATGTGCACTAATATAAAGCCTCTACTCAGCGATCTTGTTGTAGAATGGCATGCACATTTGTTTACGTCAGTTCAAAGTGTTGGCGTAGCGAAGTTAGTAGTATCAAGGTTCGCCAATGCGGTCGTCTCGCGTTCGATTCCAGGTTCCGGTACAGTGAAAATAATTTGGTGGTGTGCTTATAAATAATTTAGATTAATTTTTAATTCACAGTAAAATTAACATGATAAATTCCTCGAACAAAAAAAAAGCGTAAACAATATTTAACCTGGCGTTAAGAAGAAAGCTCTGTGTAGTGATCATTGGGATAATCGGGTAAAGGTTGAATAAGCGCCTTTCAAGTTCACACAGAACTCTAAACAGGAGGATAACAGCTGTATAGAAGCGTAAATAGATATGCAATAAGAGCTTGTCCCAACCGTCCCAACAGCCATAAGTAGCTGACTTAGTTTGATTTGCTTGTAAAGAGGTTGAGTAAAGGTTTCCTCATATCGTATAACATTTGAATACAGCTTGAGGCTGTATAAATGAAATGAGCAAAGCGTTTACATTGCGAAAATTTTTAGTTGGTTTAGGTCTACTTTCAGGAATTGACCATTTTGCCGGTGATTCTGGATATCCAGAGGACCGTTTTATGGGCACTTGGTAGCAGAATCGATCGCATAATTTCTCTATGCTCATGATTGTATGTAATAAGAAAAAATAAATCGTGGATCTCTAGGTTTACTTTCAGGAATTGACCATTTTGCCGATGATTCCGGATATCCATACCACCTCTCCTGGGTTTTACCGTTCCGACTGACCAACCACAGGTCCCATTGGGTTTTTACCTGTTCCTAATAAATATAGATATGGATATAGAAATAGATAGCCATACCTTTTGAATTGTAGCTGAATCATAACGATTGATCATCGTTATCGCCCAGAACCAGCCGTGTTAACGTGTATTGACACGATGTTTGCAGCCTTGGGGTTTTGTCAGTTAAAATTCCTGAAATTTCATTTTACATTATTTCTCGTTCGTAGCAGGAACGAATATCTCGATTCCTTGAATTGGTATGAATGAGCCTGACATAAGAGGTAAAATACCTAAACATAATACTAAAAAAATGTTGCCACAAAACCATTCCAGTACCAACTTTTGCAATTGCAATACCAGAAGAATACCACACAGGTATTCTTTTGGTATCCAAATATATATATTTTTTTTTGTTATTTACAAAGTATTTTGCATGCAATTTTTTGGTATTATTATACAAGGTTGCAAATACTCATTTCAGGTAAAATGTTTTACTGGTAACTTACAAGATGAGGTTACAAAGTATGCGTTTGAAACATAAAACCTGTAAATTTTGGTTTCTATGAGTCCCAATCAGCGATTTGCTGATCGCTGAGTGAGTGAGTGAGTGTGTGAAAAATCGCTGATTGTGACTCTCATGAAGTGAAATAAACAGGTGTAATATCTCAAACCTAACTGAAATGAGTATTTGCAACCTTGGTATTTTACCTCTTATGTCATGCTAATCAACACCAAATTTTGGTATCAGATCAGAATTAGGTGTTCATTAGTTATTTTCTCCTGCTTGGGGTGTATTAAAACCCCTTTCCATTATTTTATCCAAGTTCTGAATAAACTGTTGATATTGTATTTCGGGTTTCAATGCCCCTTCACTAATTAATTAATCGATTTTATATCAGCCGAAGTTCATCTATGTACACCTTCCTGCATCGCCATATTTTCATGTGTTACCGACTTACACACCTAGGAGTGTCACCAAAAGCATAATTCATACGTTTGCGCGATGTATTTATGTGCAAATTAAACGATGATTCCCCGCGGCAGCTGTTTGCATTGGTTCGTGTTTGATAGTTTACTTGATCTTTATGTAAAGCTGACAATTATGATGCAATATAAAATACAGTAATTATTGATGACCTATGGTCTTTCACGTTTAGTCCTAAGAATGAACCTTGGATTTTCTAGAAGTATTTGAAAGACTGACGCCCGATGGGTCGTTGTACTTATGACTTTGCGAAACATCGTGTTGTTGCATAATCTTGGCGACTCAGTTCCTCTGTGTATGCTGCATTAACAGGGGCAGCCTGCCACAATATGGCCAATGGTGTCTGGTGCTAGGTGACATATCCGGTATCAGGAAATCCAATCCTGAAAAGCTATCATAAAGGCTTCAATCGCAAAAATGTCTCAAAATTCAATCACTCCTGTTCCCACTGAAGAAACTTTACCAAATTCAAGAACATTACAGAAAGAGTTTCAAGAATCATGCTTCGAACATCGTCTCTTGATGCACACCAGTCACTGGAAAACAAGCATAATTTTCGTTATTCCTTTCAAAATTCTTCAGTGAGATATATGTATGGGAAGAATCGACCAGACACGGACAAAAAATGGAAGTGGACTATGGAATAAGAAACATTGCGCGGTATGGTTTTATACTTCTGCACACGCTAACTTGCAAGTACTCATTAAATGTGTATCTTGTAGTCATTTTTTTAAGTTATTCAAAACTGTCAAAAAATGGGTATTTTCAAAAAACCAAAAGTGGGTACTTTTTCACCATTTTTGAAAATAAAAATGGGTTTAAATAAGCTGTCAATTAATGTTGTGAAAGCTCTGATGAATTAACTAATTATTTTATTTTGTTCGTATATAATTTCAAGACTAATACATAAATACTCCGTTTACTTGAATATCTAGCCATATTTACTCATATGAATTCTAAAAATGGTTCAAGGATTAATTTACGGAAGTTCTGAGTAGTTAATTTATAGCTGCCAGCTCTTGAAATTTATTTTTTCTAGATATCAAAAGTTCTGGTCATTTCTGGATGTGGTACTATCACCCTGAAGGTGTCCGGCCATTAGACCGAATGATCCTTAACCCAGACGAGCTTCCTTACATTGTAGTTATGTTTTATAGATTTTAACCACATCAATATTCGTTCTGGCTATTAGGACGCTTGTTACCGACTTTAATGCGGCAACAAGGAAGTCGACCCACTGTAGGAGAATTGCATGTTCTTTTTGAGAGATTTAGTAATTTTATTATGTAGTAGATTAATCGAATTGATGTGGCTGGATAGTTTTCTATCTGAAACTATCATTGTATATAAAACCAACGTAAATATGTACTTTAGAATTAAGTTTGGTTATGTGTTTTGTTTTCTGCACGGGATCTGTTTTGTACAAGTATTTAAATATAATAAATAAGTGTATGAGTTTTTATCTGAATTGAATCAACATGTGCAGAACAGATAAAAAAAAATAAATAAATATATTGGTCATTCCAGCTCAAGTGGGTACACCACCTGTGGTCGATGTCACCGATTTGAGCCAAACTTGGCTACAACCCTGTATTTTAGAGATTTTTAAAAATTTCAACTTTCAGAAGAGATTATACTCCACGACCAAATAAGCTATTCGTGATCTTAGAACGTCAATTCGAAGGTTTTTTAAATGTTAATTATTCTAGATGTACCCAAATTTTGTTTTTGTTATAGTAACTACAGTTAATAAGCTGTTTACCGGCAGGTATTAAAATTGTCAAAAATGGCATATGGAACACCCCTCACCATCCCTCTCCAAAGGGGGAGTTTGGTAAAGAGAGATGAAAAAACCGATTTGTACCTTCCTTAAAAGTTGTCCTAGCTCGCTATTCTAATATCTATATGCAATCTTCACACTGCCGTACTCTAACGGAACTATCAACTCTATGCTTTCATCTACTCCATCTATCGTATAAAAATTACCACTACAGTCTGTTATTTGAAATTAGCATCTTCAACTATTGTTATGTTATTTTTCACATGTTCTGGGCTGGATTCTCATTATATGAAATCATAACTACCTCATATATTTACTTCTGTCCATAATTTAATTGTGATCCTAAAAGTGAAAAATACGTTCCTATGGGATACAGCCAAACGTTGTGCTTTAGAAGTACGATGAAATCAGATAGATTAGCAGGTATGCAAAATTTCAGTTGTGGATGACAGTTGCTACTTGAATAATACCGAATACATCATATCAAGAAGACTGGCAACTTTTCCAGAATCCAAGCGACAGATACAATAGCGCTGCGCTTGGGTGAAGGTAAAACTAGCAAATACACAAACCTTTCTTCTGAGGATGTAATCTTTGCTTTCAAATCCGTTCGAAGCATTTACCTTTGAGCGGCAGATGACGCAATTGTACCTGTCTCATAGGAAGAGTCGCCAGTCTTCTTGATTTGTTGTCTTCAATAATACCCTTATTTGAGTAATTAATCTCACGAGCAAGAATGCTTTTTTTTATTATAGTTATAATAAACTTTTTTTTCAATTTTTTGTAAACACACTTTCCACTCATGAACGTAACTGTCATGTTCTTCTTCTACGCATTTTAAGCTTATTGCTTATGGCATATTAGCTTATAGCGTGCTCTGAACTTAGTGTTCTAAATGCACTTCCACAGTTATTAATTGAGAACTTTCGTTGCCAAAATCAATGCATGAGTTAACTGTTAACGTAACTGTCATGTATCGTCAGCAAACCCATAGTTCAAAATCAGTTAGTAAACCATTATGTACCATGTTTTTACTGCACCGCCCACCGTTATTTCTGTCTTTTGGAAAATCTATTTTCTTTTCTAGTGCTATCGAGTGACAATCGAGAAATAGTGATGAGAAAATGGTACAACCCGCCGCGCTATTCGGAGGATGGTACTCATTTTACATACTTGCATTTCGATTTTACATAAATATCTCATTATACAGGTATTCCACTAAGACGCCCACATTCATCAGGATTCATAAATATCTGTTTGCTACCAGCCAAGTCAGATGAAATAATTTTTGAAGTGCTCCCAACGTTGAAAATATACCTCTTCTTATGTCACAGGCAAATTTTGTCTTCTGAGCACAAACAAAACTTACTACTTGTTTTGTTTTTGCAAGCCTAAGAATCTATACTAATACTTATACATAATTATAAGTCTGCAACTGTTTCCTGTGCATAGCTTCAAATGCGTAGAAGAAAAAAACATGACAGTCACGTTCATGAATGGAAAGTGTGTTTTCAAAAAATGAAAAATGAAGGTTCAACGTTTATTTTTCTTTATAACTATAATAAATAAAGCATTTTTGCTCGTGAGATTAATTACTCAAATAAGGGTATTATTCAATTAGCAGCTTTCATCCACAACTTGCTAATCTAAAGGGTGTCCACGATGAAATTGCCACACACAAAATTGATTCGCAAAATTCGAGTTTTCATCCGATTGCCATCAAATTTTCAGGGATTGAGAAATAACTATTAAACTTCATTTTACCATTTTACTCGTATTTTATTTACAGTCCATACGCAAATGCCCGCACCTTGGCCTTAACCCCGGTCATAAGATTCTGCACAACCTGTGAATCAACCGTTTTTTGCATGTAAACCCATACTTTCTTCAGTTCCTCGACTGTCTTCACTACCTTAGGTCGTTTAAGAAGGTGCTGCTTCATAATCGCCCAGTACTTCTCGATGGGGCGGAGCTCCGGAGTGTTGGGAGGGTTGAACATTTTCGGCACGAAATTGACCTTATTGTCCGCGTACCACTTCAGCACGTCCTTGGAGTAGTGGCATGAGGCCAAATCCGGCCAGAAGATTGTTGGGACGTTGTGGGCCTTCAGGAGAGGAAGCAGCCGCTTCTGGAGGCACTCTTTTATGTACACCTGTCCGTTCATCGTGTCCTGGCTCACGAAAGGTGCACTCCGCTTCCCGCACGTGCAGATGGCTTGCCAAACCAGGAATTTCTTCGCAAATTTGGACATCTTCTGAGTGCGGACATGCTCCGGAACGCTGAACTTATCCTTGGCCGTGAAAAACAGGTTGCCGGGGATCTGTTTGAAGTCGGCCTTCACATATGTTTCGTCGTTCATGATGCAGCATTCAACTTTCGTCAGCATGTTGAGGTACAACTTCCTGGCACGGGTTTTGGCGGACTTGTTCTGCTTCTCGTCGCGATTAGGGGCCTTTTGTACCTTGAACGTTCGAAGCCCAGCCTTAGTTTTGGCCTTCTGGACAAAACTTCGGCTTAGGTGCAGCTTCTTAGCCACATCCCTAACGGAGGCGTTCGGATTTCGGTTGAAGGCCCCAACTACGCGGTTGTGATTTTTGGTGTTGTACGGAATACTTTTTCCTTCACTTCTGGGCTTCCGATCGGTGGTCAACCGTTCCTCGAACCGCTTAATCACTCGCGACACCGTGGAATTCGCGATTCTCAACGTTTTAGCGATGGAACGATGCGAGAGATCCTTGTTCTCGTGATGAATGCGCGAGATTTTATCACGCACGAGCTGTTCTTTCGACTCCATTTCCGCGAGTTTTGATCACAGGACTTTAAAACTTTCAGGATGTAAATAATGCACTATGAACTAAATCCACCCAAATTTTCATTAAATTCTACCCAACGGTTAAAAAGTTAGAGCAATTTCATAGTGTGGAAATTTCATCGTGGACACCCTTTATCTGATTTCATCGTACTTCACGTTTTGGCTGTATCCCATAGGAACGTATTTTTCACCTTTAGGACCACAATTAAATTATGGACAGAAGTAAATAAATGAGGTTGTTATGATTTCATATATTGAGAATCCTGCCCAGAACATGTGAAAAATAACATAAAAATATGATTGTGCCATCGGCGTGAAGGAATATCAAGAAAAAAAATGGTATTGATTTTCCACCAAAAAAGCTCAAAACTACCACTCACTCATCTGGTCATATCTCAAAAACTATTTGTCCAAATCATTTACCCTTGGAAACACATCAAGTACAAGAGTTTTCCAAGGTGTCGTGAAAATTTGAGCCCAAAATATTAAGACATAAAAAATTCCGCCCATGGTGAAAATAGGCCATTTTTGACAATTTGGATACCTGTCGGTAATCAGTCTGTTTACAGTAGTTACTATAACAAAAACAAAATGTTTGTACATTTATAATAATCAACATTACACAACTTTCAAATTGACGTTCTAAGATCACGAATAACTTATTTGGTTGTGAAGTAATCTCTTCTGAAAGTTGAAATTTTTAAAAATCTCTAAAATACAGGGTTGTAGCCTAGAATGATCTACGCACTTTAGAGGAAAATCAAAAAAGGCATTTGTTCAGAATGCCAAAATAAGCGTTTTGGACAAGTTTGGCTCAAATCGGTGACATAACCAAATCTAACAAAAAACAATAAACCCTATATTTAGTGACCCAGCACCACAAAAACATAACTCTAAGTCTATGCATGCAGACAACACAAAAAAAGAACAATAAAAGAATAATACAATCTAGCAAACACACAATTGATAAACATGTTTATAGTTTGCGTGATTGTTAACCTTACCGCATTAACCTTAATACTAAAAAAAAACAATACTAATTTTGCTGCTGTTTCGTGAGAGCCTATAAGGGCTTTCATCTGACCACTATTGACACTAAAAAAGTGATTCCTGACTGTATCACTTTTTTAGTGTCAATAGTGGTGAGATGAAAGCCCTTATATCAACAATCAATACGAAACTAACGATTTTAAATTGGCTCACCACTTTAGTAGCCTATTGGTCCCAAGCAAATGATTAACGTACCCTATTCTAGTTGAAATTCTATTACTACACTATGTTTGTTTTGATTCGCTATGAAAGTTTGACAGATAACATCAGGGGTGTGTGGATTCATGCAGAACATGCAGGGGTGAGTGAAATAGCTTGGGACTGCTTGGGACCGTTGTTCTGGTACTGAGTGAGCCAAAAATAATAATGATTTTCTTCGGGACCCAGTGATCTTAGAGTAACCTCTATGCTTATATGCTCTCACGACACAGGATACCCACAGCTTATGGGATTTTCACTAATGGGGGCTGTGGTAATATATGGATATTAGGTCCAACATAGAATATTTCGTGATCCTGGTCATATAGAAAGTTACTGTCTCGAGCAAAGTTATTCAAGTGACCAAGGCCTTTCGGATGGTTGCCATATTAGTTCAGAACTCTCTCACTAACCAGCGCTAGTGTGCATGCGAACTTCCTATATAAACTATATATCGAGAACCTGATCATTAGACTGATGCAAAATTTGACTTTTTCGCTCCACAGTGCTTAAATGGTTTCAAACGGGTCCTGATTAGCCTCCCAAAGTTACAACTCATTTGGTTAGAAACAGACTTCGCACAAGCCATTTAAAGTTTACATGTAAATTACTATGGGAAATCTCAACTTTTTTTCATTGCCTTCTAGTATTTTTCCATAATGAGCTGCGAAACAGTTCGATAACCATTCTTATAGAAAATTTTCTCAGCTACAACTTTGCTCAAGATCGTTTCTATGTCAAACGAGACAGGAAAAAGTTATTAATTATTTAAGAGATTGGTAAACTTATGACATGATCAAGCAGCTGCTCTGTAGGCAACACTGTATTTTGCAGTGTGACATAGTAGCCATGATTTTTGTGCCCTATTCAACGCCCCAGAACTCCCATAATTTCAGTTTGGGTCTTACAAGTCCTATTGAGAATCAGGTTGCTCGGGATTATCTATAAGTTTAAATGTAATGGAAACTCCGTAAAAGTACTATCAATTAGTAATCAGAATCCAGATCTGTTCTGGGAACTCCGGAGAAATTCTGAGAACTCTGGATAAATTCTAGGAAAAACATGAAACAACATTCCTGTACTAAAGTTCGAAGGAGTTCCCTAGAGTTTGTAGAACTATTCTTAATTTCGTTGGCCTTTCTTGTTTTTTTTAGACGCTCTTGGAGTTTGTTGGTATTTCCCAAAGTTTGTAGTGGGATTGTTTTTTTTAACTGACATACCCCACACCATCAAACCACAAACGAAGTGACAGACGGAGCGGCTCGAAAACTTTGGTGACTAACCTGCTATTGCAATTTTTCAGTGTACCACATGGCAACACCACTACTACTGAATTGTACCACGTAGCAACACTACTACTGGATTGTACTAGCATTTTCACCAAATGCACTAGAATGTTTTGGTTCTATCTCTTTCACTCTACTCAAAACTGAAATGCATAAAAAAAAATGACAAAATGATACCACAAACGAAGTGACAGACGACTAACTGGCGAAGAAATCCATTTAAATAATGTGGTTCACTGTAATAGAATTTTCTTGGAAGCTTGTGCCACCATCCACCAGATGGGTTAGTTTTTTTGTTTTGATTTGAACAAAGTTGATTTTGTGTACAATGATTCTTTGACAGTGTGCAAAGAGTGCGTATCATTTTGTCATTTTTTATGCATTTCAGTTTTGAATAGAGTGAAAGAGATGGAACCAAAACATTCTAATACATTTGGTGAAAATGCTAGTACAATCCAGTAAAAGTGTTGCCATGTGGTACAATCCAGTAGTAGTGGTGTTGCCATGTGGTACACTGAAAAATTTAAATAGCAGGTTAGTCACCAAAGTTTTCGAGCCGCTCCGTCTGTCACTTCGTTTGTGATGATACACTCTTTGCACACTGTCAAAGAATCATTGTACACAAAATCAACTTTGATCAAATCAAAACAAGAAAACTAACTCATCTGGTGGATGATGGCACAAGCTTCCAAGAAAATTCTATTACAGCGAACCACATTATTTTAATGGATTTCTTCGCCAGTTAGTCGTCTGTCACTTCGTTTGTGATCAAACCTTGCTCAAAGTTCCAAGGTTGTAAACAGCGTTGGTTGACATGGCTGGTTCTCAACAATGCGATGCTTAATCAATATGATTCAGCCACCAGGTGGTAGGTGTGGATATCTTATTTCATTTGGAACAGGTACACACTACTAAAAAGTCATATAAATTTCGGTTCCCCGAGACCGAAACAAGTAAGCGGGCCTTCTGACATAAGAATCAGTTGAAAGAGACGTGAAAATCAATTCAATCAAACGTTCTCTTCGTCGACTAGCTGATGTTTCGGTTTGAGAACACTTAATTTTACATGAAATGTTTGTTTACGTTCTATGATTTACGTCCAATATGGATTACGTCTCGTGTAAAAGTAGTTATTTCTAAGTGTGTAGATTCATGTTGACAGATTGAGCCACTATTTGAAAGTTATGACTATATACTTTCGAACAGAATAGACAGAAAAGCGAGGTTGGCCAGTTGAAATGGAAAAATCCGTGAGGTGGCTCAGATTTACCGGGAAATTATTTCAATTCCTGAAAGTAAACTTAGAGATCCGAGATTTGTTTCTAAATTACATCACACAATCACATACAATCATGAGCATAGCGGAAATTTGCAATCACCATATCGGTAGCTGTACCAGGTGGCCAGAAAATTGTTCTCTGGATATCCGGAGTCACTGGAAAAATGGTCAATTCCTGAAAATAGTCCTGGAGATCCGTGATTTTTTCTTGCAAATGCTCACTTCAGGATTAGCTTAGGATGCTTACTTCATTATAACAGCAAGATTTATTTTATTTCTACGATTCGTTGTAAGCATAACACTTTTGAGTTCCTAAATAATCATAAACAGCGGAGGAGTGATCAATACGAATCGCCTGATTTTGAGAACTCATAACATTTACTGAAACATTCTGCATTTTGTGAATTGATGGTTTTTCAGTATGCAGTGCTTTTGCTGGAAGCAGTTCCGCAATCCATCTTGATGGAATTCTAGATTGATTTTTGGTGGGGCGCACTGTTTCAGCTGCTGTGACGTTTAAGTGAAAATTAAATCTTTCTTTCGAATCTAGCTAAACTAACTTATGGTCGTGTTGATTTTTACATTCGCTGGGACGTTTCGCTTTGAGAAAAAGTTGTTGATTGTCGTTTACGGAATGCATGAGGATGTGTTGTGAGAAAGGATGTGGATTTCTGATGAAAGCAGCACCTCGAAGAGATTTAAAGCAACAAATGTGAAAAGCCCTTTTCTAGGACCCTGCCGGATCGGTTAACGGCATGTAGTCTTAGCGTGAATCGTTTAGCTACCCGTAGACTTTCGTGTGTCATTCGGGAGCGCTTCACTGTAAACGCCGGAAGGTCGAAGCTGTTCCAGAGAATGCGGACTTGGACGGATCTAGTGGATAGTGATAATTCAAATTCTGTCTTGGATGAAGATGACATGGCGGTCCACTTGACCGACCTGAACAAAATGGATTGGCGCAGGGAAATTCGAAAAAAAAGTGCAAGAAATGTGCCAGGAAGATGAGCAAATCCGGATGGAGAGCATCTTGAACACGGAGGTCTTGGTTTATCGTAAAAACCTCTTTCCTTTTTTGTGAAGCTCCACGCAGGAGTCAACTAATTTTGCGAATCACGAAATGAGATGCAAAGCGAAGAGAAAAGAACTACGGAACCCATGGATTGGAGGATTAAATTAACAAGGTGAGGCCTGTCCAAATACTTTATACAAAAAAATCTTAATACGTGCCAGGATTCAAAAGAACATTGTATGTAATACTAATATCCAATTGATCCAATTATTGTAAGTGAAAGTAACCTCGGCATGGGCGTGGCTCTCCAGACATTCTTAAATGAGTTGCTGGATCTGCAATAGAGCTATCACCTTCCCGGACTAAAGCTGTCTACTATGAAGATAAATGGGATATTGTAGAGAGAGTTCTTCCATAATAACACTGCCTACCAGTGGGGGTTAGAGGGAATACACACACAACTCTAGATTGATTTTTGGTGTGCATTTGGAAGTTTTTTTAGAGATTCAAAATTTTAGCTCAAATGTGATTGATTGACCATGATCGATTCATAGAATTTGCGTAGAACTGCTCAAAGGGTACGCTACTTGAAAATGTTTGAGATCCGCTGGCCAAGTAACTCAAAGTCAGTCGGAATTAATGAGCTGGAGGTGGCGGCTTCGATAGACCGGAGTCTAGAAAATCTTCCGGGTTGGATATTGTCTCGAGTTTTCTACTGGGTTACAGTATATTTGTGCTTAGCACACAACAAATTAATTAAGGCACTGGTTATGGACCGATTGATTAAAACGCAAAACTAACTGATCCATAATGCTGGGGTCAGCGTATATAAAGCTCTCAATTTATATCTGTGTAGTGACAAGAATTGTGTTGCATTCCACCTAGAATGATCTTGTAGTTTGTAGTAGTTAAAGGTTGGGATTCTGCTGCATGGTCAATTTGGTGTTCGAGCTGGCGAAACAGCTTTTGTAAACAATGACTTCTCTCGATGATCCCTAGAAAGCCAAGGCTCGCTCACTCAAATCAACGTCACCATCTGGTAGGGGAAGACTTCCCCTTCCCGTTGGTTATGTTGGTTTACGTGGGTGTGGCTTGAGTTTCGAGAAATCATGGAGAGATGACATTGTTTACAAAAGCTGTTTCACCCTTATTCCAGCTGTATCAAGAATTGATTTTGTCGACAAGGAATCAGATTTTGATTAACAAAGGTCTTACTCCTTAAATGGTACATATAGCTGGACTTTAAAATTGTAATCGGTTCGTTGTGATAATGGCAAGAATAACAATAGTAGCAAAGCCGAATACTTTATCTCATATCAATAGTGGTGGAGAAATATGCATGGAACATTTCATCTTTATATTTGCACATTTCCTATTTTTGTGTGCATTTCATAGTTTTTTGGGAGCATGTCATTTTTTGAAGAGTAGATTTACTGTCCTGCCCGTGTAATCTTTTTATATGCATAGATTTACTGTCCTACCTTTGTTATTTTTTTATATAGGAGCAGAGCGACGGGCAAGCGTTCTAAAAGATGAAATGTTCCCTCAAAATATAAAATGCGCCAATAAATCTTTGGAAAGTACCAATTAAAAAGATGACTAAACCATAAAGTTTTAAAGCTTGTGTATAAATTTGAGCCCCATTGGTAAGGCCAGTCCCAAAATATATTGGCCTAATGGACCAAGAAACCGACATGAAAGACGAAAAAATTGTTTTCGCAACATTAAAATGATAAAATGCTCCTTAAAATATTGGAAAATGCATTAACAGGAAAATGATTTTATTTTAAATTATGAATAGGTAGGGTTAATGTCCCTAATGATGGCCATAGTGTCCCTAATATTGGTCCCATAGTTACATAAGCATGTTTTGACACAGTTTCATAAGCATCCAAAAATTATACATTAGTATTGTCCAGATTACGTATTGTTCTACGAAAACAAACAGGAGATTTTTATCGATTGGCTCAATATTAAGATCCATTGGCCAACATTAGTGCCATTATCCCTATCACCCCTTTTGATGCACTTACACAGTTTTCAATTGAGAGCTTTCTATGTCATAAAATTTCCTGTGATTTTCAAAACCTATGCTCTCAGGATCTTGTATTTATTATTTACCCATTAAAATAAAAATAAATATAAAGGATCGAAATTTTGCAAGACCTTTTCCTTCATGATACCAATACTTTTTGGAAAGTGTAAATCGCAAGAGTAAGCTATACTGATACATGCCGCTTTCCTATCGCTAAACGGGGAATCCTCAGAGTTAAACTTTTGTAGTGATGAGCCATTTATAGCCAGATTTACTTTCATTCTTGGATAGTACGAACGCGATGGAGGCTGCAATGAGAGTTTCGTCTCGAAAAACTGTTCTCTTATTTGGAATTATCAATTTGCTTCTTCCAAATGGGGCATTTTCAAATAAAACCTCTATGTTTCCGCAAGATTTTCCCAATCAGGTGAGTATTATTTGGGAGCATATTATTGTGTTTTCTTGGTGTTATTAATAGAACATTTTTGTTTTTATTCTGATTAATTTAATAGCCGTGTGATCTAGCTAATGGTAAGGAAGGTGTGTGCGTATATGGATATCTCTGTCATGATAGCATAATTAACATCGATGGAAATGGCGTAATTGATTTGCGATTCTCGGATGTCTGTGAAGATTATTTCTTGAAGTGCTGTTCAAAGGAAACGGTAAGTTTTTAGCATGTAGTGATAAACAAGGCTTCATATAGATCATATCTGAGTTCGAGAGTTTTTTCTTTGTGATTAATTTGAGCTTGCATTTGGAAACAACGTGTTATGTTGAGGGATTGAAATATAATACATCAATCATTGTCGAATGCAGATAAGGGGAAAGCAAAATTACTTGATTTGGTACAAGGGAACATTATGCATAGTATCAAATCTATAAGAATTTGTAGGGTTGTTTTTTCAACCCATCAATATGCCAAACGGCGAATCCAAAAAACTCAACCTTATCCAATTTGCTTGAAACTTTTCATAATTTCATAATTGTTATGGGCAATCAATAACATTTTTGCAAAAATTCAGATGTTTTGAATTTTGTGAAAGTTCTAAAAATTACGTCTTTGAAATTTTTCACAGAAACGGCATTTCTGATCAAAATAACGTCTGAGATAAATTGATAGAGAAAATAATTCAATCAAAGTGTTTTGTTACTTCATACGTGAAGTTTACGATTTTCAGAGTTGGAAGGATTTTAGTGCGATAATTTATTAGCTAGAGAAAGTTCTGAAGAGTATAGACTGATAGTTCCGGTAGAGTACGGCAGTGTGAAAACTGAACAGAGGTTGAATTGAGGAAAGGGCTATTAATGCGACAATACTAATCAAATGTGCACTCATTTACGTAACTCACACTTTGATGGGTGAGGGGTTTTGAGGCATTTCCTCAAATCCACAGGTAAAAGAGTGTGCTTTTGACTTGCTCATATACTGTCTGAGACTGTGGAATAGTTCTAACAACGGTTATCACTACCTTAACCTCCACGTTACCGAAAGCATGTGTTATAATGCAACTATTATTTACCTAACTATTGCAGCAGTAAGATGGTGCAAATAAAAGTGCATGCTTTTTTTCGATTTTTGACATTTTTATTAAAAAAAAAACTCCTGAAAAATGCAATCTTTTGCAATGTTTAAAATTATGGGCAGTTAAAAATTAACAAAAATCGTACAACAAAAGCTTTTGTGATATTTTTTGAAATTTTAAAATGTGTTTCATGAAATTTATTTTCAAACAACAATGTTTGAGACAATTAAAACATTTTCTGTGAAAAAAAAAAATACACAAAAAAACGTACTAACAAAAAGTTACAAAATTTGACCAAAAGTTTTTGTTCTACACTTTGTGTTAGTGACGAACATCTGCAGATTTTTGTATTAGCTAAATTTCAAACAAAATTAAATGACTTGAGCAAAACAATTACATGGAGCCGTTAAAATGAACAAGCATCTACGTCCTGAACTGCTTGAATAACAATAAAGTGACTCAGAATGCACGAAATTACACTTTTTGAAGCTATGCCATTGACGAAAAAATTAATGAGAATTTGACAAAGGTTTTTTTAAGGATCAAGTCTATCAATGTCTATGTGAAAAACAATTTTGTCAATCTCTGATCTGATAAATCTCAGCACTGGCCCGTAGTTTTTTATTATTCCACAAGTTTGCATTTTTCATAAGAGTATATCTGATCTAAAAAAAAATAATACTGCTTTTGTTATTGTTGTTGTCAACAAATGGACGTCAAAAGCTTCCGAAAACGTCCACTAGGAGCGCTGTAATAAAGAAAAGAGTTTGTTGAGTGAGCCAAGGTTTAAAACAAATAACACATTTTTTTTCAAGAGTAGATTGTTTTAATAATCCAAATAGTGTCAGTCTTTCCTCGTCGTCCTCTACACTGAGTGAAAACATCCGCTATACTTCGAGTGATGATTGCATAACACAGTGTTTCTTATAGGCATTGGTTTCTGGGGTAAAATGCACCAGTTAAGGAAATCAAGGTGTTTTCTCGCTAAAATTAAAAGCAACAGTGAATTGTCTAAATTCTCTTAAGCATTATTTACTGGTTTAATCTGGATATGCAACTAATCGAGGCAAACTACAACCATGCTGTTTATTTAACTCTTTATTTGTTCCAAATTCAAAATAAATTACATTTAATTTTAACCTAGGTGCTCCAGCTACTACAGTAACTTACCAGCCTTAATTGTTATGATATATATATATCTAAGTGATTTTAAATTGTTCCTGCCTTGGCAATTCAGTATTTTAAACAGTTTTTTAAAACCTGCATGTCAGTACAACAATTGAAATCTTAAAACTAAAAACTAAAACTAAATCTTATCTAAGTTTAAAGGGAATTAATCGTTACAATTGAGGATTGCAACGATTTTTGCCTGAAATTATTAATTATTTTGTTGGACATTTGTTCTAAAGTCTCAAAATTCGAAATTCTATGTACCTCGGTAGTACTGTACCAGGGAGGCAACATCAAAATTATCTTCAGAACTTTGTTCTGAATCCTTTGAAGTGCTTTTTCCCTGGTAGTACTACAACTAGACCATATAGGCACAGCTTAAAGCAAGGTCGATCTGAGAACTTGTTTAAATATTAGAAGTTTATTCGTCAGTTTGGACTTCCTGTTTATAAGAGGATTCAAACATTTTATATATTTGTTACATTTGGCTTGAATGCCCTCAATGTGATCTTCAAAAGTTAATTTTTGGTCAAGTATTAATCCAAGATATTTCACTTGGTTTGACCACGAAATTGGAACTCCGTTCATAGTGACTATGTGACTAATATTAGGTTTCAAAAAGGAAGCTCTAGGCTTATGTGGAAATATTATAAGTTGAGTTTTGGAAGCGTTGGGAGAAATCTTCCATTTTTGTAAATAAGAAGAGAAAATATCTAAGCTTTTCTGCAGTCTACTGCAAATAACACGAATACTTCTTCCTTTAGCGGAAATACCTGTGTCATCAGCGACCTAAGATTTGTGGCAAATCAGGGAGGTCCGAAGTGAAAATGTTATACAATATAGGCTCAATAATGCTACCCTGAGGAACTCCTGCTCTAACAGTTAGTCGTTAAGATTAGGAAATTTGATAATTTCCCCGCAGAGTTCTACCAGTTAAATAATTTTGAACTAATTTCATAATATAGACTGGTAAATTAAACTTTTTCAATGTAGCAATCTGTTACCAGCGGGTAACATTGCTGACTTAAAAATTAAATAACACGGAAGAGATAGAATGTTTATATTAGGGAATTGATTTATTCCGATTTGTAACGGCAAGTTTGAATGCGCGGGCGGCTGAGATCAGAAGAGTGACCGAACAGCTAATGTGTGAGTGCTAATGGTGGGTGGATGGAATCCACTGAACCTGAATGAAGTTGGGGCAGAAACTCTCTCGGGGGAGAGCCAGTGAGCGCATGATCGGGAGCAGAGAACGACAACGGTGCGAAGGCAGTCGGGATCGAGCTACAGAAAGGAGATCACGGAGTGAACCTTGTTCGTGTAGTTCACGGACGAAGAGTCTAAGTGACCAATTTCTGCCACCTCGACGTCGTGGCTTCGCCTTACCACGAACGGTCTTAGAAAAAGCTGTGTTGGATGACCTTCCGTGCCTGCTCCGCCAAGCAACATTCATCGCGTCGGTAACGCTAACGAGCACCTACGCTGCCGGGGATCCGGCCCGCATCTGGCCTCAGGCGAACAGTCAACCTCCATCACCGCCGCCATTGTCTTGGCTATTACTAGTGCCAAGCCCTGTCCAGTGGCGTCCCCACCGGCCAGCCACCACAATAGCACGCCTTGATCGGAGCCACCGCCTTTGTGTGGGTTGCTACCGAGCTACGGACGAGAAATACCACTGGTCACTGCGTCACCGAGTACCCCGCGAAGTCCTACTAGCTTCGCCGGCACCAAGAGATCACCCTGGTCGTGGCCATTAGCTCGGCCCATGTAGTGGCCGCCATCACGTTCATCTCCACTTCACCCCAAAGTCTCACCTGCACCGTTGCCATCGGCGCCCACCGCCCGCACTTGTAACCTTCGAAGAAGTTTCCACCTAGAAATGATGGCTTGGTGAGAAATTTGAACTAATATCTACAGGAATATTGTCAGTAAATGTAAATAATCATGCAAAGAAAGTTTAAATTATATAAAGAAAAAGACGATTAAATGCAATAAATGAAATTAAATTAAATTTTGAAATTATCATGCTGAAAGAGGATATAATTCGTTGTCACGCTGTCCTGGAAAAAAAAACAATTTCAGAAGACTAGCATGGTGCAAAAATATGGGATGTGCTGCCAAATGAGACGGATTGTATCTCTTTTGAGCATTGTAGAAGCAGCTAGGGCCATCTAAAATCTAGGTAGTGTTAGGGCGACTCGCATGTTCGAATTCGACCGGGCTGCCGATACTCGAACCCAACTGCTCGAACGCACGAAGTGAGCCGAAGGCGCGCAGACTCAGGCGATCGAGGATGGCGTGATGATCGTACGATGAGTTGGAATGCTACCTAACTTATCTTGGCAAAGCTATATAAGCTCACTTCACCCCCACAAAAGTCTCTTAATCCTGGGAAGTGAAGTTATACGGAGTGTTCGACAAAATTTTCTAAAAAAAAATAATAACAGAAGTTCTTTTGCCGCGTTACCTTTGATCGGTCGCTAAACGTCAAGGAGTGTTCTCGCATTCGAGTAACGTTGTGCCCAATTCCAACCGTGTTCCGCAAACTTAGAAAGTGGTCCTGTGAATCTTTTGGACATTTTTTTCTAAACGACACGTGTTGAAGAGCGTGCAGTGATAGTTTGTAGCTACCGGTCAGAAGCCAAATAGTTCCGGAGTGCTATCCACGCTAGACCGCTTCCCAGGCTGTCGAACGGACCGTCCGTCACCATACGGTCCTCTCCAAAAACTCCATCAACGCACCGTACCATCGGAAAGTGCGAAGAAGCTAGCGGTTTCATCGAGGAGGCGTGTTAGGCGGTCGGCCGAGCGCGGGAACGAGGTCAGCGATCCACGTGGTGCACCACCAACGAGGCAGTGGTAGCAGTGAGCAGCATCAACGAGAGAACAGTGAGTCAAAAGTGTCTAAAAAAGTTCCAATTCCATTTTGAATAAATTTTTAAAAGTTTAAAATTCAATCTAATTTGCTTGTGTCGCGAACATCTTTTGCATGCACCAAAGAAATCGATCTAGTGTGGTTTCCTTTACGATGGTTGGAGTGTTTCGCCTTGAGTCTTTTCCTAGCGTGGTTTTGTGCCGACCCTGAGTTTTATTATTTGGTGAGCTAGTCCGGCAAACTAGTAAAGACGGCCGTCCCGGCAACGGGTGGAAGTCTTCATTAGTTACAATTGGCGATCCTCGTTAAAAAATATTCAGAAAATTGTGTGGCTTCTCCCACAATTTTCACCGCGCTAGAGGAGACTCACGATCCTCTTCAAAAGTGTTCGTGATTGAATTGAGTTTTAATTTCAATTCCAATAGTGCACCGAGTGTTAAAAGGTCCGTTTGATCATTTGCAAATACGGGAAAAAAACTGCTAACGAAAAGCAGCCCAGAAAATCATCTTTTGTTATCAGGCAAAGTGAAACTCTAAAAAAACAAAATCACGTGATTCGATACGATTTCTCATCTCTTTGCATTGAAGTGTTCTCTACTAAATTTGCCTATTGTTGCGAAGCAGATCAGTTTTGATTCTCCTTTGGTGTTTTTCTAAAATTTTATTTAATTTTGCTCGTGATTCCATACGCACAAGCAGTAACGATGGAGAACAGTAATGCGATTTCTAGTTTCGATGACTTGCAGGCGCATTTTAGTGACCTTCGGGTCGATTTTCTCAACGAAGATGAATTAGATTATGAGCTACAGATTCGAGGAATAGTTTGGGAAGAAGGTGCACGAATGGCTAGAAAACGTGGTAATTTGAGGGAAGCGTTGAAACAGGAAAGGCAATCGAATACGACATTACAGGTTATGTACAAATTAGATCCAGAAGTTGATTATTCATGTTGCATAGAAAAATACAATCAAGTGCTAGAAAGTTTGGTTGGCGCGCAAACAGCTCCACCACGTTGTCAATCGACTCTCCTGCATTTAGGTGCTCGTGTTGGTCGATTATTTCCACTTGTAGATGAAATTAGGCAGCAGAATTTGAAAATGGTTCTCGAGAAGGTTTTTGAGATGTTGAACTTTTTCTTCTACAAAAAGCGAACTCGTCAAAGGACATTGAGTTCCGAAAGTGATTTTTTCTTGACGGACTTGCTAACAGTTCCTACAACTACATCCAATTCGAACCCAAACCCATCTCCTGGTCTTCCACCAAACCCGTTAGTCGAAAATGAAAATGCCGTCGGACTGTTAGATCCTGAAGACGAAGATTTAGTTCAATGTTTGCAGAGGTTAGGTTGTATGAATGTCACAAACAGTTCCGGTGATTTCAAAAAGGATTTCCGGGAAGCCATGTTGACTTTCGAACATGAGTTATACTTGTTGCGAACTTTGAAGCAGAAAACACAAGCAAAGCTCACCACACAATTGACATCCACCTTACCCACCACACAGTCGGTGAACATAACCGCAATTTCAAGTGCTCGATTTTTGAATCCACCAACAACGGTTGTGAACGTTTTGAACGTGCCAAGAGTCACTACATCAGTTAGTATTCCGAACCCACCGGTAGTATCTTCGCTTAATTTTGCTAGTACATCTACTACCACGATTACTTCTTCGCTCCCAAGTGTTTCAATCCCGTTGTCAAACCCATATTATTTCGGCGGTTACCCACCGATAACAACAGGTTATAGTTACCCCACTCCGATTTCAGCTGCATCATTCTTCGCGAACCCAGCAGATAGATGGCATCCAAATGTGTATGGCACAAATCCAGTAGGATATTTTAATACATATTATCAGCCTGCTCCGTACAACCCGCTGCATGTTCCGCATTCGATGTCTATCCCGGTAGTTACAACAACACCATCTGCATCAGTTATTCCACCGATTTCGAATCCAAACCCCTTTGTTCCAACAACGTTGATCCCAACGATTCCTCCGATTCCACTCGTACCCCCTCGTCTGCCGACTGTTCCACCTCAGTCATCATACAGCCACAAGTCGTTGCCAGTTTCCAAATGGAAAATAGACAAATACGCAGGCACCGATCAAGGCAGCAATTTGAATGAGTTTCTGGTGTTAGTCCAGCAGTTGTCGCTCGCTGAGAGGATCTCAGAGCAAGAACTGTTCGACTCAGCCTTCCACTTGTTCACTGGTCCTGCTTTGAATTGGTTCATGTCGATGAGTTCTAAAGGCTATTTGAGAGACTGGAACCACATGGTTGAGGAGCTGAGAAAATCGTTCGTGCATCCAGAGTTAGATTCTCTAGTGCGCTCAAAAATATATCAACGTCGACAACAGAGAAACGAGTCTTTTCAAGATTATTACTACGACATGGAAAAATTGTTTCGATCTATGACTATTCCGATGAATGACTCAGAAATGTTAGATGTAGTTAAACGAAATATGCGAGGTGATTATAAAAAGTATCTTTTATGGAAATCCACTGAGACTCTTCAACAATTGGTTGATGCAGGTCGTCAGATTGATGCTTCAAATTTTTCGCTTTACAACAAAATGTTTGGCTCTGAAAAATCAACCAACGTTGTAAATGAATTTAAACCGCGGAATCAGGAGAATAAACAAATTTCTAACCCACGACAAAACCCTGAGTCTGATTCTAAGAAACAAAAACCACCTCAGAGCAATAATAATTACAAACAAAATAAGGAACAGCCCAAATCCAACACAAAACCAAACGGTTTGTCATGCAACAAATCTGAACCAAAGCCTTCTCCAGGACGAGAAAATCCTCAGGAAGGAAACTCGAACAATATCCGTTCCTTAGACAGTTTGATTGCTGCTCACAAACCCCCTGAGATGAATCAATGTATTTATTGTAGATTTACCAACCACACAATAGATCAGTGCCGATCGAGTAAAGGTCTTTTTTGTAGAATGTGCGGATTTAAAGGATTCGACACCCAAAACTGTCCGTATTGTAAAAAAAACGGCTTTCAGACGATCGAAAGTCGCCGGTCGTCAACGTCATCCGCATAAATTCTTTTGAAGATTCCGTTACTCCTTTCGAATTTTGGGAACCATCTTTAGAGGACATGTATTCTAAAGGAGGTCCTAATGTACAAGTTATTACTAATTCAGTTCCTAATGATAATAGGCCTTACGCTAAAGTAAAATTATATGGTTATGTAACCAAAGGTTTACTTGATTCAGGTAGTAATATAACCCTAATTAGTGACCGAATTTATCAAAAATTAAACAACACCAAGCTACACGTTTTGAAAACCCCAATTGAAATACGTTCCGCTAGTGGGACGCAGTTAATGGTACTTGGAAAATTGTATATACCTTTTACATTCGACAATCAAGTTCGAATACTTTCAACTCTAGTTATAGAAAATTTGGTGGTTGATTGCATCCTTGGGATGGATTTTTGGAAACGATTCGGTATTTCTCCGTCCATTCAACAAAGTGCGTTAATTGAAGAAATGAACCCAATCCCTGAAGAGTCACGGCCATCTTTGTCCGAGACCGAATTAGCGCAACTCGAGGAGATCAAAACCCGTTTCAAAGTAGCGATCCCTGAAGAAATTTCGTCAACCCCACTTATTACTCATCGTATAGACATTCAAGACGAATGGAAAAACAAGCCCGCAGTTCGTCAGTACCCTTACACTGTGTCACCGAAAATTCATCAGAAGGTTGCTGAAGAACTCGAACGGATGCTCCGGATAGGAATAATCGAAAGGTGTCACTCAGATTGGTCTCTCAACGTCGTTCCGGTCATCAAACCCACGGGAAAAGTCCGCTTATGTCTTGATGCTCGCAAGATAAATGAACGCACAGTACGGGATGCGTATCCTCTACCTCACCCCGGTAGAATATTAGGCCAATTACCTCGAGCGAATTACCTTAGCACCATCGACCTGTCTGAAGCATTTTTGCAAATTCCTCTTGAGTCTTCTTCTCGTCGGTATACAGCATTCAGCGTCCAAGGAAAAGGGATGTTTCAGTTCACCAGGCTACCCTTTGGCTTGGTCAACAGTCCAGCGACATTGTCTCGTCTTATGGACCAAGTCTTGGGGCATGGTGAACTGGAACCCCGAGTGTTTGTATACTTAGATGACATAGTCATCGTAAGTGAGACCTTTGAAGAGCACGTCTTGTTGCTCAAAGAAGTCGCACGTCGTTTAAAGGCAGCAAATCTGGCAATAAATTTAGAGAAATCTAAATTCGGCGTACATGAATTGCCTTTCTTAGGTTACTTGCTGTCCACTCAAGGATTACGTCCGAATCCAGAAAAGGTTAAAGCTGTAGTGGAATATGAGCGCCCAACAACAATTACCAAATTACGTAGATTTTTAGGTATGTGTAATTATTACCGTAGATTTATAGAGGATTTCAGTGGATCTACTACCCCACTGACCGATCTTTTAAAAACAAAAAGTAAAGTTCTGGGATGGAATGAACGAGCTGAAGAAGCTTTCTGTGTTATTAAAGAAAAGCTCATCTCAGCTCCCATCCTCATGAGTCCCGACTTTTCTAAGGAATTCTGCATACAAACTGACGCCAGCGACGTAGCGGTTGCCGGTATACTTACTCAAGAGCAAGATGGCTCCGAAAGAGTAATTTCTTACTTCTCCCACAAACTCACCACACCTCAACGCAACTATCATGCGTGTGAGAAGGAGACTTTAGCGGCGTTGTTAGCTATCGAAGCATTTCGAGGGTATGTAGAAGGAGCCCACTTTACTTTGATAACTGACTCGTCAGCTTTGTCTCACATAATGACCACTAAGTGGAAAACAGCATCACGCTGCAGTCGTTGGTGCCTATCTTTGCAGCAGTATGACATGAAAATCATACATAGAAAAGGCAGGGACAACATAGTCCCAGACGCCCTTTCGAGGAGCGTTGCACTTGTCTGCACTAGGTCGACTTCTTCTTGGTATGAGACCACTCTCAAAAAGGTTCAGGACAGTCCCGATGATTTTGTCGATTTTCGCATAGAAGACGGCAACCTCTGGAAATTCGTTTCCACTCCCAATCTTCCATACGATCATCGGTATGAATGGAAGTTAGTTCCTCCCCCTGAAGATAGAGAAGATTTAATCCGTCTTCACCACAATGAGTCAATGCATCTTGGCGTAGACAAGACGATTGATCGCATAAAGCAGCGATACTATTGGCCAAGGTTAGCCGCAGAAGTACGCGAACACATTCATAATTGTAGTACGTGTAAGGAAGTCAAAGGTGCTTCTGTACCCGTAGTCCCCTTGATGGGTGATCAAAGGATCACAAAACACCCATGGCAAATAATTGCGATGGATTTCATTGGTCCCTTGCCTCGAAGCAAAAAGGGCAACCAACATATTCTGGTAGTACTCGATTTATTTAGCAAGTGGATTATGCTCACCCCCATCCGCAAGATCGATAGTGTGTCTATGTGTCGTATAGTCCGCGATCAGTGGTTCTTTCGAAACTCCACCCCTGAAGTTATCATAACAGATAACGCGTCATGTTTCCTATCTAAAGAGTTCAAGTCCTTGTTGGAGCGGTTCAATATTCGACATTGGTTAAACGCCAAATATCATTCTCAAGCAAACCCCGTAGAAAGGGTTAATCGCACAGTGAATGCTGCCATAAGGACCTATGTCAAGGAAGACCAAAGGTTATGGGATTCAAAACTGTCGGAAATTGAAACCATCTTAAACTCCTCCGTCCATTCCGTGACTAAAATGACCCCGTTCTTCATAACTCATGGTCACGAGCTCTTTGTTAAAGGCTCGGATCATAAGGATCTACCCGCAGAGAATGATCAAACCCTTGAACAGCGTTCAGATAATCAGAGGAAACTTTTCGATAGGATTTATGAGATCGTTGAAAAGAATCTTAAGGATGCCCATGAGTCAAGTAAACAACGGTACAATCTGAGACATCGTCAATATGCGAAAGATTTAGAGCTAGGTCAGCAAGTCTACTATAGGAATATGAGACAGTCGAGCGCTGTTCAGAATTATAACGCGAAGTATGGAGCAATGTATCTTCCTGCCCGAATCAAATCTAAACTTGGTTCCTCCTCGTACGAAGTTGAGGATCCGAACGGAAAATCTCTAGGAATTTGGCATGCGTCGCATCTTAAGCCAGGTTAATCTCTATTTCGTCGAAACAGCAACAGACGAGAACCTGCTCCGATGATAATTCCTTCAGGTTTAGAATAGGTTAAAAACTGCATACATGGAACCAAAATCTTCGTTTTCGTAGGTAAACAACCGTCGTAGAAAGTAGGTCAGTCTCGTCTAAATACTCTCGATTGATGGCTAAAAAAGAAAACAAAACAAAGTCACACAACAATAGAGTCATGTTCGAAAGCTCGTGTCACTATTCCCCATTAAACAAATAAATTTTCACAATTTTCCTCCCAAAATTGAAAATGTTGTTTTCAAGAATCACGTTGATCACGATCTGATGATTGTATCCGAATTAATTTGACAGTAATATTCGAACTTCGAAAATAACCAATTATAGTTCTTAACAATCGGTTCTGTTAAATTTAGCACAGATCTTAGTTTATTTTTACAATTTACTAGGTTAATACAGTAGGTATGAGAATTGTTTGCTCTGGATTCGCTGGAGACCTGAGGCAAAACGCCGCTGACGGTCAGTAAAAGGTACAACCTTCTAAATTGATACGGAGTCTAACGACGATGAACGTATATGACCCCGAATGAACGAGCACAATTTCTGATCCGGACTGTAGAGACTATTTTGAAAGATAACATTTTTTTTAAATAAGTTGTTTCTTAGATAATTGTGTCTAAAACCTCCAGATTACCTTCAGACAATTGCGTCTAAAGTCCCATGGCTACAATATAGGTTAAGTGGACTAATAGTGTACAGGTTAAGTCGTTATTTTAGGGTGTACAGTTAGTAGTAAGTTTAGGTGTGAATGAGGATGTATGGATGAGTTAGGTTTAGGATAGGGTACCCGATCGAAAGAGAGAGTGATTGAGAATAATTTTCCTAGGCAATTTGAGCCTAAATTTGTTCCTCCTGAATGGAGGGAGTCAATAACGCAACAACGCAGCATAGCTTTTTGAGAGAGTTGATTTCTTAAAAGCAAGGTTATGATTGATGAAAATTTTTAAAATAAAATCGAATCGTTAATCACGTTGAAAAACAAAATAAGAGTTCACAAAACGCATGATAACAAGGATTAATAAATATTTTGATCCAGACCCTATATCCAGTGGTGTATCTATTTGAATGACGTTATAGCTTGATTTATTACATGAATTCTGTTCGAAAAATTACCCAAACAAGGTAATTTTTCCCCGAGGAGGAGGACATTGTAACCTTCGAAGAAGTTTCCACCTAGAAATGATGGCTTGGTGAGAAATTTGAACTAATATCTACAGGAATATTGTCAGTAAATGTAAATAATCATGCAAAGAAAGTTTAAATTATATAAAGAAAAAGACGATTAAATGCAATAAATGAAATTAAATTAAATTTTGAAATTATCATGCTGAAAGAGGATATAATTCGTTGTCACGCTGTCCTGGAAAAAAAAAACAATTTCAGAAGACTAGCATGGTGCAAAAATATGGGATGTGCTGCCAAATGAGACGGATTGTATCTCTTTTGAGCATTGTAGAAGCAGCTAGGGCCATCTAAAATCTAGGTAGTGTTAGGGCGACTCGCATGTTCGAATTCGACCGGGCTGCCGATACTCGAACCCAACTGCTCGAACGCACGAAGTGAGCCGAAGGCGCGCAGACTCAGGCGATCGAGGATGGCGTGATGATCGTACGATGAGTTGGAATGCTACCTAACTTATCTTGGCAAAGCTATATAAGCTCACTTCACCCCCACAAAAGTCTCTTAATCCTGGGAAGTGAAGTTATACGGAGTGTTCGACAAAATTTTCTAAAAAAAAATAATAACAGAAGTTCTTTTGCCGCGTTACCTTTGATCGGTCGCTAAACGTCAAGGAGTGTTCTCGCATTCGAGTAACGTTGTGCCCAATTCCAACCGTGTTCCGCAAACTTAGAAAGTGGTCCTGTGAATCTTTTGGACATTTTTTTTCTAAACGACACGTGTTGAAGAGCGTGCAGTGATAGTTTGTAGCTACCGGTCAGAAGCCAAATAGTTCCGGAGTGCTATCCACGCTAGACCGCTTCCCAGGCTGTCGAACGGACCGTCCGTCACCATACGGTCCTCTCCAAAAACTCCATCAACGCACCGTACCATCGGAAAGTGCGAAGAAGCTAGCGGTTTCATCGAGGAGGCGTGTTAGGCGGTCGGCCGAGCGCGGGAACGAGGTCAGCGATCCACGTGGTGCACCACCAACGAGGCAGTGGTAGCAGTGAGCAGCATCAACGAGAGAACAGTGAGTCAAAAGTGTCTAAAAAAGTTCCAATTCCATTTTGAATAAATTTTTAAAAGTTTAAAATTCAATCTAATTTGCTTGTGTCGCGAACATCTTTTGCATGCACCAAAGAAATCGATCTAGTGTGGTTTCCTTTACGATAGTTGGAGTGTTTCGCCTTGAGTCTTTTCCTAGCGTGGTTTTGTGCCGACCCTGAGTTTTATTATTTGGTGAGCTAGTCCGGCAAACTAGTAAAGACGGCCGTCCCGGCAACGGGTGGAAGTCTTCATTAGTTACACACTGTACCGGCGTCCTCTGAACCAGCGCCCCCTCCGAACTATCACCATCGCCGCCCACCGCCCGCAATGTACCGTCAAATCTAATAAACAGGTATTTAACAATTTACATAGTGTTGGGTAGGTTCTCCCGTGTCCGAAAAGTCTCCCACGCCTATACGCCCTGAGACCCGGAACCTACAAAGGTCTTGAGTGCCATCCCTGGAAGCTGCCGTTGTTCAAGACCAGCAGCTTGGGGTTTAGGGGGTTCCCTTCAGGAGCTCAGCACTTCCGGGGCATACAAAGCAGTCTTATAAATCAAACGCTTTCGAATGCTATTTCTATGTCTAGAAGAGCAACTCCAGTTGAGCAGCCTTCAGATTTGTTTGACTGAATTAAATTGTTAACTTTTAAGAGTTGATGAGTAGTTGAATGCCCATGGCCCAAACTGATCATCTGCAAAAATTGAGTTCGTATTGATGTGAAGCATAATTCTATTTAAAATTATCTTTTCAAAAAGTTTACTTATTGAAGAAAGCAAATTTATTGGACGGTAGCTAGAAGCTTCAGCTGGATTTTATACGGCTTCAAAATTGGTACAATTTTTGCATTTTTCCATTTATCAGGACAGTATGCCAAATGGAAACATCTGTTAAATAATTTTACCAAGAAATACAAGGTACTCTCTGGGAGTTTTTTGATGAGGATATAGAAAATTCCATTATAACCTGGAGCTTTCATATTATGAAACATTTTAGTTACAGATCTTACTTCGTCCATATCAGTCCCGAAGGAATCAATATGTTTTAATTTTCTCGAGAGAAAATATTCAGATAATCCCGAGCAACCTGATTCTCAATAGGACTAGTAAGACCCAAACTGAAATTATGGGAGCTCTCGAATTGCTTAGCAAGATTCTGAGCTTTTTCTGAATTTATGATCAAAATTTTACCACCTTCTTTAAGCGCTGGAATAGGTTTTTGAAGCTTTTTCAAAAATTTTGTGAGTTTCCAAAAGGGTTTGGAACTCGGGTCTAATTTAGAAACATTATTTTCAAAAGTTTGGTTCCTCAGGGCAGAGAATCGCTTTTTAATTTGTTTTTGCAAATCCCGCCAGATAACTTTCATCGTAGCAGTGTTGCTTCCACTCACTTGCTATAAAAAAATATTATTCGGAATTATACAATCATTAGATGTTATAATGATATGTTGTACTAGTAAGTAACAAGAAAAGGGTGTAAAGTATGTGTTTGACTCATAAAACCTGTCAATTTCAGAGCGTCGCAATCAGCGATCTTGTGATTCGTGAGCAGGGTTGCTTCCACTCACTTGCTATATTATTCAATTATCTTAAAGATAAATCGTCCAGCTAAAACCTTTGTAGGGGTAAGAGGTGGGACCATCATCATCATCATCATAAAAAAAAAGATTTTCTCAATTTTGAAATTATTAGGTGTTATAATGAAAGGCAAGTGTTTGACACATGAAACCTGTAAATTTCGCTTCCAGAGTGTTAAAATCAGCAATTTTATGATTCTTAAGCGCTCACTCAGAGTGAGCACTCGCGAGTCGTAAAATCGTAAAATTGCCTTTCAGCCTCTTCTTATATCTAACAAGTACAACATATCATTATAACATATAATGATTTCAAAAATCAAAAAAATCATTTTCTATAGCAAGTGAGGAAGCAAGCCTGTTCGTGAGCGTGCACTCAGAGTGAGCGCTCACGAGTCGTAAAATCGCTGATTGTGATGCACTCAAAGCAATATTGACAAATTTTATGTGTCAAACATATACTTCATGACCTCTTCTTGTAACTTACAAGCAGGGTTGCTTCCACTCACTTGCTAAAAAAAAAATGATTTTCTGAATTTTGAAATCATTCGATGTTATAATGATATTTTGTGCTTGTTAGATATAAGATGCGGATGAAAGCAAAGTGTTTGACTCATAAAAGCTGTAAATTTCGCTACCAGTGTGTTACAATAAGCGATTTTATGATTCGTGAGCGTTCACACAAAGTGAGCGCTCGCGAGTCTTAAATTCGCTGATTGTGACCATCTCAAAGCGAATTTGACAGGTTTAATGTGTCAAACACTTTCCTTTCAACCTCTTCTTGTATCTAACAAGTAAAAATTATGATTATAACATCTAATGATTCCAAAATTCAGAAAATCATGTTTTTATAGCAAGTGAGTGGAAGCAAGCCTGCTTACATTTTTTTTTAAATTCTTTATTTAAGAGATTTTTAGCCTTAGGCTAGTTCATCTCTAAGCCTGCTTACATGTACTAATTAGCATTATACTATTTCATGATTTCATAATTCCGAAAAACATTTTTTTATAGCAAGTGAGTGGAAGAAACCCTGCATGGAAGGATCACGTGTTCTCTGATTTTGTCTCCTACGGACATTTTTAAGACGAATCAAGAGCTGAAGATCATCGTCTATTATAATTGAATCGAATTTAACCTCGTATTTTGGCACTGAGGCAGCTCTTCCTTCAACTATAGAAGTAGTTAGAGATTCAAGAGTATAATTAACATCATCTTTGGTTTGCAAAGGAATGTTTGGATCAAAGCTATATTCCATAAATGTTCGATATTGCTCCCAATTAGCTCTATGCTAATTGAAAGTAGAGCTGTTGGGATTTGAAATTATTTCTTGGGATATTTCAAAAGTTACTGGAAGGTGATCAGAACCGAAGTCAGCATGGGTAACCAATTGGCTACAAATTTGACATGAATCAGTTAAGACCAAATCAATAGTTGAGGGATTTCTTGCTGAAGAAAAGCATGTTGGGCTGTTTGGATATTGAAAAGTGTAATAACCTGCAGAACAATCATCAAACAGAATATTACCATTGGAATTGCTTTGAACATTATTCCATGAGCAGTGTTTTGCATTGAAATCACCAATAATGAAAAATTTAGACCTATGACGGTTAAGTTTCTGAAGGTCACCCTTGAGAACATTCTTTTGCTTTAAACGTAAGTTGTTCAAATTTGGTTTCAACATAAATTCCCAAAGATTCAAAAACTTTGGTTTCAAATGAAGAAAGAATTTTAATTTTGATTCGTCTATGAACAATGATGGCAACGCCACCACAGGCTCCATCAATGCGATCATTTCTATAAATGAAATAATTTGCGCCCCTTTAACCTAATGGTCAGGTTTAAGGAACGTTTCAGTTAGAACGGCGATATGCACGTTATGAACTCTCAAAAAGTTAGATAGTTCATCTTCATTATCTTTAAGAGGGCGAGCATTCCAATTTAGCATATATAATGATTTAAAATCCAAAACTGAATTTCAAAATCATGACGATATTGTTTGCAAATTTTACTCCAGTTTGAATAGCAACAGACATGGAGTAAGATTTAAGCATTGCAGTAATCATTTCAATTAATGATTTCTGTAAAAAATCCATTTTCGGAGCAGTAATGCCTGTACCGGTTATAGTATATTGTATGGAAAGAACAATTATTCACAATAATCAGGGAAGTAAAATAAAAATTAGTCCTGCCGGGAATTAAATCCAGTCCTACTTAATAGCTGCGCCTTTACCGACTGAGTTAAAGGAGGCCCAAATGCATATATTAAAGCCTGGATTTTTTTTCTGTGTTTGTAAATTATGTAAACTTTTATGTAAACTCTAAAGAATAATAAAGCCCGTTGATCTCAGAAAAATGCGTCAATAAAGCTTCTAGTAAAACAAAGAAGAACACTAGCGTCACTTTTCGATAGGTCAAATCAAACTTTATCAATTGTCTTAATTGACTTTCTCTGTTGATTACCACAACAATCCAAACACATTTTCTGCTATTTTCGCCACATAGTTTGATAAAAGAAGGTATTACCTAAGCAGAACCCAAAAAGTCACACATAACAGATAATGTTTTTGATGCTGAGTTTTCAACGATAGAGAATGTCAAAAATTTAACGAAAATTTCATGTACGGACATTATTCTTTCAGCCATGTTTGGAAAATACAGGAACATGTGTTCCAGCTAGTAATTGTGGTGCCAACCTGGATGAGCACAATAACAAGAAATTCAAACAAACCGATGAATGTGATTGGAGTGGTTACAAATGTTGTCCAAACGACAAAATTGGAAAGGTATGTTACAATAATAAAAGTTTAATTAATTCGCACATTAAGATCTGATTTTCAACTGCAGAGTAAAGAGTCAAACCAAACTGATAAGGAAAGATGCGATTTGGATAGTCTTTGCGTACCACACGATCAATGTAAAGTAAATCCCGATGGTGACGGTTTATTGGAATCTAGATCATCAGATTGTAGTTCTCCTGGATACACGTGTTGTCCTGAAAGCATGATTAAGGCGCCATCGACAGTATCTAGTGACGTTCAGATCAATTCAATCGAACAGTACGAAGCATGCGATGATCACACTGTTTGTGTATCAGATGATCAATGTTTGGTTAAACCTGACGGTGTTAATATAATACAAAAGCGGGTATCGGTTTGTAGTGGAAGGAATCAGACCTGCTGTCCCAGGGACAAAGTAAAGGGTACTGATCCATGCAGTGAAGTTGGTGGTACTTGCATACAGGGGAATTCATGTCCAAATTCTTCTTCTTTGCAAATGGATTTAAGAATTTCGCAATGCGAAGAATCAGGATATGTATGCTGCATGCAAGATTCAACAGATGGGAGAGATCAATTCATTAACAAGGTAATTTCCAAGACTTACGTTTGCTGATACTTATTTTGATGGAGGTTCATTTTAGACATGTTCTGGAGGAAGCGGAAAATGTACTCCAAAAAAGCAGTGTAGGGGAACTACATACAGAGACCGAAATAAGGAATGTGGAGGTCTAGCATGTTGTGCAACGCTTCCAACTACAACTCCGAGTACAAGCGTTTTCACCAGAACCACTCGTAAACCTGTGGATATTGGAAATGAAGGAAAGGTAGTTTCTTTAATGTAAGTTCATGAATATTTGTCTACAATAAGCTATATCATTTCAGGCATGTTACAATAGAAAAGGGTCGTGTAGGATCGAAGGTTGCCTAGGAAAAAAATACAGCGATACAAATAATAATTGTGGAGGTTTAAATTGTTGTGCAGAAATCCAATTCGAACTAGAAACAGAGCCTCCGGTTGATCCAGTTCCATGTAATTCTATTGGTGGAAAATGTATGCTGGATGGAAATTGTCATAAGAAAACTGATTTCCCAGCTTACGACTGTGAACAAAATGAAGTATGTTGTTTAACTACTGCACAGGGAGTGGAGGGAGGTTCCGGGTCAGATGAACTTATAAAAGATTGCGGATATCGGAATGAGAACGGAGTAAAGTTCGGAACGACCGGTCGTGAGGATGGTGAATCGCAGTTCGGTGAGTTCCCTTGGATGGTTGCCATTATGGTCAATGAAAAGGGTAAGGTTAGATTTACCTGTGGTGGCTCACTGATCGATCCAGAAATAGTGCTAACTTCCGCCGAATGTGTTAAATCGTTCAGAAGGACACCAGACAAGTTGATTGTTCGTGCTGGTGAATGGGACATGGGCAGCACCAGAGAACCGATTCCCCATGAAGAACGCCGGGTGACCAAGATCAAAAGTCATCCCGATTTTAAAGCCAGTACTTTGGTTAACAATATTGCTCTATTGTTCTTGGATGACAAGTTTGATCAAGGCTCAACAATAAACACCGTTTGTCTTCCTCCTCAGAACTTTGTCATCGATAACGGTGAAGTTATTGCTACTGGCTGGGGTTCCACTCCACAGGATCGCACAAACTATCAACAAATTCTCAAGAGCATCGACTTGCAGTACGTCCAACGATCTGAATGTGAACGAGTTCTTCGCAAGGGTACGAAAAATCGTAGCTTCAAATTACATCGCAGCTTCATTTGTGCAGGGGGTGTGGCTGGTTTTGACACGTGTATAGGGGATGCAGGATCACCGATAGTGCATCTAGTTCCACATGATTTTGAATTTCGTTATTACGCCGTTGGTATGGTGTCCTGGGGCGTAGGATGCGGTAGGGCTGGCATGCCTGCCGCTTACACTGACATCGCATTCTTTAGGGACTGGATTGATAATGAAATGGAGCAGGAAGGTTTGCATGCTCATTATTACACATACACCAAACAAGAAGAAGACGAGGATGAACAATAAGATTATACGCAATTATTTACTGTTTCTGTATTCTGATATCACAGGCCATATTGGTTCATGGTTCTCACATCAGGAATAAAGACCTTTTCTTCGACCATTTTTTAGCTCTTTATTCCAAATTGATATTTATTTACATTCATGTTTTAACGTAGGTGCGGTTTTCATTTGCTGACATTGTGGACGGTATCCTCAAGTATCTCGATATTTCTGATCCTCTGAAAAGCATTGTTCTGGCAATGCTTCCTACTGTAAAGACCCTCTTGGAGCAAATTACATTGAATGGCCCCTCCTTGCAGCAATCATCTTCTTCGATGGATAATTTTCCAAACGACGTCAGGGATTTGATCACTGTTCGATATCTTTCAAGTTTTTTGTTCACAATAATGATTGTGATGCATTTGCTCTTGGCTCTCTTCATATATCGATCGACCTTTTTTTATTATTTTAACATTATTCGACTGGTCATAAGGAATCGCGTGGAGAAGGGGTACTTTTGGGAATTGAAAAGTGTCATTCCTTCTATAGAATTAATATTTTACAATTCCCATGTATAGAAGTTGTCACATGTCAGGCTATTATTGAAGCTAAGAACATTTGAATTGCTTTTGTATATATTCCTCCTACAGTCTCGGTTAATCACAAACAACTTTCAGATATATGATTGGTACTTCCTTCTTCACGGTTGATTATGGACGATTTTAATTCCAACGGTAAAGGCTGGGGAGAACTGTATGAAGACAATCGTTCTACTTTGAAATATGACCTCTACCTCTATAACCGTTCTACTTTGATATATACAAAATTGGGCGTACAGATGTCCTTAAGTTTAAGAAACACAGCTGTAAAAGCCCAATTTAAAGAGAAACGTTTCTGAAGTTTTGGTTGCTGAATCATCATACATTTATAAATTATTGGTACAGTATTGGATTTATTTGGTTGCGTTTATGAAAAGTAAGAGCTATTTGAGAAAAACGCTTTTTTCTTGAAATACCTTAGTATCTTAAAATACAATGAACTAAACTTCTTGAAATTTTGCTCATTTCTAGTCATAATAAAAATCATTAATATTTCACTATTTTTTTTTTTAAATTCGTGTAATACGTAAAAAGTTGAAAATCGAGCGTTTTACTAAAATAAATCTAACTTCATACAGGTTCTTCCAATAAAGTCCAAAACTATAGCGAAAAATCAATAAATATCGGTTCAACCGCCAGCCAATATTTAAAAAAATAATATATCTATTTACAATGTTTAAAAAAATCCACTAGAGTGTACGCTCAATTTTGCGATACGTTCTACTTTGATAAATATACGTCTGTGACAACTTCAATATGACAATTATTAACAATGGAGAAGTAACAGTAACAAATTAGACCTCACCCTTTGCTCTTAATCAATATCGTTGGGTTGCACGTGGAATGTGATCCAAGATCCCCACGGTAGTGATCACATGCCGATCAAAGTTTCAGTTGCCAGTGGGTTCAAGCCGTCGGAACCGACAGTGGGTTCAAGCCGTCGGAAATATCGATTGGGCAAAGTTCAAGACTGTGATAGATGAAGCACTAACGTCGGTAGAAGGGCTTCCACTGTTGGAGGATTAAAATTTCCTCTATAATCTTATCTTGGATAGCGCGCTTCAAGCTCAAACTCCTTGGTGGGGCCAGCAATGCACTGATGTTTATCGTAAATAGTCCGACACGTTTAAGCTTATCCGGAAACCTGCAACACCTGTGCATTTCGAAGCGTACTCGGCTCTTGAACGCGAACTAAAGAGCCTCATCAAGTCCAAGAAACGCGGATACTGGTGGCAGTTCGTGGGCGGATTATCACACGAAACATCGATGAATGCTCTTTGGAACGCGGCTCGAAGGATGCGTAACTGGTCTTCAAACAACAAGAGAGAGGAATACTCGGATTGTGGGATTCTCAAGTTCGCGTGAAAAGTACGGCCTGATTCCGTGCCGGCACAGTTGATTCCTTGCAAAACGACGAGTTCGGTTGACGAGAGCAGCCAGCCTTTTTTTATCGATGGTTATCGATGATTTCACTCACCCTGCCTCCGTGTGGCAATTCGGCTCTGGGGCTGATAGGGTTAACTTCTACTTGTTAAAGATCCTCCCAGACGGGGCACATGTTGAACTTGTCTGGTCAACTCCTAGGGCTCAATATTGTTCCGGATGATTGGAGGTGGGTGAGAGTTGTCGTGCATACGAAAATTGTTGGAGAAAATGAGATGAACCACCTACTCTCAGATACTCAATTTGAATTTCGTAGGGGTACGAAAGAACGTCTGTCGCACGTTGCTTACAACAGAAATTCAGTTGGCTTGATCTAAAAAAGAGCAAATGGCTTCTGTTTTCATGGATATCAAGAGGTTTTTGAGTCAGTATCGGTTAAAGTCCTTTCACGCACGTGACCTTTCTCCATTAATTAATAACCTTTAGTACAATTTGCTGTCAGAGAAACATATGAGCTTTTTTCATGGAAACTCTACAACTTTTCGATTTAGCTACATGGATCTACCCCAGGGCTCATGTTGAAGCCTCCTTTTGTATCACTTTACGTCAGTGAAATTGATAATTGTTTTAGCGACAACTGCACTTTAAGACAACTTGCAGACGATGGCGTAGTGTCTGTCACATGGTCCAAAGGGATCGACTTGCAAGGACCCTTTAGACAATTTGTCTACTTGGGCTATTCAGCTAGGTATCGAATTCTCCTCGGAAAAAAACTTAGTTGGTCGTTTTTTCTATGAACCATACCCAGTAGAATGGGTCATCATGATTATATTGACGTAGACTACGTCTTACGGGAAGGTACTGGGGGTAAATCGAAAATCTAAAATTGCGACCGTCACGAAAAGGTGTAATTTTTTGAACGCTATAAGCTTTGTCATTTATAGATGAAATTAAAATCCGAATACACCTATCGATAGGAAATACCTTTCGTAAGCTGTTGCAATAATTTTTTTTTTCAATTTTTCATAAAAACTGTTTTAAAAATGGACAAATAAAAAGTGATAATTTTATCACTGTTTTCATGAAATAAACGTTCTCCCCAAACCCAGTCCTCATAATCAAGTACAATTTGGTTGCACATCGTGCTGCTTGAATCTGAAAAGCTATAAAACAGCGCTGCTAATGTGCCTCAGCTCATTTTCGCTTCGGACGGCGGGTGAACAGGTAGCAGTAGCAGCAGTAGGAAGGCGGTTCCTGTCAAGCGCGCAGAGTTCGAGTTCTGCACCTCGAACTTTGCCCGTCGTTTCCGTCGAGATCATTGGCTGCTGGTAGCGGCGTCGCCTCGATGGAGCAAGCGCTCCTTGCCTGAATGATAACTACAAATCTCGATTACTTTTCGGAAGTACATATCAGCTTTTGTAAACAATGCATTTTATCGTCGGTTTGGCATAACTAGCAGCTCGCCCCACATACTAACACCGCTAACAGGTTGGAAAAAAAATTCCCCTATCTGATGGTAGTACTAGCATGCGTGGGCGAGCTACCAGTTACGCCAAATCAACGATCAAATGCGTTGTTTACAAAAGCTGATACGTTCCTTCGAAAAAGTAATCGAGAAATACTTCTTGGTTTGTGTACCAATTGCCGAGTTAAATTTAACTCGTGGTTAAACGTGACATTTCGTAAGTTATTTTCAATGTTCGAAAATGCCGGAAATTGATCAGTTTTCAAACAGAACTCAGTCACGGTTACTAAAATTTAACTTCTTGTCGGTCCGGAATAACCACGCTCGTATAGCAGGGTTATTCGATAACTCATCTGTCACTTTTAACCACGAGTTAAATTAAACTCACCCATTGCGACACAGCCTTGGGAGTAAAATTAGGACCATCCATAAATTACGTATATTTTTGACCAATTAACCCCCCTTCCCCCTCCGAGCGTGTTTTGAAATACACCTAATACATGGCCGGTCCCAACTTCTGAAACCCCTCTCCTCCCTCAACTACTGTATGCTTTCCGGCACTCACTTATATGAATGAAAGTAAAAATAAAGTCTAAAATAACTTCAGAGTTTCCCATCTCTCGAGTTGTTCGGATGGGTTATTGAAAAACAGTTGTTTAATCTCATAAGAGCAGTTGTAAAGCGAGTATTACCATTCTCTTCCCTACTCTTTTGGTGCAATAAACAATTTCAGATATATTCACACAAATGTCATTGATGATTATATTTCATTTTAATATATTCTACAATTCTGTTCTATCTTTGAAGCAAATATTGCTGTTGAACTAGGTCTGGGGTGGATTTCTTGATAAGTCAGACATTAGCTTCACCCTTCATTCAGCCATATCGTTGACAACCATCAAGGAAGCAACTCGTTATATCGCATTGAAATAATCTGCAGGTTTTTTTTTTTTAAATCCAAGATGGTGGTTTCCGGTTTTACAAAAATGGGAAATACTGACAAACACCCATCAATATGAGTATTTTTGGAATCAGGGTGATGTCTAAAGGCCAGAAATCGATATCTGACGCCATTTTGAAATCCAAGATGGTGGCTTCCGGTTTCATAAAAGTGCGAAATACTGTCAAATACCCATCAATACGAGTATTTTTGGAATTAAGTCTTTGTATATAGAAATAAGACAACATATTAAATATTGCTGAAATGTTTATATGGCAATCAGAATAGCTCATTTTCACTTCTAATGGAAAACTGCGACATTGTGATGATTTTAAATAGAATAATTATAAACCCCACTTACCCCACATAGTCAGAGACCGTGGGTTAAGTGGGACCGCAAGTGAAACGAAGGTTTTGAAAATTCATTTGTTCTTAATATATCTTGTGTGCGTCCCTTAGTAAGATCTAACATCGAACATCAAGACGCAAGAAAATTTATTTTTAAAATCTTACGTAACAAGTGCATGATTCTTTGTCAGATTTAGCGATACTTTAGGAGGATCAACCTAAAATCAATGTAATAAAACGCCTGAATGGTTATCTTTTTAAACATTAATTCATAGTATGTTTTAATTTTCTCAACAGGAATGATTCACACACAGCAGGCTGTGCGTGTGTTCAAACCTGACGTTTGTTTTATTTCCGTTGAGTTTTTTTTATATCTATAATCGGTTGCTGATCTAGCCATAAGCAGGCCTAGTTGACAATTTCTAATTCCTCATGATAGGTCCCCATTATTTACCGCTGAGAACTGTTCCGAAGCCAAGTAGAACCTCCACGAGACTACCCATAATTCGTCCCATCATTCGTTGAGTCGCAGCGTTGAATTATTGGCCACGAAAAGGCTTGCCAATGCACATCAAAAATCCACTACATACATCCGAACATTTGTTTATCTCAAATCGAAGGAAGCCATTCCGCGCAACTACCATACACCGGTTTAGTTCATGTTGATCCTCGTTAAGCTTCGTCTACCATTTTGACTTCTACATCAACACATGTCAGGCAGCCTTCAGGTTCAATTGGCTAAACTTGGTGAGTTCGTTCCATTTTGTAAATTTTTATCTTTTCAAACCAGTAACGTTGGGAGATTACCTTTTTGTGGTGCGTTACTGGTATAAGATCTACCACCGCACCCTAGTCATGACAACTTCATACTAGGGAATCAGGATTTTCCAGTAATCAGGACAAGAGTTAGTGCTCATGCCCCAACCATCAGAAGAAAATGGAGTATCACTTAAACATTCTAGCTTTGATGCTCCCAACGATCAACCAATCATATAATTACCAAAATCGGGACTTTTCATCCATTTATTGGATTCTGAAGCATCGTGTTTAAATCTTCGATTTAAACAGGCCCGATGTTTTCTGAATCATCATTCTGAATTTCCCATGATGCTTTTAAGAACATTCGTGTGATGTCTCGCCTCATGTTTAAGCACTATTCGCTAAGCGCTCACTAATTCCGTGACTTTAAATCTCCTCGATATGAAAGGACCTGGGATGGATTCCACGAGTTTCTGCTCAGTAAGCAAGAACGACTGTTTAAGGCAGCTGAGTTTCTCATATCTCAACATACTGCATCAAATTGATGCTATAACCATAAATACCAGATGAATAAGCCACTTCACAGCAAAAAAAGTAATATCGATCAATGTAATTCGAGCTGATGTATGAAATAATGATGTAATAGCAAAAAGCAGATACAATATTACATCAATGGATGTAATTTTGTTCGCAAAATCGATGTACATCGTACAACGTTATATTACACAACCGATGGATTGACCTGGTTGCAGCAGTTTGGATGTAATATTCAACATTTTTTTTTCTGTGTTCTGATAGACGATATTAAAAACCCGGAGACATAAAGCTACGATAAAGCGCTTAAGTCTTCATTAAATTCGTAAAACAGGAACAGATCCAATTAAGCCTCCATATTTTTTCGATGTTTTTTTCCAATTTATTGAAACAAGTTGCACAAAATTTGGTCACATTTCGAGTTTAGGAGAAGGAACAATTAAAAACTCATACTAACAATATTATTGCAATCAAATTTAAAAAAAAGGAGAAGAGAAAAGTGAAAACGATAGTAGTTCATGTCTGGCAACATGAGGTTTTTCAAGCGGACTGACGTCTCCGGCAGAAATCAACTATGTTCTCGATCCAGGATTGAGTATATGTACTTTGTTCCGTTCCAATTGAGATTTTCCACGTTCAACAGCGAATTCGTACGTTTTTTTCCTACTACAACAAAAAACTGATAGGGAAACGAAAGATAAAAGAAACATACCGAAAAACAAGCGACGAAATTTCATCAATTTGTGTCTGCACTTGTTCAGTTCATACGACGAGCAAACGATGTGACCCTGAAACTCTTTCATGCGAATAAGATTGGATGGACCCACGATTTTATGCTCAACAATATTTTTTGTTTACGAAAGTACACCATGAATAAAAATCAACTATTTGTTTTGCTTCTTTAATTTTTTTATATGTTTTAGGGGACAATGAATGTCACCTGAATAGAAATGATATGTAGAGGCCAGAAATCGATGTATAATCATTTGGGAATCCAAAATGGTGTGTTCCGGTTTACTGAAAACCCTCAAACACCATACAACCATACACCATACACCCACATACAATATCCATATTTTCGGAATAGGAACGACATATAGAGGCAGGAAATCGTTGCCTAGCTATTGTATAATTTCAGATGGGGACTTTCGGTTTATGGGAAACCCTCAAATACCTTACATTAAGCATATTTTCGGCATGCGAACGACAGGTAGAGGCTGGAATTCATTGCCTCATCATTTAAAATTTTAAAAACGAGGCTTCCAGTTTATTTACTTCTCGAATGAAGACGACATGTGGGGGCAGGAAATCGTTGTCTGCTTATTTTGGAATCCAAGATGCCAACTTCAAATTAACATAAATCCCACAATGCATATTTTCAGAACAGAAATCGATGTCTGACTCTTTTTGGAATCCAATATGGCGCTTTCCGTGTGTGATAAAAATGCGAGTTTCCTACTAATCGTCTTGGTGTCCTCAGTGCACTTATGCCTTATGATGCAAGCAATAAGTGCTCCGAAGATACCAAAATAATTTAACGGAAACGTGCACTTTTATCACACTTTTTGCATTCCACTTTCAGATACATTCAGCAATATTATTATCATTATTAATTTGCAAAGAGTCGTTACATATAAAACATAATGAATTCCATATCAATATTTTGAAAGTCAATTTTCATCCTGATAGTTGAATTAATAATGAGAGAAGGCATGATAGTGCAGCCGCTTATGTATTTTTGTGTACTTCTTTTGAAAAAACCGGGGAATTCCCGCTACTGATTGGCAGACTATAAACAGACTAAAGTATCAGTTTGCTCTTCTATAGCCACACGCTGCGGTAGTCTAATACTAGCAATGAATCGGAAGACAGTGCCTGTGGTAATTTTGCTTTTTTGTTGCGTGCTTGGGTATCCCCAAAATGGAGTACAAATTTATTATCGAAAAACTACAGTCGACCCAATTGCAGATTTTTTCTCTAGAAGCTGTGATTTGCGATCTGCAACCTGTGTGGAGCGTGGTGAATGTGGAATTGAGTAAGATATATGATTAGCTGCAATACTGGTCTTAACTATATAATATCGTGATTTGTTCATACTGAGTTCCATGAGATGTACATGTTCCGCATGTGCATTCAACATTGGAAGCTGGTTGATAATTTTAAGTTAAACGCTTTATTGTTGTACACAGCAAAAAAATAATTTTGATATCACGTCAAAGTGGATGCACTACAATCATGTCGAAAATATGGTGTAATATTACTTGCTAAAAAGGACAAAATTATCATTAATACAATGCATGAACCGACATTACGCTGCTTTTACTGCATTTGTTTATTTATGTGGTCATAAAAATTACATGAAATTTTCGACATGATTGTAGTGCATCCACTTTGATGTGATATCAAAATTATTTTTTGCTGTGTACCTGCCGTTCAATAAAATGATACTTTTTTAAGTGCAACGAACCAAATAAGCTTATTAGTTGTCAAAAGAAGAACTGTTATGCTGCACAGCAAAAAATAAATTTTGTTAATTACATCCAAGAGGATGCACTTCAATAATGTCGAAAATCTCATGTATTTTTTATAGCCACAAAATAAACAAATGCAGTAAAAGTAGCGTAATGTCAGTTCATGCACTGTATTAATGGTAATTTTGTCCTTTTTGGCAAGTAATAATACACCATATTTTCAACACGATTGAAGTGCATCCACTTTGATGTGATATTAATTTTTTTTTACTGTGTGGGAACGGGTGTTGCTTAATCTCTCGTTTAAGTGCGGCCCTGGTCACTCGAAACAGTTCTCTTCGTTCTTCTCTGTCTGCTTCCGTTCTTGCTCTCTGAACACGTCTTCTGGCTCTGAGACAACTAGCGCGAAAAGTGCGTAACAACTACACATGAAGATTCCGCTGATTTTGGCGATCATGAAACCTTCGTATGAGCTCGCAACCACTTCTTGAATGGGGTATCTGCCGATAACTTGTATAGAAGCCATCCCAGCTCTATCCGCCACCCAGTTACCGTTATCGGGAGGGACTCGATGGTTCCGCAATGATTGCAACGTCGCACTTTGTTTCTGTTGTCGACTGCCACAACAGTTGCTGAGCAATGTCGCAATGATTGAGGTTTATTTGGGTTACCTTCATTATTGCTGGCCCACCATCGCCTTCTTGAACTCTGGGCACCTGAAACTTCCCGTCACATGGCCGTTTCCGTCCTCCTTTTTGCAGAGCATGCACCTCGGTTGCTTTGTGCAGTCTTTTGCAACGTGCCCCTTCTCTCCGCATTTCCTGCACAGATCAGATCTGTCTGGGCCTTTGCAGTTTCTCGCCTGGTGACCGAAGCCCATGCATTTGTAGCATCTCTCCATTTTCTTAGATACCCGAGGATTAGCTTTCAACGGGCACACTGACCACCCAACCTTGATTCGGCCTGTCTTCAGCAGCTCGTTAGCTGCGTCCGAAGGATGTCGTATCAACGCCGTCTGCGTGCCACCATACGCCTTCCTCAACCGAATTGCCATCGGTACGTCTCCCAGGTTGCATTGCACCTTCAGCGCACTCTTCAACTCGTCTTCTGTTGTGATCTCGTCCAGATCCCTGCGCTCGACCACTGACTCCTGGGATAAGGCTATTACGTTCGCCGTCTCACCAAGAGATTTTTCGACGAGCTCCTTAAAAGCTGCGCTCTTAACCGTAGGATCCCTTTTCAGCTCAAATAGCATCTCGCCTTTCTGGGTTCGCCTGGTTTTCACCACGTTCTCGCCTAGTTGTTTCAACTCCGGATCCTCTCTCACTTTCCGGAGGAGTGCTGCGTAGGACGTTTTGTCCTTCGCCTCAACAACCAGAGCGTCACCCTTGCTTTTCTCCCTACGAGGCCTAGACTTCTCCTTATTCTTCCTGTCTTCCTTCTTCTTCTCTTCCTTTTTCCTCGCTTCCTCTTCCTTCTTCCTCACTTCATCTTCTTTCTGTTTTTTCTTCCTCTCCTTCTGGTCCTCGACTTTACGCCACCCACCATTTTCTCCCATCTCCTTGATGCCTTCCTCGTCCTTGCGTTTTTTGGGCTCCTCCTCATCTCCTGGCGTGTCCCTATCTCTCTTTTCAGGACGTGGATTTGTGGGTCCCTTCGGCGTCTCATGTGCTTCAGCCAGACTTATGCCCTCCTTGGCCTCCCGGAGAGCCTTTTCGGCATTTTCGGCTCTTTTTCTGCACTCATGGAATTCCCGATCTGCCACTATTATGCCGGATTTGATTCCAGTCACAAGTTGCTTGATCTCTTTGTGTACGTTGTTTTTATCCTTTACGAACACATATAGATCATCGATCTTCCTCCTGACCTCTGTCATTTTGGTTCTCCCAAACTGCGGTTCTTGTTGCTTGCCACTGCTGGATTTCGGTGTGAATATTTGGCATGGCACCGCACCTAGCTGCTCTCCTTGGGATCCATGCTGATCCACTTGGAGTATGCTGCTACTGGAACTCGCTGTGGTCACCTGGTTTGACGCTCCTCCGTTTTCACTATCTGGCGTCTTGCCGTCGTCCTTCATATTTCTTTTGGTTTTTTCATTTTCATCTTTTTTGTTTTTTTCTCCGATTTCCTCCATTCTCCGGGCCGTTATCTCCACTCGTTGTATGTAGTCTCCTATCATGATCTCATGGTTATCTATGCAAGCAGGGAGGCCATGCTATGGTTGACACGGTCCTTCATGGGGGCCGTGTTCAGAGCCAGATCGGCGTAAGTCAGGAATGTTACATCTGAGCCTACTACTCACCAATCACCAATTGGTGACGAGTTTTGAACGTATCCGGAGGCCTGCCAAGGTTTTACCAGGACGGGGGCAGCCGCACTAATAGCCCACTCGCCATTTCAAGAAGGTGTCACCCTTCTTTACTTAGGGAGCAGAATAGCACGACTGTCAGCCCTGTAGCGTGGTATCCAATCCATTATGCCGTGTCGTGTCCATAGTTCCATGCCGTATCCAGTATACCGTAATAAGGATCTTACTGGCGTCGATCCTAATGTGCCGGTTGGCACTCCTGCGGGTTGACGAAGTATTTCCTCTATCGCCGTGTTATGGTAACCGCGCCAGTGTTCGCGTCGCACCCCCTCACTTTGCTATTGTCAGAAGGACAGCATTGCCCAGGCTACACCACGGGGAGGTGTGAGGTAAGAACTTGTGAGAACCAGAGCTAGGTTGTCAACTCACCATTTGTAACCCATGTGTGTGTGTGTGTGTGTTTGTGTGTGTGTGTGTGTGTGTGTGTGTGTGTGTGTGTGTGTGTGTGTGTGTGTGTGTGTGTGTGTGTCTGTGTGTGTGTCAGTGTGTGTGTGTGTCTGTGTGTGTGTGTGTGTGCGTGTGTGTGTGTGTGTGTGTGTGTGTGTGTGTGTGTGTGTGTGTGTGTGTGTGTGTGTGTGTGTGTGTGTGTGTGTGTGTGTGTGTGTGTGAGTGTGTGCGTGTGTGTGAGTGTGTGTATTCCATCTAAGCCCCACTGGCCGCCACTGTTATTATGGAGGAACTCTCTCTACAATGCCGCATTTATGGTCATTGTAGACAGCTTTAGTCCCGGAGTTAGAAGGTGATAGCTCTATTGCAGATCCAGCAACCCATTTCAGAGTGACTGGAGAGTCACACCCATTCCGAGGTTACTTTCACTCACAATAAGCCCCGCATGTATGCATCACCGTTATCAAATGGATATTGGTTATATATACACACTTCCAGGTTCGAAAATATTATTTTCAAACCTGGCATGTATTTAGTGTAATTTTGATATTTAATTTAGCCGCCACCGTTAATTGCTTCTTTTGGAATCCCTTGGAGTGTTTCTTTAACGCTTCGTATTTCATTCCGTGCTTCGCCGGCATTTTCCTTCCGTAGATCGCCCTTGGTTGGTTCTAACATGATTCCGCCTTTTCCGGGGTTTTCTTGTTTTCTTAGGGAGATAAATCCGCACTAATTTCCGTTCCAGGTTCGATGTTGACTCCTTCCTCGTTGGTTGGTGTGGTCGGTTTCATGTCCACTATATTAATTATATGTCCACTATCTTGCCATGGTGATCTGGGACGAGGCTCACGTCCAAAGTCGCTGGTCCACCGAGTGCTCGTGTGTGAAAAGAGAGTGAAAGAAATACGAAAGGGATCAGTAAGAAATGACAGTTTCATCAGATTCCCCAACTAACCATACTCCAGCAAAGTAAGAATATACAAGCTATATTGTGACTATATGGTTACTTGGGTACTCATATGGCCGTCAGAATGGTTCATCGGTTGCGAAGTGAAGTATTTCTGAAAGTGATGTGTTATATTTCTAAATGTTTTGATTTTATCCTTACGTTACCTCGATGTTATATCACAGACATACATACACAACACATTGAACGCCATCTATAGTATATACTTTGATGGGCAATACACTCAACAGATGATTGTAGTGTGTAAACGTCAAATGCTAGGTAATTGATTATGTGCACAACAAGTGGCGGTACTACCAACTAAGAAACATTTAAATTGACAGTTAAAAGCGACTTCGATAAACGTTTTAAGAGTGTTATGTCTGCTTGACTGTGATCATACCTTCACTATCGCAACTTCGGGTAATCTGCACTGCACTTTTCCAACTGCAATTACTCTCTCATACCCGAAATGTACCACGACCAAATTGGCACAACGACGCCCTATACGCTCTCTGACCGAAGCGCAGGGAAATCCTGATATGGAAAATGTAGTCCAATATTACATCCTTTTTCTTACTAGTACTTAGATTCTGTTACTCATGAATGAGTCAAAGTTAATCATTAATGGATAACAGATACTCGTTAATGGTTAAAATATTTACTCTTTTAATGCGCCACTTTGCTTCAAAATGGTTCTTTTTTAACCATTATTGGGTATATCCAAATTAGCGTGTAGCTAACATTGAACACTGAAGGATTTTGTTTTGTGGTAAAGCTATTACCACAGACAAGCAGACATAACACTCACTATCACATTGCTTGCATTTGTCATGGTGGCGCCACACTGAAGCGATAAGCAAGCCACTACATTTTGAACTTATCAGTGATGTCAGTTCTTTTTAAGGTCAAATTAATAGATGTCAGCTCTTGAGAATGATAAGGGGACCAAGGCATCCCACTGAAGACATATACAGTAATAACCCGATTTTGTGAGCCGCCTTTTTGAAAAACTTTTCTAATGTTCTACCCATGCGCTTTTTCAGTGGTTGTATTGCACCAAAGGCCTCCCTTAGCTCAGTCGGTAAAGGCGCAGCTACAAAGCAAGACCATGCTGGAGGTGGCTGGGTTCGATTCCCAGGTCGGTCTAGGAATTTTTCTAATTGGAAAATGTCTCGACTTCCCTGGGCATAGAAGTATGATTGGACTTGCCACGCAATTATACCAATGCAAAAATGGTACAGGCATCGAAAGCTCTCAATTAAAACTGTGGAAGTGCGATATGCAATAAGCTTGAAATGCGGAGAAGAAGAAGATGAATTGCACCAATGTATGCTCTTTACACCTATCATGAAGATGCATGAGAATGATTTAGAATTTAGATTTTATGAAATTATTTAATGATAAAAGTTTGATGCGCGGACGGGCCGACAAAATCGAGTCATTACTATACCACATACTAATTTGACGAATACAGAATACATATTGTTTGCTACGTACACAATAAAGTCATGAGCCACCGCTCACACCGCAAAAAAAAGCATTCATTAGTGATGCATTACCACGTTTAAAAAATTGTTTCCAGCAAAAGAAAAATCATACTAAATAATCAAAACAAATCCTTAAAAAGGACTAAGCTTCTGAGAATTTCTCAAACGGATTCTTATTTCTGCAAAATTTAATCAATTCTATAGATCTACGGAAAATTTCGTAGAACCGACATCACTGACTTCCATCTGTTTTGTTTTTATTCAACACAGCTGACGCGGTGACATAACAAGGGAAAAGCAACTAGTGAAAAAATATCATGAACGAGGGATGCTCCGGTTTCAAAATCATGCTTGGGAATGTGCATAATAGAGGGTGATGGTGTGCCTGCAAAATACGCTTGACGATATTTTTTGAAGAATTTTCTTCTAAGAGTTATGTCTGTTTGTCCGTGCTATTACTGAAGCCGTCATTTAACCTAGTCCTATGACAAAAAAGTCGAGATCTCCTTGATTGTTCTGAGATCACACAACAAATTATGTTAAACATGGTGAACGAAGATAAGATTTAGAGTTTTTCTTTTCCTGAAACATGATTTAAGATGCTAACCTATTAACAGTTCAATTCCTATCGACCTGCATCCCCCACCGACACTTCATTGTATTTTTGACATTCTGAGGGTCTCCTTGCTGCCCTTTTTAAGTTTCTCCAGTCCATTCTGAAGTACTACAAAGTGCCCTGAACTTCTTTAAAATTCTGTGAACTTTTAAATGAAGATCCTTGATATTTTATTAGAATAATAAATTATTAGAATAGTCTTTCTGAAGCTCTTTTGAACTTTTCTGAATTTCTCTTGAGCTTATCTGAAAAACTCTGAGGATTTTTACACCACCATATAGTTTCTTGTGGTTCTCAGAATGTTGCTAAATTTACCAGAAACTCAGTGATCTTTACATTCCAGAATTTGCACCTTAAATTTTTAAATATGCCTGAGGTTCTCTTAACTGGAAGTCATTGAACTTTTCCGAGATTTTCTATGGTAATCAGGGGGTTATATTGAAGAAGCTATGATGCTCGGGGAACTTCTGAGAGGTTCGGTTAACTATTTACCAGGCAGGTTCAGTGGACTGCGTTGATCAGAAGCATGCCTCAGAGAAAATCTACGAATTTTAGAGCTGTTCCGTTGCGATGGTCGCGTGCGGGTATTTTTACCCTAAATTTGACCCGTAGCGGGTTCGGATCGGGTACTGAAAAAAAATAATAATCTGAGTTTCAATATAATTTAAAATTAGTAAAATCATCAACACAATGGAATGTAAACGTGTGTGATATGTGACGCTACATTTATGTATATCATATTGTAACATCGATTTTTAGTACTTTTTCAAATTGCGTTTGTAAAGTTTAAATACATGTTTATTGTTTTTTCAGAAACTTTTCCAAAGCTGAGTGTACCAATAAGGCGCAGGTCTGTTGCTTGAAACAAGGCGATGAAAATAGTGGCACGATAGTTTTCCCTGAAGCCAGTTCTCGGAATCCCGCAATAATGACCACTAGGAGGCAAACAACAACAATTCCAACAAGAACTACTACAACATCGACTACTACCACTACTACAACATCGACTACTACCACTACTACAACGGAAGAACCCATCGATGAATGGCTAACGCCAGACTGCGGTACTCAGCAGTCGATAGGCACCGGCGTGACCGGTATTAGAGATTCGAATAGAGGAGAATTTCCTTGGAATGTTGAGATTTATTCGAAAAATAAGAACGATTTTGGAATAGTTCAGAACGTTTTTCTCTGCGGGGGAACATTGATTGATAGTTTCATTGTCCTCACATCGGGAAATTGTGTGACTTCAAATAATATTTCCAATTTGTATGTAGATGCTGGGGTTTGGAATGTAGAGGATGTCGATGAAAAGCGTCAGGTAAGTTTATATCAAGGGTATGCTGTGACAGCCAATTAAAATCCAACATATAACCCATTTACTTCACATTGATTTTGGAACTATGCATTTGGGTACGCACTTTCTGGTTGGTTAACCTCAAAACTGGTGCAATGCAAAGGGCTCATTTGGAGCAAAGAACTAATTTCGGCATATCGTTTCGATCTGTTTTCAATATTTTGTCAAGGCAATGAGTATTGAGTAACGTTCTGATTAATTGCAAGCCTAATAAACTCCTATACTGGTGTTTTATGATGATCAAAATAATAAAAATAAAAACATTGGACATATTGAATCTATGATGCACATGCAAAATTTTGTTCATTGCATCCCTCTGGTTAATATGCAGTGCTTTTCCGTTATGTTTGTACTTATTAAACTGATTTCTACCTTCCTAACGTTGTCCTTGCTCGCTTTCTACTCTCTATATACAATTTTCACACTGCCGTACACTAACGGAACTATCAATTCTATACTTTCATCTCCTCATCTACACTCAAAAAATTCCACACGTTTGATCAAAGTGTTTAAACACTTGATTTTCTAAATGCACAATCACATTCACTTTAAGTGTGTTTCACCTTGGTTCAATGTGTTATACACGTTAATTTATAGTGTTTCAAACTTTGAAATGTTGAAAATCTTTCACTATCTATTCAAGTGTATTGCACATTGAATCACACTACTGTTCAAAACAGATGGATTTAAAGTGTTTTGCATTGCAATGCGATGTGAATTGCTTGCTCGAAAACAAGAGTTGTGACTTTATCCTATCAACCCGCCTCATATATGAGAACAACCGTGGCACAGTGAGGTCGAACGAAGACTCCGGCAGCAGCATACCCCAACAGTCCATGATCGAATCCCAAATTAGACCCATTAAAAAGATATGTGAAAGCTCTGGCGTCTGGCAGTTCTGTTTATATATTGTCGATTCATTTTTAGAGTCGGTTAAGTAGAAGTCGATAAAGTAGAATATTGTAGAATATTGAACAATGATGTGCAAAGCGATTGATTTCACCAAATGAGGCACATAGAATCCAAGTGTGTCACAATTCAAATCCATAGTGTTCAGGCATAATTCATAACATAAGATTCACACATGAAATGGATGTGTTTCACAATAAGCGCAAAATTAAGTGTGAGACACATGATGGTGACGTGTGGAATTTTTTGAGTGTATCATATAAAAATTACCACTGTTATGTCTGTTATGTAAATCGTTGGCTTCACGCAGAAGTAATACTAAACATATAGTAAAAGTGGTACTTATTGTTCATTATATAAGCAGCCTTTCGATGGTGTAGTCAATAAAATCGTGGGATACCCATTGGCGTAGCTAATGGGGAATCTTAGGGTGCCTGGCCCCTTCCAGAATGATCCAGGCCCGCTCCAGAAGTTAACAGACCCGAGCAAAGTCTTTTAACAAAATTATACCAAATCGATTTGGGGGAAAAAAAAAATACCTGTTGCAATTGGCAAATGAAAGTTAGCGACCGTGGAAACTATGAAAGAGATGATGATTTCAAAATGTTGCATAGTGAGATATAGGAGTAAAATCATAAAATACTTTTATTTTACTTTAAATTTTCTTTAAATCTGGTTTCTGCTATGGTGGCAACTAGATATCAGATAAGAAAATATGTTTTCAAATATTATAGGTCTATTGACTACTCAATACTGGCAATACTCCTACTACTACCTTGAGTTTTCTACTAATGTATCAATAACTAGATATTTTATAAATAATTTGTTAGCAAAATAAATGCATTTTAAGCTTGCGCTCGCATACCTCCTTGTGGAAAATTATGAAATTATCACCACTTTCATAGTTCTTCTATTCTCTACGGGGGGTATTTTGAAGTTGCCAATTTTGGGTTCCCAATTTGCATTTGCATAAGCAGTAAATAGTATTTATAGTTTCGTTGGGTTTCGTGCCATTAAAAATTCGAAGTGGCAACCTTAATAAACAAATACCATTAACGAACTGTATCCCGGATGGGTAAACTATCCCACAAATGGTTTGGACCCTGAACACGTCGTTAAGGGGGTAGTCCACTCTGGCGGCATGAAAAATAGGTCATTTTCACGATTTTTTTGAGGGTAAATAACGATCAATTCAAAAAAAGAAATGCATGATTTTGTCAATTGAAATGTCCTCTTTAATTGAGATTTTTTTTTGGCGCGATTGGATGTCTCCTGTAGCCGCTGCACCAGGTTCCCCAGGAGACCTCCCGTCTGAGTCGTCGCGGGGCGGGACGTCTGGCGGTCACACTACTGGAGCTGGAACAACAATTTTTTGTGTGGTTATTCTGTGATAGATGACCCGGTCTTGTACTTAGCCGTTTTTGATTTGGCTGAAAAATAAAAATTTGGCGACGTTTTGAAAAAAAAAACAGTCCGTTTTTGTACCCTAAAATTGGAGATAAAAGCTTTGATTGAGTCATTTTTGATTCTTTTGAAAATCGGCTACGTACAAGACTGAGTCATCTATCAGAGAATAACCACAAAAAAAATGTTGTTCCAGCTCCAGACGTCCCGCTTACTTAACTCGAAAATTCATTCGCCGTTTAAATCGAATGAGCCGTTTCTAAAATACAGCGCCCGCCAATTTTGAAAACATCGTTTAGAGATAATCGCGTTTAAAGTTGGAACTACTAAGACACGCCGTTTCGCCGGTAACGGGCGGGTACTCCGATGTCACTTGCGGACTTGCAGTCAAGTCTATGTCAAAGTAGACATTCCAAAGTATTTTTTAGCCAAAACAAAAAGATTTTTTGAAATTTCCAGAGTGGACTACCCCCTTAATTCGTATTCCTGCCGCCTATGTGGCACTCGAATATTTCTTTTGAACGGAGAGTCCTACAAGGGGTTTTTTTTTGGCAAAGTTATGTATTTTATAGTTTTGATAAATGTTTTGCAACTCATCAAATACTTCAGACTTACTGAACGTGAGATATCGGTGTTAAAAATTTCCTCTAGAAAATAATTATCACGATTTTTTAACGTTTTCTGCTTAGAACTGTAAGAATAATACGCAGTCCTTTATCAAAATGCTCAAAGTTTTACAATTATTACAAATTATTCACCCTAGCGAGGATGTAAGATTCGCTTACGATTATTTGGGATTCATCATCAGAGGATGTTGTTGGAGACCGCATGAACCGAGGATGCCCTCCATGTATGCGGTGGGTGGTACCATCCACCCACCGATATTTCTTGTTTGTCCTTCAACCAATTACGTTGAATTTTTGTACATGATTGATATCAACCATGAACTAAGGATCTACAGAAAATCAGTTCAATTAGTTGACAGCCGAGACAGGTACCACCCACCACATATATGGAGGGAATGCTGTACTCCACTATTCAGTTCTATCAACAATGTACTGTACACCAGGCTTTTAATTTTCGCCTATAAAACACCCTTTTTATGGAAAATTAGGCCGATGTCTCACTTTAGGTCTGAGGTCTTTGATGTCTTGGACAACATTTCAGGTAGGTATACGGACTAATCAGAAAACACCAAAAGTTGGCCCTTCATAAACTGAGCAACTTTGCTTAAGACTGAAAATCTGTAGAATGTATACTCACGGTGCTAGAGGTTTTGGCCGTGCTACCGGGTTCACTGCCTCATTGTGCGACGCGACTGCTCGTGTAGCTTTTTTTGATGCAACTGCTGGAAGGTTAAATCACATGATAATTCAAAAACAAGTACACTGGTGGTTATAACAAATGCCCAGGACCACTTTGAACACATCTAGACATGCTCCGGGTACCCCAGGGGAAGTGACCAGTTTCTGAATTGGACCATAACCCACCATGCAGCACGTAATATCACATGAGAATTAAAAATCAAGTGCAATGGTGGTTTTATCATGAGTCCAGGATCACATTAGATACCGTACATGTTTTGGGTACACCTGGGGAAGTTTCCAGTTCATTTCACTGGTCAAAACCCATCATTCGACACATGATATGGATACGTAAGAAGTGTCAGATCTCCCCGGAGGTGGATAAATTCAGGTTTTTTTATTTAGCATTACCAATGCCAAATTTTGGAGTTATGAATATGGAAGAGGATAAAGCATGTACAGTACACCCCAAAAACCGGTCTTCGAGAAAATAATACAGCAGCTTCATCAGAAACTACCTTGCTTATCTTGTTGGATATAATGTTATGCAGCATTGAATCATCCTATTTAGGTTTCATATTCAACAGAGGGATTTTTTTCCTTTTCTCTGTCACTTTGTTTTAGAACAAAGCATTTTTTAGAAATTTTGATTTTTGGAAATGAAGTAGTAGGGAAAATGGATGTAATGTCGGTATAAATGCCCCTAATTTGGGCCCATACATAAATTCAGCAATCGAATAAATTTCCAATAGCGGCCAAAAATATTCATTAGTACCGTCCCAATGACGCGTTCATCTAGATAAAATTGATAAATAGCATCCTTATGAATGTGGGCGTCTTAGTGGAATACCTGTATAATGAGAGAGAGAGAGAGAGAGAGAGAGAGAGAGAGAGAGAGAGAGAGAGAGAGAGAGAGTGAGAGAGAGAGAGAGAGAAAGAGAGAGAGAGAGAAGGATTAGTAATTTCCATTTAATTAGTAATTTCCATCCAACCTTGAGGTAGTGGAATTAAATGGAAATTACTAATCCTTTAATATCTAATGATAAATAGCAGTTTTTTAGCGATGGGCCCAATCTTAGATCCATAGGCCAACATTTGAGCCATTTCCCCTACATTTTATTTTATATGCTGTAGGGTAAATGACGGCTTCGGCATTTATTTACTGTTTCCGGTAGCTAAAAAAACGTCAATGGGTATTTTCATACCACAACACATTATTGAATGCATCTAAACTATCCCTCAGTGTTTCAGCTTCAGGTCGATTTATTTTATGACCCTTTTACCAGAGTTACCGTGAAATGAAGCATACCTAACACAAAATGCTTTTAGAGTTGCCGATAATAGAACAACTGTCTATCATACAGTTTAAGTGGAGAGACTGCCGAACAGCAAGAGGTTGCCGATCCATTCCATTCCGTATAGAGCAGGTAGCAACAAACAATGTTAACAAACAAACATATTCGTATTGTGCGTAACGCAGTGATAATCCCTATAGACGTGCAGACGCTGCTTTAATTGACGAACATACGTAATATCTCCTATTTAATGTATGAATCACCGTATACCGATTCCTTTTCACCAATGCCTAAAAGGTTGCAGAATTATAATGATATTTAGGGGGAGACCCCGGCGTAGTGGTTAACATCCATACCCCTCACACCAAAGTCACGAGTTCAAATCTCACCTCCAGACAAGTCAAAAATGACCCAATAACACTCTTAAGACTATAAAAAAATAATGATATTTAATATTAATTCTTGAAAAATGCTACCTTTCTTACATTATGTCAGTCTTTGGTCATTCTAAGGTAAAAGTTAGAATTATTTATTGCCTTTGTACACCAACTGATGAACCTATCAATCGTGACCCTCCCTGAATTCTACACTGACGCAAATAGACTTAAGAATTTCATAAGGCTTGAATTATGCACGACACATATGAATTTCATAAGCGCGACTTATGAATTATTTTCGTCTAACATGAGGTAGCTCTTATAGGCGTATACCATTCAAATTTGCAACAACTATTTTTTTGTCATCATTATTTTTCATAAGGCAAATCAGTGAAATTCATACTGATTCCTTGTGGCTAAAATTCATAAGTGGATCTTATGGAATTCTTACGTCCATTTGCCTCAATGTATGAAACTATATAATAATATCGACAGTAAGCATGCATAAGGGCGTTTACGCGATGATCGATGATCTTCTTCGATTTTCTCTTTGCATTGCTACAGCTAAGCGATTTTTTTTCAATGCAGAGTTGTAACAGGTTGTATTGGCTATCAAAGCAACAGCAAACGCACCGAGAAACGTTATTTCTAACGAGTTATTAAGAAAAGATTAAATCGACGAAGACTGGGATTGAATCCAGGCCCTTTGGGTTGAGAGGTAATCACGCTTTGCACTACACCACCGGCACCGGTGTAAACAGGAAGATAAAAACATTAAAAAATTGCATTTTATTAAGGAAGTAGTTAACAGTCTTTCATTATATTCAATGTGAATTATGGGTAATATTCGGTTTGACATTTATAGTAATAACTTCGAACTAACAGTTGAATTTACCATTCCAGATGCGTAAGGTGGAAAAGGTTATCAGACACCATCAGTTTCAACAGACGAAGAGAGTATCCAGCTTGGCTCTGCTGGTTTTGGATGATCAGGTAGACTTCTCTCGAACAGTTAATCGGATCTGTTTGCCAGAAGCTGATACAGACTTCAGCGAAAGTACGTGTTTTCTTACTGGATGGGGAGGAACTGGAGAAAATCCCAGTGAAACCATTCGACCCAAGATGAAGGTTGTAGATATGGACCAACTAAATCACAAGGACTGTCAACACCAAATCCGCCGGACCATGCATTCATTCGCCTTGCACGAAAGTTTCCAATGCGCTCGTGAAGAGTCGGAGAACCATATTTGTCCCTTCGATGTTGGTTCACCGTTGATCTGTACGATTCCGGGGCAAGATCACCAATTCTACCAAGCGGGTATATTTGTTTGGAATCAGCACGTGAGCAGCAACGGTAACGCAGATTGTACAAACAACAGTGGCGTGGTGAATCTCTTCACAAATATACAAAAATTTAGAAGATGGATCGATACTGAAATGGAGAAACTCGAAAGGAACATACACATCTACAGGCCACAATTGAATGATGAAAGTGATGAAACTGAAGTTTAAATCCTGATAATATATGATTTAATTATGCATTCTTCTTACTACTGGATTGGTAACCAATGTATGTGCCGAAATTCAATGCTACGGGATAATTTGAAAGTTTACTTGTCTATTAACTACACAGTTAAAAAAGTAGTATAAATTTCTGTTTAGTACGATGCACATAAATGGAGCGTCGACAACGAAACAATAACAATAAAAGAAGGAAAACAATGGATACGGCCCAGACAACCAGAAGTCGTATAACAATGTACAGAGAGTATCGTAAATTGCTACAGTTTAAATCAAAATCGCATATAAGAATGGCATACCTCGCATTATGGTTAAGTTAAATCGTATAGAATGCAAATTTCCAACCTATATGCGATGACTCATTTTTCCGTCGTACTGTATCACAAATTAAATCGGATTACATCGTAAGACTTTTCAAAATGAATTTGTTATTACAGATTAAGTCGTATATGATGTTAAATCAACTCGTTTAAAATTAAACTAAAATATGCACTTATATGGCCTCTACTTTTGTACGTATAAGCCATTGATTTGCATTCTATACGAATTGTTTGTTTGTATATATGTTTGTATATCACGAAAACAATTCTGAATATATGTGCATTCTGGTTGTCTGGGGACGTAACTCTAACCTCAATCTATTATAGTCGCTATATTTATAGTCTGGCGGATAGAATATCGGGAACCAATTCAGCTGTCAAATAGCAGATCAAATTGAGCATATCACGACGAACAATAGAAGAGAGCACATAAGCTTTTGCTAAGAAAACTTCGGATAGCCTTTTCTCTACACTCTAGGCTTACCTACGCAACCTACTGTTAATTTGCGTTTGGTTGGCGAGGAAAGCACTATCAAACTTTTGTTAATAAAAGTTGAATAGTACCGTTTCAATGGTTGGTCTTTATTCTATTGAATTGCTTTCACTTCTGATAGATCGAATTTTTATCCGCCAGACTATAAATGTAGCGACTATCCAATCTACCTGTTCAACAACTATATTGGTTTAAATCGATACAAATTTGTGAAACTAGAAACCCTTATGTATTTTGGGACCGATTTCAATATAGCTATGGCTTTAAACTACGATTTCAAAGTTAGTTGTTGAATGGGTAAAAAGTGAGTCTTTGCGACGCCAGTAAATGGATGCAATATCTAAATTAAGAAAATGGTCTCGTTTTCTACCAGTTTATTGTAGTTTTTGACTTTGTTTTTGGAAATAACTGTGGGATCACGGGCGAGAGTCTCTGTTGCTAGAACACTAAAATACATCTACAGACCTAAGCTCCATTTATTTTGTATCTGAGCAGCAACGTCCTTGCATGTTGTATAGTTTGCTAGCAGTTTCTCAGATGAACTAGTGAATATTGTTATACATTTAATTCTGTCCATGATTTTCATTTCTATGATTTTATCCACAGCTGGGATTAGTACAGAATTTTCAACACCATCACGTTTTTCATTGATTTTTTTTTGTCAGAATTTCGCGTAAAACTAAAAGAGTTAATTCCACGGCACGGCTGGCGCTTTCTAAACAAACGGGATACTAAAAACTTTTAACAGAGAGCAAGATAGTTGCTCAGAGTTACAGGGCTGTTACAAGATTTTCAAAATTTGATCCGTGAAATCCACGATTTCTTAAAAGAAATCCGCGACTTCACATACTAATAAAAAAAAAATGTTTTCATTACCTAAAAATACCATTTGTATACGACTACATGGCATTTCAAGCTTATTGCTTATAGTATATTAAATAGATTTTTGCCTGCTCTCAACTTAGTGTTCTTTGAAGTACTAACACATTTTAATTGAGAGCTTTCTTTGCCTGTACCATCCGATGCCCAAGAAAGTAGAGAAATTTTCCAACCCGAAAAATTAATAGAGCGGATGGGAAAAGAACTCAGTCGCCTCCAGCATGGACTTGCTTTGAAGCTGCGTCTTTACCGACTGAGCTAAAGGAGTATCGTTTGTAAGCATTCAAAAAATAAAAATAAAAAATAACAATGTATCATCTTCAGTTATTTATGTACAGTATAAATTCTGAGTAATTAGTGGACATAATAAAACACCCCTACATTATGAGATTCTATTGAATAATACCGGCCTCGATTTGATGAAAAATTATTTTAAAAAAAATTAATGCATTTTCATTGAAAATTTACCTTTGCGTCTCTGACGTATTTTGCTGTCCTAAATGTTGTAGTTAAGAGCCAAGTTCTAGTTTCCTAATTTTTTTACGGATTCAAACCAAACACCCTGCACATAATCGAGAAATTACTAGAGTTTCATAAGTCACACTTGTTGGTCACGTCGCGGTTCTGTATTTAAACGGATTTTCCTTGGGGTCTGTCAAATGGTGAGACATTTTCATGATATTTTTTTTTCTAATATGAACCTAGCACTTTTCGTTGTCAAGTCATAACCGAATCGTATATATGTGACTTTGCGGATCATTCGCGTCTAATTACTATGTATACCGGAAATTATAGGTTTTCCAAATCGTCCAGGACATCAGTTGATTTGTTCTACTAGATCAACCAAGTCTGCAATAATGTCAGTATCAAAAAATGTCCAATCAGATTCAAAGTGTCTATGTGGATCATGCATAATCTATTTCCGTGTAATTCAGATGTTCAAGGTTCTTCAAATCGTCCTGGAGTTCAGATGATTTATTCTACTAGATCAACCATGACTGGGATAAAGTATGTAGTATAGAAACATATCCAAACAGATTCATAGTGTCTACTAAGCACAACGCGCACTTTACCTCTCTTTCCTGAACGAGTTTAAACTAAAAATGGAATTTTTCTGTCAAAGATGACTTCTAAATTAATTCACCTTTCCAGACGTACCGTTGGATTTGATAAAAAGCCACAAATTGTTGAGATATTGTTTAAAATCTAATACTGCTTCTTGATTCTAAATTCGTTCTACGAGTTTCAATTCCGTCCTAACTCATTGAAACGCCATTAGATTTTCTTCGTCCTACGGATAAACGTAGAAAAAGGGGATTAGTAGGGAACGCTTCTTTTGTTTTGAGAACAATGAGCGTAAATATTCATACAATGCGCTCTAACCGGGTTTATGTTGTAGCTAATGAACTGACGCATCGGAACAAACATATTATTGATTTGTGCACGGTGAAATCATTGATATTATTGATCTTTTCTGATCGATAGAACGGAAATGGGCGATTACGACGAAGTAGAGCTCTACCCTACATGTCATACTGTCTTCCCCCTTGGAGTTACCTATGCTGATATTGCAGCTGGTAGAAATTGAAATCAAAATTTTATTCAGCCATCATAATTCTAACCGAAATTTTGACTGGTAGCATTACTGCTCGTAAAATGGAATTTTTATAGAAATCGTTAATCGATTACCGATATGCTGAAAATTATCTCCATTTTTGAAGTAAAATTAGTTATAATTGTCATGACATTGAAATTCAGTAATGGATTTTAAGTCATTAAATATTTTGAATTGGAATGCTTGATCTCTTAAAAGTATTGAAGACGAGCTCTTTAACTTTTTGAGGGTTCATAACGTGCAAATCGTTGTAATAACTGAAAACTTTTTCACACCTGGTAATAAGGTAAAAAGAGTCTCTAATTATTTCGAATACCATATTGATCGCCTTGATGGAGCCGGTGGTGCCGTTGCCATCAGTATTCATAGGCATATCAAACATCAAATTCTTTCTTCATTTGAAACCAATGTATTTGAAATGTTTGTTTCTGTCGAAACAAAATTTGGACAACTTACTATTAGGGTAGGAACTACTTCGGCCTAATCGCCCATTTTGGGCCTATCGAGCAGAAAACTTCAAATACATCCATGATTTCAGAGTTAACAAGTCACTTATGCGATTGGTACGATACTTTAGTTAATAAGCTACGGAACGAAATCCATGAGAACGCATAATATGACGGTTTGCACCTATTAATCCCAAAAACAAAAGAAGCGCTCCGATCGAATCCATTTTTATCTTCATCCGATAGGCCGAAGTGAATTCATTGGCGTTTCAATGGCATTTCAATGCGTTAGGCCGAGTTTAGAATCCGTAGGCCGAGTTTAGCGTCAAGAAGCAGTGTTAGACTTTTGACAATATCTCAACGATTGGTTTCTCTTTATCAAATTTAACGGTACGTACGGAAAGGTAAATACATTTGGAATTCGATACGTACGGAAAGGTAAATACATCAGTAAAAATAACATTCCGTTTGGTGCTAAACTGCGCTAGATTTAAAAAGACTAAGTGCGGGTTGTGCTTAATAGGCCGGAAATGGGGTAGTTAACCCTATAGCAGCATATTTACCATTCCAATGTGTAGTCCAGCACCACAAATTTTCTCATGGGTGACCTTCAGTAACTTACCCAGGTCGAAATTCTTCTTTATTGGTGATTTTAATGCAAAACACATGGAATAATGCTCAAAGTAATTTTAATGGTAATATATTAATTGACAATTGGTAATTCAGGCTGTTACACTACTCAATATCCAAACAGCCCAACAAGTTTTTCTTCAGCAAGAAATCCCTAAACTATTAATTTGGTCTTAACTGTTTCATGTCAGCTTTGTTATCCATGCTGACTTCGGTTTTGATCACCTTCCAGTAACATTTGATATACATCAAGACATAATTTCTAACCCGAACAGTTCTACTTTCAGTTACCATGGAGCTGATTGGGATCGAATATTTATGGCATATAACTTCGATTCTAATATTCTTGTGCAACCAAAGATGATGTTCATGATGGTCTTGACTAGTTCTCTAGTCGGAGCAAGAGCTGCCTCAGTTCCAATATGCAAGGTTAAATTCGATTCAATTATAACAGATAACGATCTTCTCCGTCTGAAAAATATCTGCAGGAGGAACACTGGAACCTCCATTTACGAACCAAACCAGGCGTTCAAAAATCGAATAACTGCGTAAAAAAAACTCGTTATTTGGGATCTACTTTCTAAAAAAAATCCTCGTTATTTGGGATTTACTTAGTAAAAATAGGTTTTCGGAAATTTTGTCAACACACAAGTATCGGAGTGACATGTAGGAACCGGAAATCCATTTCTGACGCTTTTTTGAGTTCCAAGATAGTGGCATCCGGTTGCAGATAAACTGGGAGATACTGTAAAATACCCCATAATATGGGTATTTTTAGAATCGGGGAGACGTATAGGGTATAGGAATTGATGTCTGATGCCATTTTGAAATTCAAGATGATGGCTTCCGGTTTCAGAAAATCAGAAACATACTGTTAAATACCCCACAATATGGGTATTTTTAGAATCGGGGTGATGTGTAGGGGCCGGAAATCGTTTGGATTTCGCCATGGGCATTCAGCTGCTCATCAACTCTTAAGAGTTTTCAATTTAATACGCTCAATCAAATCTGAAGGCTGCTGAACTGGAGTTGCTCTTCTAGAAAAAGAGAAGAAAAAGCATTCGACTGTGTTTGACGTGAAGGTTTGAGTGCCAAATTTAAAAAAAAAGTTTAATTTTCACTCAATATTATGAAATTAGTTAAATTTTAACTCTGCAGGTGAATTATCAAAATTAAAAATTTTGCAGAAGTTCCTCAGGGTAGCATTCTTGGGCCGATATTTTCACTTCAGACCTTCCTGTTTTACCTCAGGGTTGCCACACACCTTTGTTCGACGATGACACAGGCATTCCCGTTGATATTTTCTCTTCGTATTTACAAAAATGGAAAATATCTCTTAACGCTTCCCAAACTAAATTTATTATCAGTACTAACGAGGCACATAGAATTTCAAATGTTGAGACTTTAGAACAAATGTCCAACAACATAATCAATAATTTCCTCAAAATCGTAACAATCTACTAATAGACGATAAATTCCCCAAGGTTGCAAAGACTCATTTCAGCTAAAACAATGTTTTTCTAAATTATGAAATAATTAGATGCCATGATCAAATTTTGAATTGGTAGGATACAAGAAGAGGTTGCAAAGAATGTGTTTGACATATTAAACCTGTTTATTTCACTTCATGAGAGTCACAATCAACAATTTTTCACAAACTCACTCACTCACTCACTCACTCACTCAGCGATCAGCAAATCGCTGATTGTGACTCATAGAAAGCAAAATTTACAGGTTTTATGTTTCCAACGCATACTTTGTAACCTCTTCTTGCAAGTTACAAGTAAAACATGCCATCATACCATCTTTTGGTTTTATTATTCCGAAAAACATTATTTGAGCTGAAATGAGTCTTTTCAACCTTGAAATTCCCTTTATAATAAGGCACGGTACACAAATTACGTAACGTGAAAATCCGGATTTTGAAACCTTCCCCCCTATGTAATAAGTAACGGTTGACAAGACCCCTAACTAAAATTACGTAACGCTACTTCATTCGAACCCTCTCCTTTTTTCAAGGTGCAATAAAAAAATCTAAGGCAAGAGTAAAGTAAACACACCTAGATATATATCATTACAATTCATGTCGGTGAGTTACTTTTGTTGCTGGAGAACCTAGGTTAAAACATGAATTGATTTGAATTTGAAACAAATAATGAGTTTAAAAAATTGTTGTGTCCATACTATTTAATTGTTATGTGTGTGATGGGGTACCTGGATACCCAGCTCTGATTTGATCAACACGATTTAAAAAAATCGGCAAATACAGTGAACTCTCTACAACTCGATATTTATGGGACTATCGAGTTATAGAATCATCGAGCTATATAACATTCCATAGAAAATCACCTTCGCAGTAGTCATGAAATTCATTTTTACAATGGTTAGATAACTCGATATCGAGTTAGTGAACATCGAGTTGTGGAGAGTGGACTGTATTTCATCACGCACATAAGGATAGAAAAAATCTTGTATGTATCAATTGCAATGTGGAATCATCATGATTACAATACTCTCCGGTAGAATTTTTTGTCACTCTGAGACCACTTCGTGTTCTGGTTGTGTTTTCTATCCATCCCACCATTTATTTAATATTCCAACACACAGCGAATGCAATGAAGCGTCCCTTGTTTTGATCAACCCAGCACGGTTGCGAACAAATGATAGATAGTTGGTGATGGTCGCTTCTTCTGTTCGTGTCTCACTGTCCGTATTTTTTCTTCTGTTAAGACCACTTCTTCAAGGGAACAGCGGTCACTGCCAGTGACAAGTTAGACCGGTTTTTCAGGTAGGTTTCAACAAAAGAGCTGGGTTCGGGCTTGATTTCTTCTACGTGGGAGTATGATATTTGCTTATTGTATCATAACTTATTGATAGTGATGGCATCTATATGCGTTAACCATTTTGATAACAGTTGGAAAGCACGAACACCTGTATTGGATTGCTCTCACAGTAGCCATGAAATAGATTCACAAACCACAACGGAAGCGAAGAGTACAACAGTGACTTTTTGTGGTGTTTTATCATATGGCAAAGGTGCAAATCAAGCGTGCCCGAGGTCAATGTCAGTAGGCATCAAAATGATTCCGGAAATTCTAGTAATAAAAGTGAGTTGCTTGGCTATCGTTATCATGGGGCAGCGTTGCTCACAATTTTCGATTTTTTTATTGTATAGGTATTTTTAATTTTGATTAGAGTCTTTTTAATAAATTGTCATTCAGATCTATGGCTTTTAATTGATTCTGGTATTCTCTATTGGTGCCTTACTTGATGAATAAAACTAATAAAAAACAAGTAGGGGGAATATAATTTCAAGTTTTGTTCGATTAGATATCGATTTCACATTTCACTCCTAACATGCAACTCAATTTGTAAATGCACCGTGAAAAACAATACTGGAAAAGAGTAATTTGGCTGGATGAAATTAATATTTTTACTACTGTCACATATTCAAAAGCAAACCAAATAATCCGAATTTTAAATTGATATTTGATAAAGGGCTCTTCAGTTTTTTGGGAAACTTGCCGCCCCCCCCCTCCCACACCCCCTGCGTAGGCAATTGTCCATACGCAGTTTTTAAAATGTGTATAGGCCGTGGATAATTGTCCCCTCCCAACTGTCTACGTAGTTAATGAACAGCCCCTAACTGTATGAACTCTAAAACTGTTACAAAATTTTGAAATCCCGAATTCAACATAAAAGATTCGACTTCAAGATGTTTGTTTTGGAGCTGGTCATCAACTCTTCCTGTCCATACGAAGACTATCACTAAAATATATAGATTTTTAAATCTGTATGATCCTTGAACACCTCCAGAATCATAGAATCAAAATTATCCGAATGCCACCAATCGAAAGCTATTGGGCTGAATGGTCCATGAGATTGAAATTTTGAAAGTAAGCTGATCGAATATTGAAATTGAAACATGGAATACCTAAATCTTATATCTAATATCGTTTGAGGCTTTGATAGATATTAAATCTTGGACATCCCAATATTGTGAAGTGAATTTGATTGTTATTGGAATTTCAGGCGAACTTTAAGGAGAAGTCTTCTGATGAGAATTTATCATGTATTCTTAAACGAATTTATAAGGAATTCATATAAATATAACTAGTACTGAGAAGAAACCCAAGAGAATCGATTTCTGATGATAGTTTTAATGGAAATCTAGATAGGAAGCTATTTTGAGTAATGTTAGGAGACAATTTTATTGAGTTTTCCACAGGAATTATAAGGAAACTTCATAAGAAACTCCCAAATAATTCTTAGGAAAGTTTCAAGGGCATTCCGAGTTCTCAGAAATCTTGAAAGAATGTTTAAAAAAATAACTGTTGCGAATTTCATTGATTTTTTTTAATAAAATAATTTGGATCCACCTGATCTGCCGTTAGACTGAAAAACCGATGTTTTGTCTAAGGTTGACAAGGACCTACATTGTGATTTCTTTTGGGTTGAAGATTCCTCTAACAGGGTAATGATGGTAGGCCCATGATGATCGGAAAGCTGGGACGGAATAAAGCTCCGGATTTACTGTTCTTCGTCGGTGGTTTAAAATTCGCTTAACTGTATCTATTTACAGTAAAAAGGGAAAAACTAAAAAACCTAAGAATCACTTGTACTTCTTTGTGGTTTTATGAGGAAATTTCGAGCTCCTTCAATGGTTTTGAGTTTGATCGCCTGCCAATTCTTTTTCTTCTTTTTTCTACATGGTTATCGTATGTTTTAAAGTAGTGTTTTTGGCTACCCAAGAATCGAGAAAATGCTGATGGCACTTTCTGGGAGTCCTTTTTTTCCCCTTGATTTGTTTTCCGTCGATCTTGTTTTTTGTGCTGAGCACCAATGCAACCGACACCAGGGAGGCAGCTTCCACACCTGGACCCTACCTATCGACCCATCAACTCATGAACCGGGGACCAACGGCTTTACTTCCTATCAGAGATGTTATGCCTTCAAAACATCCTGGCGGCGCCGACTGGGATTGAACCCAGGCCTGCTGGGGTGAGAGATAATCCGCTTACCACTACACTACCAGCACCGCTCTTTCCGGGAGTCCTTGAAAATCATAAATATTCTTGTCTAGTGACCATATGTGATAATGCCTGATAGTTATTCGTTAGCATTTTTATTTATCAACCATAAGAAGAATTTTTTTCGTCAATAAATTTTATTTTTATTTTTTCTAGAATACTTGTATGTATTTCGCTCGGATGGTTATCCTAGATTTTGCAAGAAATTATTTCCAATTTCCTTTGGTAGTTCCTGTCAACTTATGGGATAGATTTTATTTCTCCTGGATGATTCGTACGACATTCTTCCACTTAATGTTTCCAAAGCTTCGTCCATTTTTTTTAGATTTTTTTTCCAACGTTTCTCGGAAGTTTCATCATATTTTCTTACGAAATTACAGGTGGTACCGCACCCACCGCTTTTACTTGGCTGAACTTCAACCAATTGAGGTGACTAATTACGGTTAACATAAATCATAAACAAAACAATCAGCTCAATTGGTAGGAAAACGGCCGAGAAATACTGGTGGGTGGACGGAACAACCAACCGCGCTCTTCGGGGGATTTGTGTATCTTCCGCTGGAAGGGGGAAATTGTTTCCTATTTCACTTGGAAGATCCTTCAGACTTCATCCAAAGACCCTTCTGCCTTTTTCTAGTAGTTTCTTCTGATTTCTCCAGATCCTGAATTCCTTTGAAAATGACAGCCGTTTTTTAAGCGAAGTTTTTCCAGAGCTCTATCAGAAATTTCTTCCGAAATCCCGGACGTCTCTTCCAACTTTCAACGAAAATTTATTGTAGTAGAGGTTTCTACTTGCCTCTGGAATTTGCATCCGGTTTTTCGTGACTCTTCGGACAGCTCCTTGAAGTTTCTTACGACTTTCTTAGAATTTCTTCTGGCTTCCCTTGGAAGTGTCTGCGAATTTTCACGGGAACTGAGGTGAACGCATAACGCGCTATCCACTGGTGTATTAAATTCAATGTAGGGTTAACTAACCCATTTCCGGCCTACTAAGCACAACCCGCACTTAGTCTTTCTTAATCTAGCGTAGTTAAGCACCAAACGAAATGTTATTATTACTGATGGCTTATTAAACCTTCTGTACTTAATAAAGAGAAACAAATTGTTGAGATATTGTTAAAAGCCTAACACTGCTTTTTGACGCTAAACTCGGCCTAAGGATTCTAAACTCGGCGTCACGCATTGAAACGTCAATGAATTAACTTCGGCCTATCGAATGAAGATAATGATTGATTCAGTCGGAGCGCTTAATTTGTGTTTGAGAATATTGGGTGCAAACATTCATATCACGCGTCACTTATTGACTTCGTTCGGTAGCATTTGAACTAAAGTATCGTACCAAAAGCATAATTTACCTGTTAACGCCGAAATCATGGATTTATTTGATGTTTTCTGCTTGAGAGGCCCTTGGGCCAAAGTAGTTCTCTACCCTACTTGATGTCATTGACACTGCCGCTAGGAGAAACACTTATGCTGCGGATACACTTGTGTGACCTACTATGAACATGAGCATTATTTGTGTAATAAATTATGAACAAATCCATGGTCACACTTGTATAGTAGACTAGCAACTCTAGATGTGTGCCTTTAGGTGAGAAAACTATTATCTGAAAGATTTAGCTCATTTGGTTGTAGGATGAGCTGGCGCTTTTAGTTTGAATTTTGTATAAAATACGTAAAAAATGACATCTCTATTCCTAATTTTCGATTTGATTCAGATTTTCAAAGATTTTAGTTCAAACAATATGTAACAACTTTGCTGAAGACTGCATTATGAATCTGGTAAGTTTTATTGAGATATTCGCTTTTGAATTTATATGAGCACTTTGTATATGAAAATGTCAACCAAATCCCCTATATAAATATTAAACCAAAAGCACCAGTTCATGTTACGACAAAAACAGCTAACACATTCAGAGAGTGGTTATCTTACCTACTGACACGAGTCTGGATGATGGCCTGTGGAAAATATGAACATTTATTTTTTTAGTGGCAATCTAATTGATACGTTGAATAAGCTGCCTGTATTTTGTTGCAATATACGAACAAAATGTACATATAAATTCAAGTATGAATATCGCCATAATACTAACTTGAATCATGATGCTGTCTTGAGCAAAATTGTGCATGTGCTGAAATTCTGAGCTTAGACGAGTTTGCTGAATCAGTTTTATGCACGAAAGAGTGAAGGGATGTTATTTCGCTATATATTTCGAAAAAAAGTATCTAATATCGTTGTTTTCCTTGGAGTTTTTTTTATGTTATAACCAAATTAATCCGGTTAACATATTTGAAGATGGCAAAAAATGCGATTATCCGTTTCAAAAGGAATCAGACCATCTATGCAGAAGAAGTCCTGCGAGAACTGCTTCTCATCCCCCAAGGGATATTGGCTGTACGTCATGCTGCTGTACTGGCTGCGATTTACCACTGACATACGGTTTCGAAAACGAAGAGGAACCTTTATTGGAACCAAGATATTCCATTGTTCGTCGTATTCGCGTCCAGGAATTGCAAGTAGCTGGACCTGATACTTGGCTACCTACACTCGGATCCAGCAATCGACTACAGCCGATTATCTTTTATCCCAAGCTGGAGGATCACTACATTTGGACACTTCAAACAGGTTCTACATAGTGCGGGACTAGTTTACCCCATTTGCGAGCCGTCTTTGATTGTAACTACAATGTAACAATAGTAAAGATGCTTCCTGTGGATTCATTTGGACTAACTTGACAACATCTTTTTCATGGGACTCCCTTAGCTCAGTCGGTTAAGGCACAGCTACAAAGCTAGACCATGCTGGAGGTGGCTGGGTTCGATTCCCGGTCCGGTCTAGGAGTTTTTCTGATTGTAAATATCTCGACTTCTCTGGGCATAGAGTTATGATTGTACTTGCCACAGAATTATGCTAATGCAGAAATGGTACAGACATCGGAAGCTTTCAATTAAAAACTGTTGAAGTGTATTTAGAACACTGAAAAGGGCATACAAGCTTTTTGTAAACAAACCTCTGTAGGCCTTTTTCTCGCCAACCGAGGGTCACCCACGCAAACCAGCAATTTCATCGGGAAGGGGAAAGTTTCCCCTACCCGGTGATGTTAAAGGTTTGCGTTGGTGTCATATGGGTGGCGAAAAAAGGGCATAAGAAGGTTTGTTTACAAAAAGCTTGCATGCCCTTATCACATGTTGTGCTTGAGTTGAGAGCACGCAATAAGCTAATATGCGATAAGCAATAAGCATTAAATGCGTAGAAGAAGAAGAAGTAGAAGACAAACACGGCTTCCCTCTGTTATTTCGAAATTTTTTAAGGGTCCGGACAATACCAACAAATCAATTGCTATAGAAAATTTTTCACTGATGGATCACGCATTGATGGTCCCACTGGCTTCGGTGTCTTCAATGAATACTCAACCGCCTTCCAGAAAATTCAGGAACCTTGCTCAGTTTATGTTGGTGGGCTAGCAGCAATCAACTCAGTGTTAACATTTGAAAACGGCACAAAAGCCATTTGTAAACAAATGGTTTGTGAGCCCTTTACTCACTACTTGAAGTACACCCACGCGACACAACAGCAACATCGGGTAGGGGAAATTTTCCCCTTCCTGACGATGCTGTTGGTTTGCGTGGGCGTTCTTCGGGTAGCGAGTAAAGGGCCCACAAACCATTTGTTTACAAATGGCTTTTGCGCCGTTTTCAAATGTTAGCACTGAACTTCGCATTGGGGATGGTGAGTTTGCTGGTCGAAAGATCATATATGATTACCTTTGTATGGGTTCCCTCACATTGCTCAATCCCAGGCAATGAGAAGGAAGACTCTCCCGCATAGGTGGGCGCACAACAAGGCGAGATTTATGATAGAAGAATTTCACATGATGAATTTTTCCCATTAATACGTCAGAGTTCTCTTTTAAGTTGGCAAAACGATTGGACAAGTAATTCTCTTGGGCGGTTACATTCCATTATTCCAAATGTATCTTCGAGAGCGTGGTTCAAAGGACCGGATGTAAGTCGGGGCTTCACTCGCGTGATGTCAAGACTTATGTCCAACCACTACTCGATAGACATACATCTCTATATGTAGGTGCAGAACCGGTTATGATGACATCGATCACGCGATTTGGTATTGTCCGGGTAATGACGCCTCCAGAGCACGACTGTTGGATCCCCTAGTGGCCCGAGGTAGACAACCCTTCCGTGAAGTAAGAGATGTATTGGGAACCCGTGATATTCCCTACATGCAGGCGATCTGCGAATTCCTTTGTCTGATGTTAGAGTCTGATGTGACCATCCCCTCCTTTCCAAACAACTTCCAGCCATTGTGTCCCATTCTTAATATCCTCCTGTTTCTGTGCTACTTGCCCCAGCCCAGCCAGGATGTGGTCAACCGTCCGAGAGTAGTATCTGTAGGAGGCTTCAGAAACCAGTTTCCTATCTAGCTCCTTTAAATCGAAATGGTAAAAAGGTAAATGAATCATTAAACAATGACGATGTTCCTTAATAAGAAAAAAAATCTCCTTAAAATAGACCGGATTACTCCTTAAATGCTTGATCGAAATACGTTAAAAATCTTAAAATGCTCAGTAAATATTTAAAGTACCCTCCCTAAAATAGAGAAAACTGTACATTAAGCATTTGAAAATGCTCCTTAGTATGCACCACTTTGCACCATTTTGAAAAGTAATTGTACCATATATCATCGGAAAAGCTGCTGCAGAAAGGTTAATAAGGTAAAAAGAGTAAGGTAAATCAGCTGTAATGTTCAGTAAATCATTGTGTGCATTTGTGCATTTTTACTGAACATTTCAGCTGATTTCATGGTACTTATTAACCTTTCTACAGCAGCTTTTCCGATGATATATGGTACAATTACACTTCAAAATGGTGCAAAGCGGTGTATACTAAGGAGCATTTTCAAATGCTTAATGTACAGTTTTCTCTATTTTAGGGAGCGTACTTTAAATATTTACTGAGCATTTTATGATTTTTAACGTATTTTGATCAATCATTTAAGGAGCAACCCGATCTATTTTAAGGAGATTTTTTTTACTTTTTAAGGATAATTTCATCTGTTTTATTAAGCAAAAGTAGGGCTGTCAATCGAAATTGTTACCCATTAACCCCGCCAGGAGTAATTGGTACCCAATACTAACCTAGAACTACTGCTGTTTTAAATGGTAATTCAAACATTACTGATTTTTGGCTCCGCAAAGTGTCACACACGACTGAGCATAGTAAATAAACGAACTAGTTAAAAAAGGGTCCCAACAACTGTGCTGAATTTGAATGAATTTAGTTATGATCGGGATTGGTGGAAGATATTATTTGAATAGGAAAAATGTATGCGAAACGAATAAAATTTGTCTTTTGTTCATCACCAAATTTTTATATAGGGGAAATGGATGTTATGTCAGCCTCCTTATTTCCTAATTTGGGCCCATACATAAATTCAGCAATTTCCTAAATTTTCAATAGCGCCCAAAAATATCCATTAGTACCGTCCTAATGACGCGTTCATCTAGATAAATAGCTGATATTAGCGATTGGCCCAATCTTAGATCCATAGGCCTACATTAGAGCCATTTCCCCTATATATCTTTATTAAGGAGACTTTCAGCCCTGGGACCCATCACTAAATCCTTCATTTCTCAATATCTCTCATATCTGACAAACTATGCAGAACAATTTTTTTTTAAACCGCGAATTGATTCGCCTTCTGTGCAATCTGTTTGTTATTAACCTTTTACTTTAGTTCTACACAGCAAAAAAATAATTTTGATATCACATCAAAGTGGATGCACTTCAATCGTATCAAAAATATGATGAAATAATACTTGCCAAAAAGGCCAAAATTATCATTAACATAGTGCATGAACTGGCATTACGCTGCTTTTACTGCATTTGTTTATTTTGTGGCCATAAAAATTACATGAGATTTTCGACAGGATTGAAGTACATCCTCCTGGATGTAATATTAAAATTTATTTTTTGCTGTGTAGTGCTTGCATAAACCTGTAAACAAGTGTATAGATAGCTTGTGGCTATGCGCGGTTTGGTAAACGGCAATATGACAATTGGCAAAAGTCCAAATATGTAAATCAAATCTTGTGTAAAACAGTTATTTGGAAGAATTGACATTTCGTGATTTGTTGACATTTGATTTATAATTACGCACCTAAAAATTATGTGAATTTAGGTGCTCTAAGACTGACGCATAATACGAGCTTCAATTGTGACTTAAAATTAAATCATAAAAGACGCAAAATTGAGCTCAATCAACCGTACTACATCGAGCAACAAATTGTGTAGCCTCGAGGAACATAAATCTACATTAAATGTGTGTTTACGTTCCATCCTTTATGTCAAAGATGAATTCTGTCACGTCTGATTGAAAAACCATTAAAAACCAATAAAAATATCTTAAAATTAGTTTAATAAATTTTTTTATTAAAGTTTTAATGACTGTGAAGAACTACTGATGTTTGAAAGGTGGATTAATATGCGAAAAAATATTAAGTTTTTCAATTAATTTGGACTGCTTGTACATACTCTAAGGAGCCGAGTGATTTCAATCTTTTTTTAATTAATAACAATTCAAAAATGGAGGGTCACATTGTGAATTAATTTCTTCTTTGAAGGTGACTTGCTACTTGTTTTCATCCGCGCACAGTGGGCCAGGAATTAACTTTAGACTACAAAACGAATAACACTGCAAAAAACATTTTCGAGGCTTGATGTCTCATTATAATGAAGATCATTTATAGGAATAATCAGATAGTTCGAAACTCACACTTTAAATAATAAGCAACTCTTCTGAAACAGTTATACAACCGTCTGCTTCCAAATTATTAGCTGAACAAAAATAAAATTTGGTTAACTATTGATGAAATGGTGGATAAACTGTTTTCAATCTTTTTGAATATATTTATTAACAACCATGAGAAGCTATTTTTTTCCTAATGCAATTTTTTAAAATACAAAAGTTTTGCTATGGCATACCTGGTTTCAACCACAAAGGTTGAAGAAAATGTTGCAAAACGCTTTGTTAAAATTATTCTGTATTATACATTATGTTGGCAGATATATGCAAAAATGGTTGGTACCAATTTGAAGGTTAGGTCCAGTCTATCACTCTGAATTGATTTCAAGTCAAATTGTTGGGAATACTGTATCTTTTAAGTTAAGTAATTGTTATAAAGAAATATTAAAATCAATATTGATATTGACGGTTTATGAAAATTTAAATATGGCAAAACATGGCAAAATTAACCCTTTATTCTAATTATAATATTGATTGCCTCTCACCCCAATGGGCCTGAGTTCAATCCCAGTAGGCGCCGCCGGGATTTAAGGCATACAACCTGTGATCACACCTTCCTTCGGAAGGGAAGTAAAGCCGTTGGTCCCCGGTCTACGAGGTGATAGGTAGGGTCAAAGTGTGTGAGCTGCCTTTATGGCGTCAGTAGCATTGGTTCTCAGTACGGAAAACAAAATCGACGGAAATCAAATCAAGAAAAAAAGTTTGACCAATTTTTGATCGTATTTAGTTATACCTAATACATAGCCAGTCACAATTTCTGAAACAACCCCGTCTCCCCTCAAATGTTATGTCATTTATGCTTGTTTCCTTAGCACGCCATTTGCTAGCTAAGACTTTTCCCTATAAGTTACATATCAAATGATGATGGAGCACTTCGTTCTTCGTAAGGAAACAGAAGAAAGGAAAACGAATCATTCCATTGCTCCATCATCATTAGAATTGTATCTATACGAAAACTTCCCACCTTGCAATGAAGTGTTTCACGGATTCTTAGAAATTTTTATTTAAACCATCCAAGATTTTTAGATCTTCGTATAACTAGTGGGTTGGATTCTGCGAGAATTCGTCTTGCCTTGAATTTTTTTTAATGCCTGTATTTTGAACTTTTCTAAAAACACTGAGTTTTGAGAATTTGTCTATGTTCATGATCCATTAGTTTTGTCACATTTCAGATTCTGATAAATTTGCAAAAATATTCATCGTCTAGAATTTTTGATTAAAGTTATAAGCTTTGAATATATTTCATATTCCAAAATTTAAAAAAGTTTTCTGTCATGAATTATTTTAGGTAATTTTGTAAATTGTAAATTTCCATGTTTTGGAAGAATGTTCATGGTCAGGAATTCTTAGTCTATAAAAATTTAATACTTCAACTCAGACACTTGACCTAACATCTATTAAACTTCGTGTGCTTTTTATAACAATATCATTTGCTCATATGGGTATTATGACCTCAAATATCTCTTTGGGCAAATTGACCTGCACTTCCTTCTTGGAGACCATCGTCGTAATTTAAATATGTAAGATAGGCCATATCTCACCATAGGTGTATAAATACACAGCAAAAAAAGTTTTATATCGACCAACGTAATTCAAGCTAATGTATGAAATATTGATGTTATAGCGAAGAGCAGACAATATATTACATCCGTGGATGTAAATTTGTTCGCGATTTGTGTGTACATCGTGCAATGTTATCGATAGAATTTCCTGGTTGCAACAGGTTGGATGTAATAATCAACATCTTTTTTGCTGTGTACTTGTTGTGTTTTATGATTTTAAAGTATTTATACCTAAGAAAAAATATATCTAAAAATTAATCAAAATCCGCACACCTCATCAAAATGCCAAATTAAAGCTTCAGAGAGGATGGACTACCCGAGCAAAGCTGAACATCAAATTGAAATCAAAATTTGCTGTTATGATGTACACAGCAAAAAAATAATTTTGATATCACGTCAAAGTGGATGCACTACAATCATGTAGAAAATATGGTGTAATATTACTTGCTAAAAAGGACAAAATTATCATTAATACAATGCATGAACTGACATTACGCTGCTTTTACTGCATTTGTTTATTTATGTGGTCATAAAAATTACATGAAATTTTCGACATGATTGTAGTGCATCCACTTTGATGTGATATCAAAATTATTTTTTTGCTGTGTAACTTATTTTGAATACTCCAGTTGATCTCATTTTGGTTGACTTAACGGTTAACACAGCAAAAGTGAGAGCAAAATTTTACACTGTTGAAGCAAACGGAAAACTAATCCTGCTTTCAATGAAATCAATTTGATTACTGATTTTGCATTCATTTGCATTCATTTCATTTCATTTAACTGAATATGGGCCTAGAGTAAATGGTTACCATTCATGTTTCTCAAGCTGAAAGACTTAGGCTCCAATCTCACCGCGGGCAAATCACGAATGACCTAAAATGTGTTAAACAAATCAGATAAACGATAATCATTAGTTCAACGACAGATGAATTTCAATTAAATTTTAAACAAGACGTAAACAGCAGAACTTCAAGTTAAGTTGCTTTCATTTAAAACGTCTTGACTGCATAATGAAAGCACAATATGATATCAGACTTATGTCGCAACATTTGAAATCAAAATGAGTTTTCATTATGATAGGAACTGCACACTTTAATATCGATTTGCTTTCATTTTGTTAACCGACTTTGCTCGGGTAGCGTAGTGGTTAGCTCGTTCTAGCGAAGGCGTAATGGTTTTCGAAAATATTTTAACTGTCAAAATCTAAGCAGTTTGCACTGTTATACTGTTAGATAGGAGGTATTGAAATCCCCATTTTTTTCGGAAATTACTTCATGATTATGTGCTAAATACGTATTTTTACCCCTTTCAAATTTAGCTCTCATCAATTATCTTATAAAATTAATCAAAATTTTTAATTGCACGCAAACAAAAAATGTTTTAAATTGCATTTTAGTTGTATTTTCTTCATAATTTTTCGCAGCAAATGATATTAGTTGACATTGCAGACTTTTAACTTTTTTTTTATTTCGTGTTCTGTCTACGTTTTCGACAACAATTCAAGCAAGCATTTTATTTATAACGTTGTTGAATGATGAACACACTTGCCTCGATTCTCTCCGATTTCCGTTCAGCAAAAAAAAAGCAACCCAAATCGAGTAATCTTACTATGAGCAATTAATTGATCAGCTTAGATTGAATATCATAAAATTTAGGCAAATCAATTGGAACTTTGAAAAGTATCGAGAACATGGTATCCTAAGCATTAACTTTTCCATCTTTCACATGTTTGATATAATCTGGGAAATTTTTGTTCAGCACAAGCAAATATTTATACAGTTTGTAACTCATAAAAACACTTTCCTGTTGACTTGAAATGCTGAGTAATGTGAATTTAGCGAAACCATCTTTGAAATAAGTTTCGTTTGACCGGTACACGTGCAGTGTAGCTGCAAAACTTCAACAAGTCACGAGGAACGAAAAAAAAACGAACTAAGTACTGTCATTTCAAGAGAGTCATGTACAGCTCATGTACTGATTTGCTTTGTTTACCAACTTGACACCAAGGGGTGGCAACCGAGTGGTGACAATGTGTCTTCGCCAGATCTAGTTAGGTGGTTTGCATTCATTCCTCTGACGCTAAAGGTAACGAGTTCAAATCTCTTCCCCGGGCAAGTCTCAAATTACCTAAAATTTGTTCAGGGGCTATCCACAAATTATGTGAGGGAATAGGAGGGGGAATGATTTCTTGCAGAGTCTTAAGATATGAGGAGGGAAGCTGACATTTTCTTACATTTGATTTTGTAGTTAAAAGTAAATATTTTGACCTTAACCATTTTTATGCCAACATCCCTGAACATATTTAAATGAACACATGAAAACGGGGGATAGTTTAATTGAAAATCTTACCGTGTCGTACAATGGGAAGATAAGCACTCAAAATCCTTTACATATTTTATTGTTGTCCTCTTAGCTCATTATTAATTAAATGCAGAGACTAATGCTCCATAAGGGTCATGTCTCTATAAACAAAATATTATAAATTTAAGCGTGGACCGTAAAGGGTATTCATAATTAATTCTTACACTTAGAGAAACAATCTTAAGAATTACATAAGGCATGCCTTATTAACCAGGATATTGTTTGTCATATAAGACTTATGATAATTTTTGGCATATAAGACTTATGAATCATTATCGCACTACGAAGTTTGTTGTTATACGCATTTAGCCTATTCCATTTCTCAAGCGTTCATAGACGTGATCGCGAATCACGGACTCAATATCCTGAACGCTCAAGATTCATACTTTTTTAAGTATCATAAGCTGACTTATAAATTCCATTGTTGTATTGTTGTATTCATAAGTCATTATGTTTCATAAGTCAAACTTATGATTTCTATAATAAATTCTTGTGACGAAACATAATAAGTGGTTTTCATAAAAATGTTATGTTCTTTTGCCAAAATAATTTGAAATACAATAAATTGTGATAAATTTAAATTTTACACAATACGAAGTCCTTATTGCCAGTGGCGCCGATGGTGTAGTGGTAAGCGTGATTGCCTTTCACCACAGCAGGCCTGGGTTCAATAACAGTCGGCGCCGCTGGGATGTTCTGAGGCATAACATCTCTGATCACGCCTTCCTTCGGAAGGGAAGTAAAGCCGTTGGTCTCCGGTTCATGAGTTGATGGGTCGATAGGTAGGGTCCAGGTGTGGGAGCTGCCTCCCTGGCGTCGGTAGCATTCGTGCTCAGCACGGAAAACAAGATCGACAGAAAACAAATCAAGGGAAAAAAAGTTGAATGTTGAATGCAGGCATAATGTTCTATTTACAGCGTGCTAGGAATGAAGAAGAAGACGAAGAAGAAGGCTGATTCAACATATCGTTTAAAAAATAGCGTCTTGCTGGGTTTTTTCCCGCTGAAGAATGAAGTTCTATAGCGAAGATTATTTTACTATCGGCATAACCATTGTATATGGATTTTGATGGCATTACTACAGCCTGTATACTTTGCTTCGTGTTTTGTTGCCGTGTGCTAAATCCCGTATTTTCGTACAAGCATTGAAATAAAAAAAAATAAATATTCTGCTGCCAGCGACCCGGCAGTGTACAGTTTTATAAATCAGCTTGCTTTGAAATCAAACTCAACATTTGTATTCCAGCGTTCAAAATGAGCCGAGGCGTTGCGTTATCGTTTGCTCTACTGTTGCTCGTGACTACTGCCACTGCTGAAGATGGTGATCTGGATGCTCTCATCGATAGCTTGTTTACCTCTTCGCCGATTGCTATTGATACACATACACTAGCACCTCCACCCCCGGCTCCTGAAGTAGGCTCGCAGGTAATTACATTTGAATAATTGTATCACCTACCAATCTATACCATAATCGAATTTTTCCTTTAGGCAACCTGTGAGCAAGGTCAACACTGTGTTCAGAAATATCTCTGCACGAATGAGTCTACGAGTGGAGTAGGACAGATTGATATACGCTTTAGTGATAGTAATCCTTGCGTTGATTACTTGTTACAATGCTGCTATGATGAAGATATTGTAAGTTATTGTTTCGGATAAAAATGAATGTTTGCTTACCTCATGATTCCTTTGAAGATCACCGAACTACCGAAGGCTTCGACTTTTAGACCACCAGTGCCACCAATGGATAACCCTGTCTGTGGAAAACGAAACCCCGACGGCATTGGCTTCCGCATCACGGGAGCTAAGAACAGTGAATCCGAGTACGGTGAATTTCCGTGGATGGTTGCGGTATTAAAGCAAGAACAAGCCCTTGATCAGGTGGTAAACGTGTACCTTTGTGGTGGATCTTTGATTCATCCCAGTGTAGTACTAACTGCATCTCATTGTGTTCAAAATAAATCTCCTGCTCAGTTGAAAATCCGCGCAGGCGAATGGGATACTCAAACCAAGCACGAAATCCATGCTCATCAGGTAGGGCCGCTTAGTAAAAATTTTCATTCATTCATTTTCTAATGTTCGTAATTCATAGGATCGCCAAGTTGTTGAGATTGTTACCCATCCGGATTACTACAAAGGAGGACTGTACAATGATATTGCGTTAATATTTTTGGATGCACCTGTCATTCTGGATGAAGGAATTCAAACAGTTTGCTTACCCCCACCAAATGCAAAATTCGATCTCCAGAGATGTTTCGTTTCCGGCTGGGGAAAAGACGTATTCGGCAAGGAAGGAACATATCAGGCTATATTGAAGAAAATCGATTTGCCGATCGTACCGAATAACGAGTGCCAGATTTCGTTGAGATCAACCCGTTTGGGACCTAAATTCATCTTGCATAACAGTTTTATCTGTGCCGGTGGAGAAGTTGGCAAAGATGCCTGTAAGGGTGACGGTGGATCCCCTCTCGTGTGTCCCATTCAGGGTTCTTATCAGTTCTATCATCAGGTTGGCATTGTAGCATGGGGCATTGGATGCGGAGAAGTAACACCAGGTGTCTATGCGGATGTGTCCCATTTCCGGAACTGGATTGATCAGGAAATGAAAAATCGAAATTTTGATACCAGCAGTTATACTGTGTAACGTGTCTGCGACCTAGATTTTTCGACGGTTAATGTAATCCTATTTAATGCTACACTTTCTCAAATCAGTCACCGCTTTGATGACCTCGTGCTATAAGTTATCAACATATAAATAAATAAAATATCTCTCTCAATGTGTTTACTCGTGCAGCTTTCTTTCCAATGGAAAATAAAATATTCGAAAAAAAAACTCCCAACAAAACAGAGAAGATTAAGATGGCAATAACTGGAAACATTCAGACGTAAAACTCGTTAAAGTTGAGCAACCGGTTTTACGACTGATACCTTGGAAATCCTTTGTAAAAAAAATGCGACAGGCTATTAGCGTAAATATGAATGTTAATTTGACTGGTTATTTTCTATGCAGAATAGCGTTTAACTCAACGATGAGATTTGCCGAAGCAATGACATATGTTCATTGAACTGGACTGGGTATTCAAAACAACAACAAAATAATGTTGATATCACATCAAAGTGGATGCGCTTCAATCGTGTCAAAAATATGGTGTAATATTACTTGCCAAAAAGGAAATAAATATCATCAATACAGTGCATGAACTGACATTACGCTGTTTTTACCGCATTTTTTTAAATTTTTGTGGCCATAAAAATGACATGAGATTTTCGACATGATTGAAGTGCATCCTCTTGGATGTAATATTAAAATTTATTTTTTGCTGTGAAGAGAAGATTTCATAGAGATCAAAAAGTAATGCAAATCACGCACATTTATTGCAATTCTCTCATCACACAGCAAAAAAATAATTTTGATATCACGTCAAAGTGGATGCACTACAATCATGTCGAAAATATGGTGTAATATTACTTGCTAAAAAGGACAAAATTATCATTAATACAATGCATGAACTGACATTACGCTGCTTTTACTGCATTTGCTTATTTATGTGGTCATAAAAATTACATGAAATTTCCGACATGATTGTAGTGCATCCACTTTGATGTGATATCAAAATTATTTTTTTGCTGTGCACGCAATTTGCACAGCAAGTTGACCCTTTGCCGTTTACGTTATTTTGAGCATTTTGTTTATGTGCTTTATCAAAATATATTCTATTAAGCCAAAATTTATCGAATTTATAAAAAAAAATCCAGAATCACGGATAGTTTTGGTTCCGGTTTCTAAGTTAATTTTACTCTTTTTGGACATTTGTGATTTGTATGAAACTTGAAAACGTGACATTCAGTGGAGGCTCAGGTATCCTAAAGTCAGGGTAAGATTCCCAGTTCGGTCAAGAAAATCTTTCGGTTTTGGAAATTTTGTCAACTACCCTGTGCATAGAGTATCGTTGTGCTTGCTAAACTTTACACAGCAAAAAAATAATTTTGATATCACATCAAAGTGGATGCACTACAATCATGTCGAAAATTTCATGTAATTTTTATGACCACATAAATAAACAAATGCAGTAAAAGCAGCGTAATGTCAGTTCATGCATTGTATTAATGATAATTTTGTCCTTTTTAGCAAGTAATATTACACCATATTTTCGACATGATTGTAGTGCATCCACTTTGACGTGATATCAAAATTATTTTTTTGCTGTGTAAGAACAAATCATGAAAGGGTTGGCATAGAAAGCTTTAAATTAATAACTGTGAAATTGCTTAAATGAAACCCTGTTGCGAGCAGTCTAATGCTCTCGTTCAAGAGCGTTAACGTCAGGGTGAAAGGAGACAATCTTCAGAGGGTAGCAATTCAACAATATCCTTGGCAGGGCAGGGGAATTAAACCACTCCGATTAACTACACCAATTGATAACCAAGAATACTGGGGAGCAATTCATGTCGAGGTATTGACCCAAGCTTTAATTTGATTTGACATACTTTTTAATCATATAAAATACATGAATTAAGCTGATTTCCACTTAAGCATTTTGAAGGCTGTGTATGAAAACATTGATTCAAGAAAAAGGTGGTTGATTTTACTCTTCTTACAAAGATGGGTATACAATGTAAATACACTAGTGGAAATTAATATAAGGACACTTTAAAAAGCATGGCTCCTCCCAATTTTAATAATCAGAGAAATTCAAAATCATGTACGTTTGGAAGCCACATTATAATTCTACATTATGAGTCTAAAAAGAACCAACTGCGTAGAAGAAACAAATTGAATTGTGATTTTCTCCTTCGGAAATAAATACATACGCCATACAAAAATGTAAGGGGAATGGGTCATTGTCGAAACATTATTTAGCATGTCAACAATTATTGTGACAAAATAAATTAGAGAGTTAGTTCAAATAATCATTAAACTTAATTTCTGAAAAGTTTTAAGCAGATTCAATCGCTAGAAGTTTTCAAAAATCACAGAAATCATTGGATGATCAGCGATCTCCATTCACGAACCAAACCGGGGGTTCGTAAATCGAATTGGTGCGTTAAAAAAACCCTCGTTATTTGGGATTTCCTTCGTAAAAACAGGTTTTTGAAAATATTGCCAATATGGGTAGTTTAGGAATCGGGGAGACGTGTAGGAACCGTAAATTGATGTCTGATGCCATTTTTAAATCCAATATAGTGGCTTCCGGTCACTTAAAAACTTGGAAATTCTGTCAAATACCCCACAGTAAGGGGTATTTTTTTTAACCAGAGTGACGTGTAGGAACCGGAAATCGATGTCTGACGCCATTTTGAAATCCAAGATGGCGACTTCCGGTTACACAAAAACAGAAAAAAAGCTGATATGTCCTTTCGAAAAAGTAATCGAGATTTGTAGAACGCGGGATCGTTATCATTCAGGCAAGGAGGTTGATCCACTTCGAAGCGCTTGCGTCATGGAGGGACACCGCTCCCGAGCAAAGTCTGAGATCAAATTGAAATCTAAATTTGATGTTGTGATTTCGCTGATAATGATTACTCCGGTTGCTGTCGTTTTCGTCGTTTTAACGGTTAAAATATCAAACTTGAGAGCAAAAAAATCTTCCTGTGACATCACATTGAAAACTATTTCTGCTATCAGTGAGAGCAAATTGAAAATTCAATTTGATATCAATTTTTCCTGTTGATAACAAAACAAGTATCCAATTTGATGTTATGCTAAGGCAATGAAAACAAACCCACGATAACATATTTTTGAAAAGCAAATGTACAGCAAAATGAAAACAAAACTTGTTATCAACTGAAATCAAATTATGATTTCAGTTTGATGTTGATATCAAAACTTGATTTCGATTTGCTGTCATTTTGATGCTGAACTTTGCTCGGGCTGCCAGCAGCCAGTGATCTCAACGGGAACGATGCACAAGGTTCGAGGTGCAAAACTCGAACGCTGCGCGCTTGACAGGAACCGCCTTCCTACTGCTGCTACCTGCTCACCCGCCGTCCGAAGCGAAATCTATAAATGAGAAGACAGCACTGTTTTATACCTTTTCAGATACAAGCAGCACGATGTACAACCATAGAGGTAACTCTAAGACCACTGGGTCCCGAAGAAAATCATTATTATGTTTGGCTCACTCAGTACCAGAACAACGGTCCCAAGCAGTCCCAAGCTATTTCACTCACCCCTGCATGTTCTGCATGAATCCACACACCTCTGATGTTATCTGTCAAACTTTCATAGCGAATCAAAACAAACATAGTGTAGTAATAGAATTTCAACTAGAATAGGGTACGTTAATCGTTTGCTTGGGACCAATAGGCTACTAAAGTAGTGAGCCAATTTAAAATCGTTAGTTTGTACTTGATTATGACGACTGGGTTTGGGGAGAACGTTTATTTAATGAAAACAGTGATAACATTATCACTTTTTATTTGTACATTTTCAACAGTTTTTTTATGAAGAATTTGAAAAGCATTTATTGCAGCAGATTTTAAAAGTTATTTCCTATCAATTTTAGATTTTCGATTTACCCCGAGTACCTTCCCGTAAGACGTAGTCTACATCAAAATGGTAAATAACCCACAATATGGGTATCTTAAGAATCGGAAAGACGTGTTAGAACCAGAAATCCATGTCTGACACCATTTTGAAATCAAATATGGTGACTTCCGGTTACAGAAACATACTGTTAAATACCCAACAATATGGGTATTTTTGGAATCGGGGTGACGTGTGAGAACTGAAAATCTATGTCTGACCTCATTTTGAAATCCCAGGTGGTGGCATCCGGTTACAGAAACACTGGGAAAACTGTCGAACACCTCACGATATGAGTATTTTGTGATTCGAGGTGACGTATGAGCGCTGAAAAATTATGTCTGACACCATTTTGAAATTCAAGATAGCGTCAGACATAGATTTCTGATCCCTACACGCCATTCCGCTTCCAAAATTACCCTTATTGTTGGGTAGTTGACAGAATTTCCAAGTTTTTCTGTAGCCGGAAGCCGCCATCTTGAATATAGAAATGGTGTCAGAGAGGGATTTCGGTTCCTTCACGTCACTCCGATTCCAACCATACCCATATTGTGGGGAATTTCACAGTATATCCCAAAATCGCAAAAAAAAAGAAAACTCGCTATATGGAATTTACTTCGTAAAAAGAAAACCCCGTTATTTGGGATTTACTTCGTAAAAAGAGGGACCTAAATTGAACACTGCGTAAAAAAAGACTTCGCAAACGGAGGTTTCAGTTAGGCGATAATTTTTTCATACGGTGTATAAGGTAACCTCTAAAACAAACAAATCTGGCGAATTTAGTCAGTTACTTATGGCTGTTGGGACGGTTGTGACAAGATCTTTTGCATATCGATTTACGCTTCTATACAGCTGTTATTCTGCTGTTTAGTTGTTTGTGAACCTGAAAGGCGCTTGTTCAACCTTTTAACGATTATCCAATAATCACTACAAAGCTTTATTTTGAAACTTTTTTTAATGGAGGAATTTATTGATTTAAGTTTACGACGAATAAAAAATTAATCGAAATTAGTTATAAAGTACACCACCAAACAACTACCATGCACCGGAACCTAGACTCAAACTTAAGACAACAGTATTGGTAAACCTTGACACTACCAACTTCGTTACGCCAACACTTTGAACTGATGTAAACAAATCTACATGAGGTTCTACGATTTAAGGTAGATCACTTTTTCGTGGTACGTTACGTGATGTAAGATCTACGACCAATTCCTAGTCCTGACTTCTACAAACTAGGGGAACAGGATTTTCAGTAATCCAAGGAACACATCTTAGTCCTTGTTACATTGTATGCCTTGTTAATAGTGACAAGACTCGGCTTTGTACACCGAGGATGATCTTGAAACGAGGAAAAAATGAGTTAGTTAGTCCTAATCTTCTATTCGTTGTTCCCTAATTTGAAATGGTTAAGAGTAAGGTTCTGATTCATGGTCATTATCAATGTCATTCCTTAATTTTGTGGCTAAGGAATAAAATTTTGACTGACAAAGGGGTGCGCCTTTGGAGGATGTTTCAACATTCCGAAGGGTATAAATAGCGGGACCTTTCAATTAGAATTGATTCCTTGCAATGAAGGCAAGAATGACAGTTGTATCAAAACCGAATACTTCATCATTTTCCAAAAGTAATAGAGTAATACGACATTCACTAAACTAAGGACACCGGATATACTACAATATATCAAATTACTGGTCGCAGTGGTGTTAGGTCTCGAACTGAGGAAAAAACATGACTAAAATAGATGAAAACAATTTCATCACTCGAGCGGCGCCGGTGGTGTAATGTTAAGCGTGATTTCCTTTCACCCCAGCAGGTCTGGGTTCAATTCTATTCGGCGTCGCCGAGATGTTCTGAGGCATAACATCTCTGATCACGCCATCCTTGGGAAGCGAAGTAAACCCAAGCAACATTGCAAGTTTTATCATAGTTTTAAAGCATTCTACAAGTCTTAATCATGGTCTACAGAACCCTCATAAAACCAAAATTGTTATTTGGGAAGCCGTTGGTCTCCCGTTCACGAGTTGATGAGACGATAGGGTAGGGTCCAGGTGTGGGAGTTGCCTCCCTGGCGTCGGTAGCATTGGTGCTCAGCACGGAAAAGAAGATCGACGGAAACAAATCAATGAAAAAAAATTATCACTTAGGAAATGGTTTTTGCTTTTCTTGGTGATTTTCTTCAATCGCGAAAATTTTCGTGCGAAACGTTTTTCACATTATATTTTGGATAGCTTAGAAAATTTTCTTGTCCTGTCATTGTAAACATTCGTTCTACGATGCTTGGTTCATGAATTATGAATTTTAAGACTACGTAATGTCCAGGAAAATCTCAAAACTTCCACTAAAGTTCTCCGGGAAAATTAGCCATTCAAAATTGTTTGAATTTTTGTTTCGTTCGCTTGATCATAAACTATACCTGTGGGTGAAATTTTGTAGTAGGTACCTAAGTAACCATCAAACTCGCTTAGCACCCTTTTTGCAATTTAAAGCTGATAAACGGCTTTTTATCAATTGGATTACTGAACTAGTACTGGTAACATATTTAAAAATAATAATAAATCGGATTTGACGGTTTTTCAACAGAGTAATTCAGCGTGACAACAGGTTTATAAAAAGTCGAGTAAGTAAACTTTGCAACGGTATACAGACATAATAAATAGGATTCGAAGTACAATGTTCCGAAAAAATGACGAACCATTCAACCATTTTTATGAGTTTAGTTTTACAGTTAGTTTGAGCTTTTGAACAGTTCATTTGATATAATTTTATATTAAAAGCATTTGTAGTAAGGACTGTGTACGTTACAAAACGTGTTTGATGTCTGTTTTATAACTTGCGCAGTCCTTGTCTGTAAGATTTTAATTTTTCGCGTTAAAAACGAGATTTGTTTTTCTTTTTGTATTCTATTTATATACTTACGTGTAAGCCTTTAGGTAAAATATCATTACATTTACATTCGTCAGATCATTTAATTAGAACAAAATAGTGTTGACATAGTTAAAAGTCAGAACGAAATTTATTTTATGTGTTTCAAATTCAATCCAAAATTGATTAAAACTGTCATTGAATAGCTTAAACTTACGGTATCAGTATTTTTGAGCTAATATTGTCAATTTTCTAAACTTTTAAACATGGAATGGAATTTGACACCGAAAATTTTGCAAAATCGTGCAAACAATTTGTTTTAAGAAAATCATATTCACTTTAGCTACTCGTGTATTATCTTTTGGACGAGCTGAAATAAAAACTATCGTGCTCAATTGCAAAGTTTATCCTGGTGTTCAAGTAATATTGACATGAGTATTAAAAATGTATTGCAGAGCATGTGTGATTAAAATATTCGTTAAAATTACGTGCTGCTTCAAATATATTGTTTATTATTTTTTCTATGTTGCTTATAAGCAGAGGTTAAAACTTGCCGAAAAAGCATTAAGCTTTGTAGTCAATTTGAAAAAAAAATTGGGACTGAAAGTGTGTGTCCGTTTTATAACTTGAACAGTCGTTATTCATAAGCCTTTTATTGTCTTTTCCTTGTAAATCTTCGAGATCTGACTTTTCGCACTATGATGATCATTAAAAGTGTAGGGTAACTGATGATGGTTGGACCTATTTAGGCCGGTTTCACACGACGTCAACATTCATGTCGTATTTTTTTTATGAATTCAACATATAATTATGAAAAATGCGTGATTAGGGGAAAGATCTACCTTTCTTGTTTCTAATAATAACATAAAAAGTTAAATATTATGAACAAGTGATTTTATAAAACGTTTTTAATCAGCAAAGAATTATGATGTTGGTTGGACCTATACTGATCTTGGTTGGACCTAAAAAATGATGATGGTTGGACCTATTTTTACAAATGCTAGTTTAGCCCATATTTGTTCAAAAACTTTGTTTAGAGCTTATTGGTATCATGAAAAAACCCTTTTTATACAGTTTTTATGAATTTGCTATTTAAAAAAATCAAGAAATTTGAGTTTAACTTCGTTTTTAAAAAAGTTCACTTTACACGCATTAGCTATTCATCATGGCTCATTTTCTCGGAAATCATTGACCCGATTTGGAAAATTTTTAACGTCAAACTATAGGTATTGTGGTCCCATTGAAAGCTATCGAATATTTTTGGAATCGGTCAACTGGTTCCGGAGATATGGCCAGAACAAGTTCCAGGGTATATGGAACATGGACCTAATTTTGACATGGAAGGAATAAAACCTATCATTCGACACTCCACATTACTTCCAAATTCGATAACAAGATCAATAATAAAATTGAGTGCCTTGGACCACGTTGGCCACTTCCGGGCGTGTTCTGGGTGCCCCCGGGGAATTTAGGGGCTTAAAATGACTGAATATCAGAACTTATTTCCGGTTTTATAGCTTTCTCCTAGGAGTTTTTTTTTGGAAATAAGTTTCAGTTAGCAATTTTTAGTTTGTTAACATTTTATTTCAAGTTAATTCACACACAGAAGGTTTATGAGAAGTGCTTAATGTAAATTCATATTAACAGATTCTTTCGGCGCTTTCGTGGTAGTTCGGAAGTCGGTGGTTACCCTTTCAGCCAACCTGACGATGGAATTACTCCTTTAAATTTACGCCTAACTAGTGACGCAAGGTCTTTAGTAGCTTCCAAGATCTTTTTGGTCGTCTTGGGACTGCCAGAAGCAGCGCACATACAAATCCAATCCCCTAGCTGGTTCTCCAAATCAACACTCAACACTATTTCCCTTCCATATTTTTTGCCGTGGCTTCCCTTAATTTTTGCGTGAAGTGTCGTTTTCGGATTATTGTACCTTTTCTGTGCCTGATACGCGGTAAGTGATTTATTTCTTACTAAAAGAACAGCCTTTTGAAGATTTTCGACCGTATAACTCTTTTCTTTCGACACTTTTCAATCGAAGACTCTGATCACTAGGCCAAAACGAAATCGAATTTCAAATCAGCTGCGCATGAAGGATGTAGACAAACCGAAGTGCACCTAGCGGCCGTCGTAGGAAACACATAGGTCCAACCATCATCATGCGTAGGTCCAACCATGATCATATTTATCTATTCGAATTTCGTCAATTATTCAAACATTTTAGTGAAACCAATGGATAAATGACGTACTAACGTGTTTACACCTTAAAGCAAGTACTGCATGAAAATAAAAATAAATGTAAAAAATATTCCTTTTTTGTATGTTTGAAAGTAAGGCATGATGACGAGCTAATGCGTGGAAAGTGAACTGTTTTGAAAACACATTGACAGTCAATTGTTTTGAAGATTTTCAATAAAACACCCATGCAAATTGAAGAAAAAGAGTTTTTTATGTTAGTAAAGTGATCTTTGAAAATAAAAATTTAGCGAAGATTGACTAAACTAGCGATTGAAAAAATAGGTCCAACCATCATCAGTTTTTGGATAGGTCCAACCAGAATCAATTACCCTACTTCGATAATTATGAACCACAAACAATTTCCTTGAGGTATAGGTAGAAGGTGTTAATTGCTTTGCAAGTATGTTAGCAAATCTGCATCTACGGTCAATCTGTCTATAATTGCAATCAGGGTGCCTTCCATTCATTTTAACTAAAAAAATGTTTTAAGAAATTATGGAATAATAAGATATTATGAAAATATTTTGATTATGTAAACAACAAGAAAAGATTGTTAAGTTTGTGTTTGACACATAATACCTGCCAATTTTGCTACATGAGAGACGCAATAAGCGATTTTGTAATTTATCTCACTTCGCGAAGAGGCGATCAGAAAAACGCTCATTGTGACTCTGTCAAAGCTAAATTTGCAGGTTTGATGGGTGAAACACAAACTTTACAAGGGGGCGACCCCGGCGTAGTGGTTAACATCCATACCTCTCACGCCAAAGTCACGAGTTCAAATCTCACCCCCGGACAAGTAACGAATGACCCAAGAGTGTTAAAGTGACTATAATAAAAAAAAAAAAAAAAAAAAAAAAAAAAAAAAAAAAACAAACTTTACAATCTTTTCTTATTACTTACATATACAAAATATCATCATAATATCTTATTATTCCATAATTTCATAAAACATTGTTTTAGTCAAAATGAATGGAAGGCACCCTGATTGCAATCAAGTGAAGTGTTTAAATAATGACTAGATTTATAATTTTCATCGATTTATACTGGCTAATCCAACTTTTGTGGGAAATCCTCTCTGAACATATGAGCTGGTTAAAGTCACGCACCGGCTTCAACCTTATAATCAAACTGATACGAGATGCGAAACGAAGAGAGCGCGAGAGATTTTCCGCCGCCGTTACGTTGCGACGGGGTTTCTAGATTCGTGGGGATATCCCGCTTCGCAGTTCCTAAATGCTTTGATTTACCGGTTTCTTCCACATATATGCATCCAGTATATAAACACACAACATCGATAAGCCTAGCCCGCTGCTGAAGTAAACTTGTCCCGGTGTCAAGTTCAGTATAATCTCGTTTCTGAGTTGCTGTGCGATCGTGTCGTTCGACTTCGGTTGTTGTTTCGGGATCGATTCTGGGAAGCACCGAAAAGTTGCGACGGGTGCTTCGTTTGCTGGCTTAAATGATTTTGATCTATAGACGGTTAACGTTAATCGAGTGCGAACTGTGAAGCGTGATACCTCTGTTCTGTTATTGCATTGTGAGTACTTTGAATTTACTTTTGTTCTCTGGTGATATTTGTTGTTTTCATTAAATGTTCAACGTGTGTCATGCGCACGAATGGTTACAATATCATTTCGGTTGAAAACTGGTTACCAATGAATAGTTTGTTTAAAGTAAACTTAGCTATGTTCAAATTTGAGATCAATAAAGGCTAGTCCCTGTTTTTTTTTGTACGGCTCTGTCCAGATTCAGCAATTACGTCACATAATACATTCTGCAGTGTATCGATTTAGAATCACAACATTCTCCATGTTTCAAGATTTTAAAAATTATAGGTTCTATCGTTTGTAACTTTCAAACGGATATTTCCAAATAAAAAACTTCAATTATATAATAACCTCCGGTGATCTCGCCCGTGATAGTGATAAGCAATTCAAAATTGTACAGTAATTTCGTGTTAATTAATCATTACTCTTTGATTATCTGTTTCAGAAGAAAAATCACGCCCGTGATCATAATGCTGCTTCGGTTTTCTACCGTTGCCGCTGTGGCGCTGCTGCTAGTTGCCCAGACATACGCTCAGGATGATTTGGATTCTTTGTTTGAGTCGGTTTTCAATAATCCAGAAAATAACAACAACAATAATCCCGCTGCAATAACCACTCCACCACCAGCTCCGCAAGCTATCATACCACAACCACAACAACCTCAACCACAATACGTAAGTATCGTTAGCGGATTTTGCAATACATATATTCGCCAAGGACCTCTCTTAGCTCAGTCGATAAAGGTGCAGCTACAATGCAAGACCATGCTGGAGGTGGCTGGGCTCGATTTCCGGTTCGTCCTAGGAATTTTTTGGGTTGGAAAATTTCTTGACTTCCCTGGGCATAGAGTATGATTGTACTTGCCACACAATTATACTAATGCAGAAATGGTAGCTCTGAATTAAAAACTGTGGAAGTGCATCTAGAACACTAAGTTGAGATCACGCAATAAGCTAATATTCGATAAGCAATAAGCTTGAAATGCGAAGAAAAAAAGAACAAGCCATCATATTGTCTTATTGCATGAACAAAAGAGTTTAGGGAGCATCCATTAAGTACGTCACGCTCTAAAAGGAGCGAGGTGGTTTACAAATGTGTGAAAAGCAATGCATTAGGTATACGAAAAACGTGATAAATGGGGGGAGGGGGTTTACTTTTTCAAAATTTTACGTGGCATAATTAATGCATGCTCCCTTTTTATACCATTCCCCATATGAAAAGCACGGGAAAGTTTACTGCAAATCACTTTGTTGGGAGGACTACACGACAGATGTTTCGTCAATATTTCAATCAATATTTTCAACATTTATTGCACGTGTGGTGCTTGCTAAAGGCATTGTAAATAATATTGATGATACAAGATTGACACAACACGGGCAAAAATATTGTCAATACTCAAAAGTATTGACAGTCACATTTATGCAAATATGGACGACGAATATATTGATGAGCATATTGACGCAAAATCAAAGAAGTTTGATTTCATGTTTCAATATTTCCCCATTTGTTTGACTACAGCAGCAGATGGGGCCTGTTCTTTGGCATCTGCTGTTAAGGCGGTTGTGATTTGACTCGGAAAATACCAGCGGCTACAGTAATGACTTTGTATTGATGACCCCACGACCATATTGTGGTATTATGTCGTGTGGGGCGCACTAAACAATTGTCTCAAATTATAATTCGTGCTTCAATATTTCCCTTCATTTTCCCCTACTGTTTGAAAACAACAAGATTTGGTTGTTTATATGTTAAGGTTTGTCTAGGCTCAAAGGTTTAAAAATAGACGGAGCCGAAAAATAATTTAAATAATTTTTTTCGGCGTCAGCATTAATTAAATTTTGTAGGTTTTTTTTTTCGCTTGTTGTTTGACATGTTCATGTTTTTTTTAAAAGAAAACTGATTGTGTGATATTTAAATGTAAGTTTTACTGTAATTAAAAAAAAACGCAAAAGCTAGGGAAGGGGAGTTGACATCTAGAACATCCGCACCGGGTGTTATTGACCAGCTTGACGCCACTGGGCCCCTATTTATTTTCGAAAAATGGTACAAAGAAAAATAAAAACAATAAATTTTGGCGAATAATGGTGGAATAAACAACATTCGTTTGAATTAATGCAATGCGGCTTCAAGGTGGCTGTATCAGAGAGTGAAAAGGATACAACAAAATCTCCCAATAAGAGCTTACAATATGATTTTATAAAGCTGATACGTAGACAGCGTCTGCTGACTTGCTTATTGAATATGCATATCATTTTGACCTTCGCTTTTTGTTTGATTTTCAATGAGACCGCGTAAAGGATCGCATAAACTTGCGAGCTCATTTTTAAGCGTTTATTCAGCCAATCCGAATTATTACAGACGTCGGATACCAATTAACAACAGTTACTTATTAACGCTTCAAACGCAGGTCAACATTTTACTGAACGTTCAGGTGTTCAAAGTTCTGTAATAATTTATTTGTTTGCGGCGGGTTGATTGTACTGTTCATGAAGCAACAAACGGCACAAGTCAAACTAAACAAGCTACAAAGGCTTGCTACTATTGCCATAACTGGAGCAATGTCTTCCTCTACAGCCTTAGATGCTTTACACAATCTCTTTCCTCTACAAAAATTTATTCAATTGGATGCAGTGAAAAGTGCTCTGAGGCTCAAACGGTCCATGAAGTTTTCGATGGAGATCTTATTGGACATTTGAGAATTCCAAAAAAGTTTCAGATAAGTCCATTCATATTGATGAACGAAGTTGGATGCTAAAGAAATATTATTTGAGCCATCATTTCCAAGTTCCTTATGTGACTGAATATTCGTCCTGGATCATTAATTTTTTAAACAGACGACTCGAAACAAGATAATATGATGGTTGCTGGTATTACCGGCCTGGGGTGCACTTTTCGGTGTCCATGGGAAAATGGCCGACAGTATTTCAAGCTGAAATATATGCCATCTTAGAATGTGCAGTAATTTGCATAAAAAGGAACTGTAAAAATGCAAATATATTCATGCTATGAATGCTATGAAATCGAAAACTTACACGTCAAAACAGTTATGAGAATGTACTTAACTATTACAACAACTGTCCTGTCGGAATACGGTTAAACTTTTATGGGTTCCTGGTCATTGTGGAATCGAAGGAAACGAAAAAGTAGATCATTGGCAAATATGGGGTCATCCTTGAAATTCATTGGCCCTGAATCATTTTTTGACTACCTTTTTGTGTTTTAAAAATGTAGCTAAAAAACTGAGAAAAAAGATACAGAACAACTGGACCAGTACCTTAAATTCTCGGTAATCTATACGTTTTATAAAGCCGAACGCTTTTCATACACAAAAGTTACTTAACCTTTCTAAAACAGATTTGAACACTGGTTTGATAACAGTTCCTGTCCTTGTAAATATCACCTAAAAATCATTGGTAAGCTTTGTAACTAAAAGAGTGAAAGCTCTGAACATTTGGTGTGTGACTGTGTTCCACTGTTTCATAAGCAATGCAGATATCTTGATAAGGGTCTGATGAGACATTGGAATAGTGCAGTGCTCACTGCTGACGTGTTGCTAAGCCGCAAGAGGATGAATCTGTTCATTCGTCTGACTGTTCAACGAGAGGTTCATCCATGCATTATGCAATAACGAACGGTAATACATTCAGTTATGTATACACTCTACAGTATTAGGTACTGCAGCGTGACGTCATAAATGAACTCAGTGTTAATCGGCTGAACCTTTTTGACAGTCAAAATATTCTAAAATTTCCGAATTTTCACTTGAAAATTGTCGAGGAACAGCGCGTTGCAAGGATGTTGCTCGTGAGCATTGCAGAAGTGTGGTTTACACTTCACTGCAGTCTGAAAATTTATCGAGAAAATCCACCCATGAAAAAATCGACTAAGTCCACGTAAACAGTACCACTAAACTGTCATCAGATTGAGGTTAACCCCGACGGTGCAAAACCTAATTATGTCTCCAACATAGGAAAAAAAAATGCAAAATTAGAGCGACTTCAAGCTGGTGGGAAATGCTCTTAAATTTTAGTCCCAGCAAGTTCTAGCAATTCGAACCGACTTGATACTTTGACATTTGACCAGGAGATAATTCCAGCTATACACTTCATAAATCTATGTTTGTTACGAATTTTTCATGAATAAAAGTGATAAACCAGTCCACTTCAATAAAAAAAAACTAGATAAACATTTCAAGGTCCTATCTGCATTGATCGATTCTCTTCATCGATTATCTCTTTTGTTAATAACTCAGCTGCAAAACCTTTCCCTGTAGTATTTGACGTTTTGGATGCTAGATAAGAACCTCCTTTATCAAACTATGTGGTAGAATTAGCGCGAAATCTGTTTGCATAGCAGTGGTTATAATAACAAAGTCGATGAAGAGAATCGATCAAAGCAGATAGGACAATTTGAAATGTGCATGGAGAAAAGGATTAGGCCGCGGCCAGGGTAGACGCGACACACGACGCGACGCGATGCGACTCACGCAAGGAATAATAATAAATAATAAGATTCTTTTGAATTGGTCGCGTCGCGCCGCGAATCGCGTCTACCCTGGCCGTACCCTTAGTGAAATTGTTGTTACTACGCTGATAGCATTAATATGGGGCTTCCCTTAGCATGCTGGAGTCAGCTGGGTTCGATTGCTTTTTCTAGTCGAAACATTCTCGACATCCCTGATTGTACTTTTCCACACAATAATACTAATGCAAAAACGGTATAGGCTTAGAAAGCTCACAATTAGCAACTGTGAAAGTGCTAAATGAACACTCTGTTGAGAACCGGCGTAAAGTCCCAAAGATGAAATATCATTAATTTGAGCAATACATGGTAGCTGGGATTTCCAAGTTATGTTATCATTATTTTCATGATAAATCACAACTCCATGATTGTCTCGTCGAGGAAGATGAAATTATACACTTGAATGATTGTTGCGATGTTTCAAATAATTAACAGTGCTGTACTTCCCACGATTGCATAGTTGACGTAGGAGCCAAAATGACCAAAATCCACTTTTTTGTTGCTACGCATTCTTTAATATATAATACAGGGCTGCCCAACGTGCTCAAACCGCGGGCCAAATGTTAAAATTCATGTCAACTGGTGGGCTAATTTTTTTTTTCACTTTAAACTAAGTCCGGTTTTACGCGATTTTTCGTAGTATTTTACTTGGTACGTTTTTAACGTTTTTTTTTCAATTACATTTTATGATTTGGGTCAAAAGTATTCAAAAGTATACTTAAAAATATACAATTTTCGGTGTTAGTCAAGAAATTAAATAAAAATGTGTATATTGATCAGCATGCTAAAATTACATGAGCTAACTGAACCCAACCATTTGAAGATGTTTAAGCATGTGAGCTTATCACCGACCGTATTGCTCAGTATTGCTTATTGACAGTGAAGACACAAAACTTTCATATGCGTCAAGTTTTTCTAAAAACTGTTCATTTTTTTTTTCGCCGTCTGAAAAAATTTGGCAGGGTAATATACTCTGGATACTATTATGGAAAATTATATAATCTCTTTTTATTCATTAGTTTTTGATTATGAACAGGATTGGACCAGCTTATACTAACAGTCTTGGATATTACTGTCTTCGACAAACTTGTCACCCAGACTGCCGGATTCTGATCAAATAAGTTCATAATGTTTTCACTATGTTGTGCTAGTGCGCATTTGAGCCTCCTGTTCAGTCAATGAGAAATTTTTCACAAGCCTGATCATTTAGGCATCTCACTACGTGGTACAAGTTATGTTATATTTTGCCAAAGGACTACAGGAAACCCCCGAAGAGAGGGTAGTGTCATGTCACCCACACGCTGCTTTTTCTCGGCTATCCTTCAACCAATGGAATACCTACTTTGGGGCAGATTTCGCTACTGAATAAACGAAGATTTTTTTTGCATGCAGAATAACCGGAAAATGTTGATTTAATTGAAATAAGGACCTTTTCTGAAATAAAATATATGTATTTAGTACAGGTGCTGAAGGAAATTTTTGCGGAACAGCCCTACCAAATATGGGTTCTGCTATCGTTTTCAAAATGGATATTATTAGAAAATATTTAAAATCTTCATTCCTTTTTTTTCGGTTTCCTTTTTGCTTCTAGGAAAGTGGCGCTATGCTTTCAGTAGTTGTTAGATAAAACTGACAGACTGCTATAATTCATCGGTTTCGTTGGTTACTAGTTTTTTTACTCTAATCACATGCTAAACAAGCAGCACAATCAGTTAAAAATAGCGGTTGGTCGACGGCACCAGCAATAGGTGGTGCTCTTCGGGAGAAACGCTCAAAGCTCATAAGTTGAAGAAGAAGCTGAAGACTTTCTATTGAAGACTTAATGATTTGTGTCAACAGAGACATTTTGTTTGGTCTATCTAGTTTTTGTATTTGTTTTGTAGCAATAATTTCGTAGTGTGTTGCGATCGTAATGATGCCAATCTGCTCAAAGTTTGTCCACACTTCCGTTAAAAACAAAAGTGTTTTTTTGTGATTCGATAACCTAGCGATCTTTTCACTATCGGAAGGCGTTCATAGTCATCCTCTAATATTTTGATTACACTCACTTTAAAACAGTCTTAAGCTCTTTGTGACTTGTCAGGCGTTAGCATTTGTACACATGGTCTTAACCGTGATCTATTGAGGCCAAATTTTAAAAAAAGGTTATCAATCTTACTAACGGTAATCATGACCCAGTTTTTTAATTGTTTTTGTGTTTCTTGCTGGTTGATACTTTCACTCCAATGCTTAAGAGTATGGGACAGCTAGTTTTTATTTTTGCCAAAAGTAGGTGAGACTCGAATGGGCGTCAATGTTTCATGTGTTCACCTCTCTTATGTACCGTAATCCGGGGGCAAATTGATCACTGGGTGAAATTGATTGTTCAGTTTTACGTTTTTAGTTGACACGTAGACAATTTCCGGTGAGAATAATGAGTTACTTATATCAACAAAGTATATTTTGCTGCGCTAATTCCAATTTTAATTAACGGACGTTCGGCCTGGCCTGCAAGTTTCATCAGGCCCGCGGTCTCATTTTGAGCGAACCGTAACATGTTTAGAAACAGTCTCCGCATCCAACCCGCGGGTTTTCGTTCGTCTTTGTCATACAAGAACTTAGCATTATGTTTGTGGATTTCCGTAACAGTTACTGAGATCATTATACAATGACTGTTGGAGAGCAGCCGACAGTTTTAAGTTTCTTATCTTAAAAACTAACATGAATAAATAAAAAGTTTAATTTTGAAACATTGCAGAACCCTAGAAGCACGCTATCATAAAACTGTTGCATGAACATCTATATGACTTAATTTAGTCATACACAAGATGCTGCAACTTTTCGTGATGACAGTGCTACTTTGAATGATCCTTCCTTTGTTTTCATTATTTAGTTTAGCAATTTTAAATGCTTTTTAAATTACGCAAAAGCTTCTGATTGTGTAAGAATGCGCACAGTTCGAAAAAGTAGCGTACATTTCTGTTCAATATGATGCACATAAATGTAGCGTCATATAGGGAAAATGGCTCTAATGTTGGCCTATGGATCTAAGGTTGGTTCCATCGCTAAGAATCTTATCAATTTTATCTAGATGAATGCGTCTTGGCACGGTACTAATGGATATTTTTGGTCACTATTGAAAATTTAGCCAATTGCTGAATTTATGTCTGGGCAAAACTAGGGGCATTTATGCCAACATTACATCCATTTCTCCTATCATATAAATTTATATTACAAATCATGTAAAGTTCTGAGGCATGTGCAAACATTGTATACAAAAGCCCATGTTTGTAAACAACATTGCTTACAAGTTGTTCGTTTGTGTGAAAAGAAACACAAGTTTTCCTCAATGAATGTTAACATCACAATTAAAATTGTGAAAAATGTTTGAATTCTTTTAACGCAGGTTATTTTAGCATGCTAGAGTCAATAAACACATATTTATGGCAATTTTATTACTTTTGGTCCAAATCAGATAAAGCGATTGGAAAAATGTTAAAAACTTACTCCGTAAAAACCGGCTTCAACATTTTAACATTTGGCCCGGGGTTAAAAAATGTTGGACAGGCCTGTCCTATAGCATACAATATCAGTACATTGGTTCAAACATGGTCATCGGACTGCACCGATTGATGTCATTTGCTTGAAATCTGCATTAATTACTCAACTTAGTGTCACTGTTACGGCGAGCAGAAATGAATATCGCTTCGGTCATCGGGTTTTGAGCAGCACATACACATACGGTTTATGGTGTTTAAATAGCAAGTGTAATACAGTCAATTACGTACCGATTTACAAATTATAGGTTATTTCACTTACACTTTCGGTGTTCTGACGTGTGCAAATGACCTGCTTGAAATCTATGTTTCAATTAAATTGTAGTGTTTTACTAATGTGCGTAAATAGGTTTTAAGTGTACAACTTACTGTACCAGTGTGTACTTTTAATTAGGCAATCAAATTCACTTCTAGTAACAAATTCAATCGTTTCTCGACCAGAAGGAAATAACAAGAATATTTTATCTTGCATTATTTTGTTCATCAGATTATTGTAACAGCGGTTATTGCAATTAAGATCCCTGATGTAATTAAAATAATTAAATATCATCTGCAACTATTATTTGGGAAATATCATATTTCTAACATAGCTTGGTAAAAGTTGCACATTAGGATAAACACTAAATAGAGTATAAAGTGGAATCTTTTACACAATGTTGGGTAATATATTTTTTGAGTGTTTTTTTTTCTATTATTAGATCTTCACTTTAGCATTTATAGATGGTCTCTTATCCATTTTGGAAACCCGGGGTGCATATGCACCCCACACCATTTATTGCTCAAGATTCTGAGTATTTAGAAGAGTGATGTCTTCGTTAAAGTTGATGGTCAAGGTGGGTGCTGGACAGATTAATTCGGAAATCTGTCGCTAGGTAGCGCTACTGAGCTGCCCACATGCACATATTCTAAACTGCTGTATCTCAAAATCCTGATTATTTTGACGGGACGTTGTCACCACAGTTGATCAGCAGGCCAAAGACTACTGGGAGGAGGACAGATCAATTCGTTATTCTGCCGGTAGCCGGCACTAGTGAGCATGTAAATATTGTGTACTGCTATATCTCCAGATTCCGATTCTTTGGAAGGGTAATGTTTCCGGCATAGTTGATCAGGAGCTCAAGGACTGCTAAGAAAGCTAAATTCGGAATTCTGCCACGAGTTGGCGCTAGTAAGCATCCCACATGCAAATATTATATGAAGCTGTATCTTATTATGTCTTTGTCAGTTTCGGTTGTAAAGTCACCATGCTTTACTCCAAACTTACACGGAAACAAATCCGATTCCATTTTCATGAATAAAAAATCATAAAATGAAAAAACTTGCCATCCCATGAAATCGTAACAATGATTCATGATTTCGTCATGGAAATTCATGCACTGAAAATAAAATTTCGTTTATACAACGAAATCGCTCGTTTGTTCTACGAATTTATTCGTTGTTTTCTGCAACGAAATAGATTTGTACATTGTATGAAGCTAGTTTCGTTAGAACTGCCACATTCGCTATCGCTACACTCAACCAGTGGACCACAAGTGTTGGTTGTGGAGACCGAAACATGTGGAGTGTGTTAGTGAGGATGGGTAAAAATAACTTTATTATTGTAAGGGATAAACATGACAAAATATAAAAATATGCTTCAGACCGGACTCGTATCATGAACCTTGCGATAGCCAGATCTGTGCCTTATCCATCACTCTATTTGTGCTACGAGAAAGGGAAAGGCTAAAGGCAAATAAGAAGTACTCATGGAGCGGTAATTCGATTTCGTTTACTTTTTCTGCTACTTGCATGTATTTTTTTTCCTCTGACATAAAACCACCGTGACCAGTTTTTTGATTTATAATGATAGCTTGCATGTATTGGTGAAACCGACAATATTAAAAAAAAAACTATCCCATCTCCAACACACAATCAAAACTTTAGGAGACAATAAGCGCAGTTGTTGGTTTGATTGTACGAAGATGAATTTGTATATTATACGAATAAGGCGTAATATTGACATTGCGCCAGATGACAGGGAAAACGAATGTTTCGTACCAATTATGAAAGATGTGTTGTATGTACGATATTCATTTTTACGAAACGGTTTTCAGAGAAATAACGAAAATACATTTTCAGTGTGGTTTCATAATGCAGTGGAATCAAGACCGCTACAAGCGTTACACATACTTGGCAAACCGTGTTCATAAACTGCACTACATAGGTATGTCTTATACTTATACAAGTTTTGATAGTCTAGTGGTCAAAGAATGGGTTTAATGATCTCAAGGTTCTTGGTTGTTCTCAGTCTGATGCTTTATTTTATTCTTTTTACATTTTTTGGTTAAAAGTTAAACCCATGAATTTAGATCATGATTTCAACTCGGATGATTTATGATTTTGGGAATGTTTGCTGCGTTACACAAAAGTTGCTCATGATATCATGAATATTATTCATGGTGTATTTTCATAACATGAAAATACGCTTTTTTCATGAAATCATGAGTCATTTTTCTCATTTCGGAGATCGGATTTTTTCCCGTGTACCGAATGATCATCAGATCAACCAGTAGCTTGACAAAAAGAAGAAAATTCAAATTATATCATCAACAATATTCCAGTTGCTCATTTTCAATTTCTGATCAAACTTCACACTGCTGTTCTTCAACGGAACTATCAATTCGAAGCTTTCATCGATTTCATTATCCCTAGTTAGTTGTCAAATTTCCTTCTATATATTTAGTATCTGGAGATGCAGCAGTATAAAATATTTGCATGCTCACTAGTAGCACCTAGCGGCAGAGTTTAGAGTTGATCTGTCCTCCTCTCAGCGTTATTTGACCTCATGGTGAACTTTGCCGAAGACATCACCCTTCTATGTAATCAGGATCTTGAGATACAACAGCACATAATATTTGCATACTGGATGCTCACTAGCACCACCTAGAGGCAGAATTTCGAACTGATGTCAACCACCCAGCAGCCCTTGACCTCTTGATCAACTTTGCCGTAGATACTACCCTGCTATATAATCAGTATATGGACATACAGATGAACTGATTATTTGCATGCTCATTAGCGCCACCTAGCGGGAGAATTCTGAATTGAAATGACCAGCACCCAACAGCCCTTAACCCTTGATGAACTTTGCCGAAAACATCACCCCTCTATATAATCAGGATCTTGAGATACAGCAGTACAAAATATGTGTATGTTGAATGCTCACTACCACCGCCTAGCGGCAGAATTCTGAATTGATAAGTCCTCGTCCTATCAGTCCGTGGCCACCTAATCAACTTCGCCGAAAACATCCCCCTTCTATAAAATCAAGATCTGGAAGTGTATTAGTACATAATATTTGCATGCACACTAGCACTGTCTAGCGGTAGAATTACGAACTGATATGTCCACCTCCTAGTAGTCTTTCGCTTTCTGATCAACTTTACAAAAACATCGACCCCGTAATAATAAGGATCTTAAGATACAGCAGTACAGCATATGTGCATGTAGGATGCACTTCGATCTGGGTGGGCTCGGTGGGTTTCAGCAATACACTCCGATATGTTTACCAAGATTTAAATTCAGATCGTATGATTCTGAGTTTTGACCAAATTTAGAGCGACATGATGAAAGAAAATTAAAGACATATTTGAAGTTATGGTTTATTCAGTATTCATTCTGTTTTAAGAGATAATAATAATAAGAGAAGATACCATTTATAGCATGAACATGAGCATGAGCATGATTGACCGCTCAAAGATGCAACTCAGTTATTGCCAGATAAGCTGTAATTACACATAGAACCAATAGACGTTGCTTGAGACTAGCAATAATCCTCCATGTGTAAATAATGGTGATCAAACACTACACGCAAACCAAAAATCTATTACAATGAATGTTAGTTCCGTTTTCTATCATCCTCTGTTCATGAACATCGCAACGAATGTTAGAAATTGATCATGCAGGCGATGTAATGGTTTTTTGTCTTTTTTATTTCGTTTTCTATCAACGCTTTCGACTATACCAGTAAGCTTGTAAAACGACGCACATTGTAGAACATTGTAGAACGACGCACACACTTGCCTCGAATCTCTCCAGCAGAAAAAGCATACGAAGTCGAGTATGCGAGAAAATGAGCGCTTCATGTTTGCTTTTAGGCTATCCATATTCAGGAGCATGGAGAGAGCAGTGGAGAAAGCACAGGTCTGATAATCGAAGCGTTCTTGGTTCGAGTCCAGTCGGCAATCGGATTCCTATTTTTTCGGCATAACTAATTTACCTCACTAATACACTCTACATTTTTCGGTCTCCAATTTTCTTGCATTGGACCGCAGCTAGGTATATCGCATCCTCGGTTCATGCGGTCTGCACTAACATCCTCTGATGATGAATCCCACATAATTGTAAGCGAATCTTACATCCCTCGGTTGGGTGTAGGCAATACTAACGCCGGCCTCGTCCGAATGCTAGTTAAAAAAGGAATGGGTTGGAATATATTGACGTAATACTCGCTGGAATGAAAGCCGGGAAACACCTCTGCACTTTCACGAGAAATCACTGGGATGTTGGATAAAAGGGTTGGGAGTGCAGCAGGATTCATTTTGGTAAACAATATGCTGAATTGTTGTCCTAACGATTCAATATCGCGAAGGAGCTTGGGTTTGAACCCACGGTCTTCTGCTCAGTAAGCAAAATTGATCGCCACAAGTCCACCAAGCTCCTTATATCACAAATCAATTACGATCAAGTTACCGTTCAACTTGTTGTTACGAACGCCAATGTCAAGGAAACAATGTTTTTTTTTCACGAAATTTGAAACAATAACTTGTTTTTTGCATTTCTTCTTTTTGTTTTGTAATTCTTCTTAAAATACACTTTATCCAAGGATATTTTTATCTACACACTTAGAAATTTTTATTTTTAAACGAGACGTAATTCAGCTTTGACGTAAATCATGGAACGTAAACAAACATGGCATGTAAAATCAAGTGTCCTGAAACTGAAACATAAAGGGTGATACGGTCAAAATTTGGTCAAGGGAAAACGCGTGTAAATTGGTGAAATCGTTTATTTAAAAAATCAAATTAAATTTCTTTTTCAAGTTCAATTAGTATAAAATTCAGGAAAAATATTCAGTTAGGCTTCCGCTTTTCCAAATCCGAATTGCCGGGCCTTACGCTTGACCCCTGCCATCAGATTTTGTACAGCCACCTTGTCCACCTTCTTCGCCGCAGAAAGCCAGTTTGCCTTGAACTGCTGCTCGCCCTTAGCAGTTTTTTTGGTCTTCTTTAGGTTCCGCTTGACAATAGCCCAGTATTTCTCAATTGGGCGGAGCTCTGGCGTGTTGGGAGGGTTCTTGTCCTTGGGAACCACCTGCACGTTGTTGGCGGCGTACCACTCCATGGCCTTTTTACCGTAATGGCAAGATGCCAAATCCGGCCAAAACAGTACGGAACAACCGTGTTTCTTCAGGAAAGGCAGCAGACGTTTATTCAAACACTCTTTCACGTAAATTTCTTGGTTGACAGTCCCGGAAGCTATGAAAATGCTGCTTTTCAAGCCACAGGTACAGATGGCTTGCCAAACCAGATATTTCTTTGCGAACTTTGACAGTTTCATGTGCTTGAAAACATCTGCTACCTTTCCTCTTCCTTTTGCCGTATAAAACTCCTGTCCCGGAAGCTGCTTGTAGTCGGCTTTGACATAGGTTTCGTCGTCCATTACCACGCAGTCAAACTTCGTCAGCATCGTCGTGTACAGCCTCCGGGATCGCGCTTTGGCCGTCGTATTTTGTTTATCATCGCGATTTGGAGTCACTACCTTCTTGTAAGTCGATAGTCCGGCTCGTTTTTTGGCTCGATGCACGGTTGTAGACGATACACCCAGCTTATTTGCGGCATCTCGGAGAGAGAGGTTAGGGTTTCGCTTGAAACTACCGGCAACTCTCTTTGTCGTCTCAGCGGCTTCCGGTTTTCGATTTCCCCCCGATCCAGACTTCCTGGCTGTCGACAAACGTTCCCCAAACACTTTAATTACATTTGTAACGGTTGATTTGGCAACTTATAGCGATTTTGCCAACTTTGCGTGCGAGTAGCTCGGATTTTCGCGATGCGCGAGCAAAATTTTGATACGCTGCTCTTCTTGCTTGGACGGCATTTTGACAACTGAAGAGTGAATTCCAAAATCAAAATAGGAGCAACATTCTACACACACACACCTTCAAAATGAGGGGTGTTCAGGTCTTTTAAATGCAAAATTGAAAGAAATACGTCAAGTTGATATTGACCAAATTTTGACCGTATCACCCTTTATGCAACTCGACTTTTGCTTGAATTGATTTTCTCGTCCTTTTCAACTGATTCTTATGTCAAAAGGGCCGCTTGCATGTGTCGGTCTCAGGGCACTGAAATTTACATGTCTTTTTCGTAGTGTGAAGTTCGAATTTAGGAAATCTTTAATTATATAAGAACATGTACTAGAATTGCACTCGGAAGCCATTTGAGGGATTGATCAAGTTCACCCCATATCGATATTTTCAAATTTAAGAGCACAGGTGTAAACGGTGATTGCTTTTACTACATTTTAAGACCAACAATTGAAAGGGCTACACTTCTTTAAACAAATCTTGTAAGGTCATTCTCTCGCGAACCGAAATCTACTCAAACACAATCGGGTAGAGGAGGATTTCCCCTGCCTGTTCACACAAATTAATAGAATCATGTTGAGTAAACTGCTATTCAACCAAAGTTATCTAAACTGTTATAGCACAAGTGTGTATACACAAGGTTATATAAACTGTTATAGAACAAGTGTGTTGCTTGGGTATTTTGTTGGTTTGCGTTGGCGGACTTCGGTTCGCGACAAAATGGCCTTACAAGGTTTGTTTACAAAATGGATTTGAGGCCTTTTGAATTGTTGGTCTTGATTTGCTTCATTGTCGTGGGCTATAGTCTTTTTTTTCGTATACTCATGCTCTACCATCACCTCTCTCGAACAGCGTGAGCAGTAGAGAAATATTCGCGTAAACTGAAAGCTTTCAAATAACTATCATCAGAGTATGATAGCATTCTTATGATTTTGATGAGTAATTTTAATGGCTTATAATTGTTTTCATTCGAATCCCATTTACAGACTTGCACCGGAGAGTGTGTCCCGTACTACCTGTGCAATGATAATCAGATCATCACCGACGGCACTGGTATCATCGATATTCGTGTCGGCGAAGATATTGCTGTGGAAAATGAATGTCCGAATTACCTGGACACGTGCTGCGAAAAAGGAGATGTTCTAGAGGTACCTCCAGAGACTGCTACGAAAGCACCACCACCAAACAAGGAGTACTCTTGTGGACAACGTAACCCCGATGGTCTCGGATTCAGAATCACTGGCAACAAGGATGGTGAATCAGAGTACGGTGAATTCCCATGGATGGTGGCTGTTCTACGAGAGGATAAGGTCATGGATTCCGTTTTGAATGTGTACGAATGTGGTGGATCCCTAATTGCACCGAACGTGGTTCTAACTGCTGCCCATTGCGTTGCCAACAAGCAGCAGGATACTTTGCTGGTACGAGGAGGAGAATGGGATACCCAAACCAGGAACGAACTTTATGCTCATCAGGATCGCCGCGTACTCGAGGTTATTTCCCATGAACAGTTTAACAAGGGCTCGTTGAAAAATGATGTAGCCCTGTTGATTTTGGACCAGCCATTTGATCTTGCCGAGAATATTCAGCCAGTCTGCTTGCCGCCAAACAATCACAACTTCGATGGCAGTAAATGTTTCGCTTCCGGATGGGGAAAGAACGTTTTCGGAAAGGAGGGCAAATATCAGGTCATCTTGAAGAAGGTTGAGCTGCCAATTGTACCTCATAAAACCTGCCAGAATTCTTTGCGTACGACACGATTGGGTCTTCGTTTTATTCTGGATCGTAGCTTCACATGCGCTGGAGGTATAAACGGTCAGGATACCTGCCGTGGCGATGGAGGTTCTCCACTTGTGTGTCCAATTCCTGGAAATCCAACGAAATACTACCAGGCCGGTATCGTTGCTTGGGGTATTGGTTGCGGTGAACAGGGAATTCCTGGAGTTTACGCAAATGTTGCAAATTTCCGCGGCTGGATCGATCAGCAGCTATCAAAGCGTCAAATTGAAGCAAAACACTACACATACACTTAAATTAAATTAAAGTTTCATACGACATTTTATTGACATTTTTAAAGGATAGACTAAACTGAAATAACAATGAAAACAAACAAATAAATAATTGTGTTCTTACATTCGTGGTTGTAATATCATTTAAAGTCATTATTAGATATATCAGTAGAACTGAGGTTTAACATGTTTCTCAAGTCGTTCGAAGCTAAAATAAACGAATCGTGAATCCTTACGATCATGAGTATAGTTTGTAAGCCCACGCCTAACCTAAATTGCCTAAATCCAAAACTTTCCTATAAGCGATCAACACACCAACCTACAAGTATTTGAAACCTCATTTATCTAGCTTGTTATGGTCTTTTTGTGGCCCTGATTGAGACCAGAAGAAAAAATCTGAGCCAAAGAAAATGTTCAAGGTAGATATTTTAGAACTATTAAATTTGAAGAATTTTGATGAGAAATCATAAGAGATTTTTTTTTTCATTCCTGGGAACAACATTTCCGGATTTACAATTTCCCGATTAATTTAAAGTAATTCAAATGTTGCTTTCGTTTCAGTAGAACTTCATATTCTTCTATGACATTAATCATTAGTGTGCTTTACACTGAATGGTTCGTTCAAACTTCCAACACTTCCAACTTCTTCAGCATGTTTCTTAAAACTTGTAAGTTCCTCGATTGATTTAAATTATCCCAGAATTTGACATCTTCGGAAGATTCTTCCGACTTTCTTGATTAATCTTTTTGGCTTCACATGGAAATGTCTTCTGGTTTGCCTTAAAGCTATTCTTGGCCTCCTCCGTACATTTCTTCTGGCTTTCCTCAGAAAATTCTTCGCACTTCTTCTGGAACATTTTTCCGATTTACCTTAGAACATCTTCAGATTCCTCTGGAAGTTAATCCAAACTTTTTCTTCAGTAGGGTAGGAAACACAGCAATCATCCTATGAATTCTCGACATTTTGAGACCGATTCGAGTGTAAACATGGAACCAGATTTTTAAAGGTGGTATACTAGACTGGCCAAAAAAATAAAAGTTCTATTTTTCCATGCGTTAACCCCTAGATTTGATCCATTAGGTGGGAAAACTTATATCTGATAGTTCAAGCTCATTTGGTTCTAAGATGAGATGGCGCTTTTAATTTGAATTTTGTATGGGAAATTTGGATCAACACCACTCAACACTACACTCTATCGATCATAATAAAGTTTCGTTATTCTTGATTTTATTCAGATTTTCAAAACTTGCAGTTCAATTAATGAGTAAGAACTTTGCTAAAGATTGTATCATGAATCCAGTTAGTTTTATTGAGATATTCACTTTTGAATGTAGGGGAAATGCAGGTAATGTCGGCCTAAGTGTCCCTAATTTGGGCCCATACATAAATTCAGCAATCGACTAAATTTTCAACAGCGACCAAAAATATCCATTAGTACCGTCCCAATGACGCGTTCATCTAGATACAATTGATAAATAGCAGATTTTTAGCGATGGGCCCAAACCTAGATCCATAGGCCTTTACCACACAAAAATAATAGAACCTATTTTTATAAGGCAATAAAAACTATTGTAGCAACAATAAACGTAATTGTCAAAAACAGCAAAAATACAATAGAACTTATTGTTATGTATGATATAATCTATTATTAATGAGACATTTACAATAGAAAAGCCCCCCTTGTTAGTTACCGTAACAAAAAAAAATTTCTCCAACAAATTTGATCTTATTACAATATTTTTTATTGTTTTTTTACTGTGCAAAATTTTGATTTTATAGAATTTTTTGTAATACTATTGTGGTGACTAATGGATTATTTGACCAATACAATATAATTACAATAAGATTAACGTTCAACAATACAATCTATTGTATTTTATTTATATTTTATTGTAATTTTATGGTTATTTTTATCCGGGAAGGCTTTGATGTAATCAGTTTTTCGAAGAAGTCGTCTCCACTCTACTCGATCCATGGTCACACGTCACCAGCCTTGTAGCCTGCGAATGGTCCGCAGGTCGCCTTCAACATAGCTTCAATAAAACGCTAATAACTTTTCAGGATCAACTAGGATCGTCTTCCGATCTTGGACAAACTGGTTATGCTTATAATATTCTATAATAAAGTCTTTAACGTGCAAAAATTGGTCAACTTGAAATTGGTGTATTTCTGTTAAAAATGCATTAAAAAATCCTGAAAGGTATACAATGGTTGCTATGATGAGTTTTCACCGTTTGCTCTGCAGTTTTCAAAATGACGTCCAAGCAAAAGGAGCAGCGTGTCAAAATTTTGATCGAGCAGCAAGAGAATCCGACGTTCTCACACGCCAAGTTGGCAAAATTGCTGGATGTGGCCAAATCGACCGTGACAAATCTTTTAGTGTTCAGGGAGCGTCTGTCGACCACCAGGAAGCCTGGAAGCGGCGGGAATCGTAATCCGTACGTGGTAGCGACGACGAAGAAGGTGGCGGTGAAATATAAGCGGAATCCTAACCTCTCCATTCGGGACGTCGCTGGCAAGCTCAATGTCTCCCATACTACTGTGCACCGGGCCAAGAAACGAGCCGGGTTGTCGACGTTTAGGAAGGTGAAGGTGGCGAACCGAGATTACAAACAAAACGCGTCGGCAAAGCAGCGGTCCCGAAAGTTGTATACGAATCTGCTCACAAAGTTCAACTGTGTCGTCATGGATGACGAAACTTATGTGAAGGCAGATTTCAAGCAGCTTCCGGGGCAGGAGTTTTATACCGCATCAGGAAAAGGGAAGCTGGCTGAATTTTCAAAACCATCAAACTATCGAAGTTCCCGAAAAAATATCTCGTCTGGCAGGCCATATGCACGTGTGGTCTAAAAAGCGGCATTTTCATTACTACGGTAACCAACAATCAAGAGATCTACGTCCAGGAGTGCCTGGAAAAGCGGCTGCTACCATTCCTAAAGCAACACAATAGACCTGTGCTGTTCTGGCCGGACTTGGCGAGCTGCCACTATGGGAAAAAGGCAATCGAGTGGTACGATGCGAACAACGTGGTTGTGGTACCCAAAGACCACAACCCTCCCAACAGCGTAGAACTCCGCCCTATCGAACGGTATTGGGCCTTGGTCAAACGGAATCTCAAATAAACTAATAAATCCATGGAAAACGAACAGCAGTTTAAATCTAACTGGCGTTCAGCGGCGAATAAGGTCGATGAAACTACTATGCAAAATTTAATGGAGGGGGTTAAGCGTAGGGCATGGCAGTTCGGATTTGGCAAACCAAAAGAATAAACGAACATTTTTTCCTTTAAATATATGAATTGAATACCACCAATAGAAAAATAAAAAGATTTTTGTGATATGAATTTTGACTGAAAGAAACGATTTTTTTGTCGACCAAATTTACGCGTTCCAGTCTTAAGTATTGGATTTGGGGATGTGGTATAGTGGTAAGCGTGACTGTCTCTCACTCCTAAGCACCACCGAGATTTACTGGGGCATAAAATCTGTAATCACTGCTTCCTGCGGAAGGGAAGTAAAGCCGTTTGTCCCCGGTCCATGAGTTAATGGGTCGATAGGTAGTGTCCAGGTGTGGGAGCTGCCTCCCATACATCGGTAGCAGTGGAACTCAGCACGGAAAGCAAGATCGATGAAAACAAAAACAATTTAAAATCAACTTGGAAAAAAATAGCTTGAAATGGGTAAATGTTGACAAATTTTGAACAAAGCCTCAGGATTGCATAGAAAACTATTGGTATTATGGCTAGGAGGGAGGATCATGTTTTAGACGCCTTAATGACGTCTTATGTTAGGAGAGGGGTTTTTATTTGTATGTAATTCAAATTTAATTTAAAAAAAATTCTCTGAATTTCAGTAAAATCACCATAAATGTGTGTATATTTCAAAAGTTCTAACTTTTTGTTTTACAAAACCGTTTAAAAATTCTAAAATTGGTTGAAAAGTTATTGAGTTACTCTGGATAATTAATTGATTTTTTCAAAATAGCTTTATATTTTGGGGGTGATCAAACAATTTCAAATGTGGTTTCATGGTGTATTCCACTAGACTTACAACCTACAATAGGTCAATATTTTGTTTTATTTTTTACATTGTGTAATCATTCGGATTATCCAACAGGAAATTGATTTTTTTCTGAAGCACTATCCTTATTTCGACTGTTAGTATTCATCATAGGTAATCATATACGTTAACCATTTCTAGGGATCGGCATACCAGTGCAGGAAAAAATATTTCTTGAGCGTTTCTTATCCTATTCATGTGCTGGAAGATAAAGTTACTTTGCAACTACCCCAAAGCTATAACCTTGAATCAAATTTGCCTCTGCCCATAAAACGATCATAGTTTTTGTCAGGTCCATAGCTCTGCAGCTCTATCAACAAGTTTAAAGAAGCACCACTAAAATTGGTCACTCGAGGAAAGTCAAGGTAAGCATGTTTCAATATCGTTTCACAGATGACACCAAGCGCACGTAGGACGATCGTCAACAACGGGACGGAAAGCTTATCTACCCCAATTAATCGCCAAGTGTTTCGTTATTTTGAATGCGCATGTGAAATCTTCTGGATTATTTTAGTAATATGTTGGCAGTAAAATAAAATTAAATTGTTCAATTAAGATCCATTCAACTTCATGTTATTTTCAGCGCAAATTATAGCTTATGGTAAACGATGAACAATGGGATTCCCGATGATTAATAATCACTGTCTGTAATAAGCTACAACCGGTGAAGATAGCAATCGACCTTCGGTTAGGCGTCATAGAATAAGCAACGGCGTGCTCCTAACAAAACAAAAATCATTCAACATGGTTAAGAATAACATCCAAAAGCGAAGCCGATGAAAAAACTTTTCACCTGCATTGACGAAAGTGTTATTAAACTTTTACAGAAACCACCGTGAATCTCAAAATTGAGCGTACATCTGAATGAACAATTGCTTGAAAATCTATGAATAGATAGATTTTTTATATCATGGCTGGTGATTGAACAGTTGTTTATTGATTAATCGGTATTGTTTTGGACTTTATTGGCAGAGCCTGTATGATTTTTGAGTAAAACCCTCAATGTTCAACTTTTTTTCTTCGAAGTACATGGATTTTAGTAAAATTATCGGCATTATAACATTTCTACAAATGAGCAAAATTAAAAAGATATGTTCATTGTATTTCTAGAAATTGTAGTTTTTTGAAAAACAAGGCTTTTTTTTCTAAAAGAGCTCTAACTTCTTACACACTCAACCAATGCTATACCGACAACCGATGAACTACCTTTTTAATTTGTGCTCACACAGTTGTTTTTCCAAAATTTAAGGACAGTTGAATGCTCAATTTTGAGATACACTGCAATCTTGGGTCATTAACACATCAACGCCTTTTTTTTACTCAATATTACCAGAAATTTGGAAAGCCTCGTTTTTTTGGTGCCTATTTTGAAATTTGTCTCGAAATCTGACATCCAAAATTACTGTGGAATTGCCATTATATCTTGCATTCCAAAACTTTTTGAATCTGTCATAAACGACAAAATTTATCAACAAGTAAATAACCAAATAACAAGTCAAAGGCTTCTTCAAGGGCCACTCTACTGCTTCTAATCTTCTAGAGTTTGTCTTTTTTACACTGAATGCCATGTAAAATGGTAACCACGTAGAAGCTCTTTACACTGACTTCAGTAAAGCATTTGACCATTATTGCTTTTCAAGCTGCAGAAAGTAGGAATGAAAGCTGGACTTTTGAACTGGCTCCAGTCCTACCTAACAAATTGTACGCTTTCAAAATAAACTTTCAGAACCAATTCTAGTCATCTCTGGGGTCCCCCAGGGATCTCATTTGGGCCCATTTATTTTTATTTTGTTCGTAAACGACATTTCCTTCATACTTAAGAACATTAAAGTACTTGTGTATGCAGACGACATGAAGCTCTTCAAAGAAATTAGAAATGCCTCCGACGCAGAAATATTCCAGAATGAAATAAATCTATTCTATAGCTCGTGCAGTAAAAGTCTACTCCAACTCAACGTAAACAAATGAACGCAATAACATTTAGTAGAAAAAGTGGAATCTCTTGCATAAACAAACATTAAGGAAACAAAATCGCAGACGAATGCAAATTAAGAGATTTAGGCGTAATACTGGACATTAGACTGATGCAAAATTTGACTTTTTCGCTTCACAGTGCTTAAATGGTTTCAAATCGGGTCCTGATTAGCCTCCAAAGTTACAACTCATTTGGTTAGAAACAGACTTCGCACAAGCCATTTGAAGTTTACATGTAAATTACTATGGGAAATCTCAACTTTCTGTTCATTGCCTTCTAGTCTTTTTCCATATTGAGCTACGAAACAGTTCGATAGCCATTCTTATAAACAATTTTCTCAGCTACAACTTTGCTGGAGACCGTTTCTATGTAAAACGAGACAGGAAAAAGTGATTAATTATTTAAGAGGTTGGTAAACTTATGACATGATCAAGCAGCTGCTCTGTAGGCAACACTGCATTTTGCAGTGTGACATAGTAGCCATGATTTTTGTGTCCTATTCAACGCCCCAGAAACACCAATGTTGCCTGCTGAGCAGTTGATTGAGCATGATCATAAGACATCAGCGCATTGAATCATTGATAACTTTCGATCCTTGCATTTAATCAAAATGTAATCGTCAGCAAAGTTGTAGCTGGGAAAATTTCCTACAAGCACAGTTGAAATTTTTTGAAGCAGACTTATATGGTGAATTATTAGGTAGACATGAACAAAAATCTTGGTTTTACCATAGTAATTCCCATACAAACTTCAAATGGTTTGTGCCATCTCAGTTTCTCACCAAATGGGTTCAAATTTAGAGAGGTTAGTCAGGATCCGATTTGGAATCGTTTAAGTATTGTGGAGCGAAAATTTCAAAATTTGCATCACTCTACTGGACATCATAGTTACATTTGTAGAACTTTATAACACTATCATAAGCAAATCAAATAACATGCTGGGCTTCATTAAGAGGTTCAGGTAAAATTTTCAGAACCCATACGCTATAAAATTACTGTACATTACATATGTACCTATTCTGGAATACTGCCACGTAGTATGAAGCCCATACCCATAGCTCAAAAACATTTTCATTTGTATGCTCTTCGACGTCTAAATTGGACGACATTTTCTCTACCATCCTATGTAGCACGCTGCATGCTCATCAATCTACACTAATGGAACAACGTGAATTTGCAATAACAATACTCTCTCAACTATATTTTTATGCGCCTTTCAGACCTCTTAGAACTCGAAATTTATTCTATGAAAACACTTGCAGAACAAATTAGGCAAAAAATGGACCCACCATTCGAATGATGCGCCTATATAACATTAATTACGAAGAAATTGACATAAGTTTGTCCAGAAACCAAATAAAAATTCGGCTAAGAAGAAATAGAAATAATGCATAGCATGTGAAAAAAAAAACATTGCACTACTTTGCTTGACGAAATAAATAAATAAATAAAAGAAGGTCACATCAACGCTGATGGATGACTGGAAGGCCATCGCCGAAGTGCTGCATATATTGAAGGTCCCTGACTACCTGTGCAAGATCCTGAGGAGTTATTTTCAGAACCGGGTACTGGTCTACGAAACATACATGGGACAGAGATCGATTAGAACCACAGTGGGAGTTCCACAAGGCTGTATCCTTGGTCCAATGCTCTGGAACGGGGTGTACAACGGCGTGCTAACACTTAAGCTACCCAAAGGAGTTGAGATCGTTGGCTTTGCGGACGACGTCGTCTTGACGGTAACAGGCGAGACGCTGGAAGAGGTAGAAATGTTGACGACCGAGATGATCGACATGATTGGTAATTGGATGCAAGGAGCGAAGCTACAGATAGCTCACCACAAAACGGAAGTGCTATTGGTCAGAAATCACCGTCGGGGAGCACGCCATAACCTCGAAGCGTGTGTTGAAATACCTGGGAGTGATGATCGATGACCGGCTAAACTTCAACAGCCACGTCGAATATGCCTGTGAGAAGGCGGCAAAAGCCTAAAGCTAAAATCATGCCGAACAACTCTTATCCCACACACTTAGAAAAATCAATGTAAATTTAGGTGTTGTGAGAGTGACATATACGAGCGTCAATTTTGACATAAATTTGAGTCATAACAGACGCGAAATTCAACTCAATCAAACGTACATTTCGTCGAGTAACGAACTTTAAAGTTCACTTAATTTTATATGAAATATTTGATGACGTCTGATTCCCTCTGATTACTAGGCTTACCCTCTCTGATAAACCACTGCATGAGAGAACCAAAGATCTAGTCTAGCAGTGATAGTATCACACTTGTTACTCCTTTAATTGAGAGCCGCGTCGTAGTACGCTTACGTATAGGCACAGACGTTGGGTGTGATACTGGCGGGTTTTGCCGCAAATCACTCTTATTTTATTTATTTTTACGCAGATAGATTTATTTGGGTTTGCAAGGGAACTATACTATTGAAATATTTCAGAAAGTGCCCAACGGTGATCCTTCTATTTGCGTGACAAGCTTTCATTGAAGTATTACTCAGGAAACAATGTTAAATATCATTTTTGTACATGGTATTGTAACTAATCTTATATGTGCTTCATTTTGATTTGGGATAAGTTGGAGATGACCTAGCCTAAGGCTAAAAATCTCTTTAATAAAGACTTTAAAAAAAAAAAATTGGGATAAGTGTTTGAACTATGGCTCGGGATTTCCACTGTGGCGTGATTCTATTGTGACATACCCAAACGTATTTTTGTGGTGCGACATAGTGGAAACGTGTGAGCATAGTTGGAGCATATACCCTATATAATTTAAAAATCAGCTAGAAAACTAACTTCAAAATGAAGCATTTTAGTCACATGAAGGAAACGGCGCCGGTGGTGTAGTGGTAAGCGTGATTACCTCTCACCCCAGCAGGCCTGGGTTCAATCCCAGTCGGCGCCGCCGTGATGTTCTGAGGCATAACATCTCTGATCACGCCTTCCTTCGGATGGGAAGTAAAGCCGTTGGTCCCCGGTTCATGAGTTGATGGGTCGATAGGTAGGGTCCAGGTGTGGGAGCTGCCTTCCTGGCACGTCGGTAGCATTGGTGCTCAGCACAGAAAACAAGATCGACGGAAAAAAACAAACCAAAAGGAGTCACATGAAGGTTATCTGGGTCGAACTAAGATATAATGAATAGGTATAAATCAAAAGTACTTGAAACACGTTTAATTTTAGATTACAATCACTAGTGCAGGTACTTGATAAAGCATGGGTTATGATTTATTAGGTGAATTAGAGCTTTTAATAATTTATTAAATTAGACTAATGAGATATCATAATCATCAAATGAACTTAAATAAGAAACTTCAGAAAGTCTAATGACATTAAGTAGATTAACAAAATAATTAGGATGCAGGGGGTCCGCTTAGGGAGGCAACTAACCTTTAAAGTTGTAGAATAAATCTTCTTATTTAGTCTTGAACTTTAAAAAGAAAACGCAGGCAGACCAATAGCATTAAGCAGATTAACAAGGAGAGGAATAGTTTAGGAAATAAGTAAAAGTAGAGGTATGTGACAATTAATAGCTTTTAAACTTTTGGAGGTATTGTATTCCCCTGAGTTTGTTGTACTCGATTACTATATTATTGTCTCAATACGCGAAATCTCTGATATATGCGGTTAAAGCATTTGAGTTAACTTATTTCTTAGTGTTCAAGTACTAACATTTTTAAACAGCAGTCAATGTTAATCTATGAACTAAACCCTACGTAAAATCGATCTTTCCTTGTGTGAAATTGATGCATGTTTAACTTTTCGCGGCTATCGGAATCAACGCGCCCACGTCTACGGAGCTTATGCAGAAGTGATTCGCAATGCGGTAGAGCTCACCAAAAGTTTTTTTGAGCTTCTGTAGTATAGCATTTGTTCGGTACGGTCGCGAAATCTTGAAATGATTGATACGTGTGCTAAAATAACTAAATTGAAACAAAGCTCAACTGTTAAATAAGTAGAATATTTAGGGAGGAAACCAAAATTAATCAACTTGCCAACATAGGCTATCACATTTATTTTGGTGACACTCTTTAAATGGTAATAAGCCTTTTTTCTCGCTTCGGTTGTCTCGCACGGCTTTCGGAATTCGCGCGTAACTTACATAATTTAGATATTTCGTTCGAAACGGTTTTACTTATTCAATCGGTTTACTACGTGGATGTATCTACGCGCACACGTCACAGCATTTTTTCTATAACTATCTTGAAACAATGTATACGGAATCCAGTGTTCAAGCGGCCAACATAGGCTAGTCCTTCTGCTGTATTGTCAAAGATAGAAGCAACATTTATTCAAATGGGTCAAGTCTTGAAAACTAAGCTGTCACGCAGCTCCAGCTTGATACCCAATAAAAAAAAATATTTGTTGACGTCTGATCCTTTATGTCAAAGATGGATTCCGTCACGTGTAAAATTAGGTATTTCAAAGTGTTTGGAATTACCCCTATTGACATCACCCTGGCGGAGGACAGCGAGTGCTACAGGTTGTACAGAAGCTGGACGAGTACGGAAAGTTGTGAGAGCAGAGTCGTTAGCTAAATGGCAACAGGAGTGGAACACGGTGGATAACGGTAGGTGGACACATAGACTAATACCAATTCTTTTGACCGGGGTGAACATGAAACACGGAGAAGTCAACTTTCACCTAACGCAGTTCCTGTCTGGCCACGGCTGCTTCAGGAAATGTCTGCATTGCATCTCCTTGTCCGGAGTGTTTCAACGTGGACGAAACTCCGGAGCATGTGACTGTCTAAGGTTCAAGGCAGTGCGAAGGGAGATGCCCGTTCTTAACGTGGAGAATGTCGTCGATGAAATGTGTCGAGAGGAGGGCTCTTGGAATGTCATCAACAGAGCAGTAACGCAGATTATGTTGTTGCTGTGACGTAAATGGAGAGAGGAGCAGCGATCTAGCAACGCCAGCTTGACATGTGCATGAGCTCAGCCAACCCCCGAAGTAGTCGTTTCACCGTGGTCCTGGGCGGTCCTGGCAGGGGAGAGAGTAAAAAATGGGTTTTAGTGGAGTTGAACTAGGCAGTAGATACCACACCGTGTCAACTTCACTACAGGTCAGGCTTTTTGAAGCTTTCTTAAACATTACAGCTTTCAATATGCTCAAGATCGCTCATACCTAAGACAGTGAACAAACGGTGCAAAACAACTTTATTGACCGTAGAGCAATTTAACTTCTAAACAAACACTTATGGACCATATGATATTCGAAGGTTTTATAAAAGCTAAGTAAGCTTAAGAAATAAATTGCCCATAACCGCTTATCAGTTCGATCTTTTCTTGATTTCCTATTCATATAGGACAGTTATGCGCTTATTGGTAGTATAAGGAGTGGAAGTCACGCGTTGTTGTAAGTCTCATAAAATATTGACATGAATAGCATTATTCACAAAAATTATTTACGAAAATTGGAAAAATTTGCGATGAGAGAGATAATATATAAATTAATTTTGTTGTAATAAAAATACAAAAAAAAAATAATTTTATGGTAATTAAATTATGATTCACAAGTCAAACCAATGGCTTTTATGTCGATTTAAAAAAGCTACAATCGTAACAGTCGAAAAATTACAAAACATCTGAAAAATGCAGTGCTATATCCCATCGTATTAATCCATTTCGGTATGTTTAAATACTTACTAACATTCTTTAGGAAACGATTGGCGGTGTAACAGTGGTGCATAGCGAAAATCGAACATCCGATCTACTACGTCTGGTATTAATTGCACACTGGCTTCTCCTAAACAGTTCCACCGAATATAAGATCACTCTACTCGTGGTCAAGGTCTTGCCTATATTTGATTGTTAATTTATATTGACACGTTTGTGAAAGTAAGGATGGGCCCAACATAGCGGTTAGCATCCATGACGGTCACTTAAGGTTGTTAATCGATATCGTTGATGTCTGCAAAGGTGAATTTGCATTGCAGATGTTATCCACGGTTTTCGATTTACAACCCTTCTCTCTCTGTAAAGGTTACGAGTTCAAGTCTCATCCCCAGACGATTCATGAATGAGTTTAAGTGCTATGAAAGACTATAAAAAAAAATCAAAATCAATAAATCAACTTGTGTGAGAGACCTGTTGATTGTAAGAGAAGAAAGAAACAAATATAATGCTTGAAACTCTAGGTGGACCGCAAGTTGGATTTGCACTAGATTGTTGCCCGGATATTGTCATGGAGATCATTAGTATCCAACGTCCTTTTATATTTGGCCATTTACATACTGATGTTTTGGAGAATTGCCATGGTTAACCCCAAGTAACTTAAACGAGTTTTATTCCCACCGCTACAAAATCGATCTTTATAGCCTTGGAATTTGGATGAGTGCTTTGTAGTTCCCCGATGAATGGTTATGACAATGAGTTTATTTTATTTCTACAAAAATTGGACACGATAAATACGGTTGCCTTTAAAAAATAACCTGAAAAAATGTCCTCGATCAAAAACATTATGTTACAGAGGTCCAAAACTACCGAGGTCTGTTTTAATCCTAAATCCACTCAGATAAATGCGTTCGGAGAATCTAATTTAGTCACACAGAACAACTGCTCTGTCCATATTCAAGTTCAATAGTGTTTGATCCAGTATCGTTGTCTTTGGATCTTATTATCGATTCAAACAATTTTTGTCCGGCTACTCCTCTCTTTAGATCATATTATGGAACAGTCTTTCTGATTCCTAATCCATTTTACGGTTATGATATTCAAGGTTCATGAGTCTGTATAGTTAGCGTTTAACATGATGCTAGTGATAAGACGGTAACTCCCATATCTGCTATAAGACTTTAGAGACGGTGGTATTAATATATATTAGCTGCATAAAATCACATGTGATTGAGAGCTACATGCTATGTTGCCCTTTTTAATAATAACTATATGTTTATAATGTATGTAGGTAGTCAGCATCTTAGCGTGGGTCTTGCTGCCCATTAGATGATTCCAATTAATAGAAAAATCAATTTTTGTTATCGTCCCTAATTCAAAATACTGTTGCTTGCTTGCTTGGCATACACAGTTCTGGTCACGAACTGCTCATTTGATAACCCAACAAACAGTTGCCTATTAAAGAAACGGCTTCTTGACGATTTTATTCCACTACACGCTTAATAATACTTGTACTATTTATAATAATAACTTCTGTTCATGCTTTGTTCACACAAATCTGGAGAATTTATTCAACCACAACATCGAAATATTTCGTGTTGAATAAGGTAGCCTTTATTCGACTTACAAAAGTTGAAACAGGGCTTATTCGATCAATTTTTTGATTATCCAGCGTTTATTAGACATCATTACTTCCTTAAACAGCGATGGTATAAAGGCGCATTCTCACGCTTGATTCTCATGTGAAATAATGTTTAATAAGTCACTATTATACATTTATTAAACGATTATTCAACTACGGGATAATTAATCCGAAAATAAGAACGGGACAGAACAGGGTTGTTCTCGTTAATTATTGTTGTGTCACTATTTCTGTCGAAGCACGCACCCACCACCACATAAGATCCTAGTAAATTTATTATATACATACATACACACATGTTAGATGGGATTCGAACCATGACCTTCCGATCACCACCGCTTACTTTGCCATCTGAGCTATCCTAGAATACATCATATGGGCAGCTAAATAAGCGATAAAAGCTTGAATCTGAAAACCTATCAGCAGTCTAGCTAATTCAAGGAGATGTGAGAATGATTAATTCATTCATAGTTGTTTCACATGATACCAACGCTACCTCTCCATTTCTCTAATATCGATGGAAAGGATGCTATTCTTTTCGATAGACCTATGAATTGGTTGTCATGAGTGATACGATCTATGATTACTATTTAAATTAATTAGGCATAGACAATAAATAAAAAAAGGGTTGAGGTTATGATTGAACTCGCGACCTTCTCCTTGGAAAACGGAAACAGTAACCACGATGCTATCAATTTCATTTTGTTGTTAGCCTGAAGAGCGTTGTCGAATAATGAATGAATACGCCGTTTGTAAAGCATTTACAACTTCTTCTTCTTGTTGTCAGCATTTCAAGCCTATTGCTTAGCGCATATTAACTTATTGCGTGCTGTCAACTAAGTGTTCTAAATGCACGTCCACAGTTATTAATTGAGAGCTGCATTTCTTTTTTTTTCCTTTGGTTTGTTTTTTCCGTCGATCTTGTTTTCCGTGCTGAGCACCAATGCTACCGACGTGCCAGGAAGGCAGCTCCCACACCTGGACCCTACCTATCGACCCATCAAATCATGAACCGGGGACCAACGGCTTTACTTCCCATCCGAAGGAAGGCGTGATCAGAGATGTTATGCCTCAGAACATCCCGGCGGCGCCGACTGGTATTGAACCCAGGCCTGCTGGGGTGAGAGGTAATCACGCTTACCACTACACCACCGGCGCCGTTAGTTGAGAGCTGCATGATTTTGTATATTTTGTGGCAAGCACAATGATACTCTATGCCCAGAGAAATCGAGAAAATTTCCAACCCGAAAGATTCCCTCGACTGGACCGGGAATCGAACCCGCCGCCTCCGGCTTGGTAATACCGTACCTTTACTGACTAGGCTATGAGGCCCCAGCATTTAAAAGGCATGCAATTAACACATGGACGCATAGTGGTATAAGAGCTATTATGCTGACTGTATTCACCTTTATTCAGCAATATTGTTAAGCAATGCAATGAAATCTAATAATGAAGCTAAAAAACAATTATTGAACGTATAACAAAGCATGTTATTAGATCAATTTATAACAGTCTAATTAAAGCGTCAATGTATGTGCAAATTACACTAATTCAGTATGTTATTAGATCAAACTTCTGGTGTTGAATCAGGAAGACAATCATCGCTTGTATAGCAGTAGTATAATAAGTACACACTTAGAAAAATTGATGTTAATTTAGGTGCTCTGAGACTGACATAAAATTGAGTCATAATAGACGCGAAATTCAGCTCAATCAAACATATTTTCGAACTTTTCAGTCTCGGAGCACTTAATTTTACATGACATGTTTGTTTTCGTCTCATCCTTTATGTCAAATATGGATTCCGTCACGTGTAAGATTACGTATTTCTAAGTGTGTATATTAATCAAATCAGAGTAATCAGCGGAATAAAGGAGCATCATCTATCGATCTTAATGAGCACATAAAGGGTGATACGGTCAAAACTTGGTCAATATCAACTTGACGTATTTCTTTCAATTTTGCATTTAAAAAACCTGAACACCCCTCATTTTGAAGGTGTGTGTGTGTAGAATGTTGCTCCTATTTTGATTTTGGAATTCACTCTTCAGTTGTCAAAATGCCGTCCAAGCAAGAAGAGCAGCGTATCAAAATTTTGCTCGCGCATTGCGAAAATCCGAGCTACTCGCACGCAAAGTTGGCAAAATCGCTAAAAGTTGCCAGATCAACCGTTACAAATGTAATTAAAGTGTTTGGGGAACGTTTGTCGACAGCCAGGAAGTCTGGATCGGGGGAAAATCGAAAACCGGAAGCCGCTGAGACGACAAAGAGAGTTGCCGGTAGTTTCAAGCGAAACCCTAACCTCTCTCTCCGAGATGCCGCAAATAAGCTGGGTGTATCGTCTACAACCGTGCATCGAGCCAAAAAACGAGCCGGACTATCGACTTACAAGAAGGTAGTGACTCCAAATCGCGATGATAAATAAAATACGACGGCCAAAGCGCGATCCCGGAGGCTGTACACGACGATGCTGACGAAGTTTGACTGCGTGGTAATGGACGACGAAACCTACGTCAAAGCCGACTACAAGCAGCTTCCGGGACAGGAGTTTTATAAGGCAAAAGGAAGGGGAAAGGTAGCAGATGTTTTCAAGCACATGAAACTGTCAAAGTTCGCAAAAAAATATCTGGTTTGGCAAGCCATCTGTACCTGTGGCTTGAAAAGCAGCATTTTCATAGCTTCCGGGACTGTCAACCAAGAAATTTACGTGAAAGAGTGTTTGAATAAACGTCTGCTGCCTTTCCTGAAGAAACACGGTTGTTCCGTACTGTTTTGGCCGGATTTGGCATCTTGCCATTACGGTAAAAATGTCATGGAGTGGTACGCCGCCAACAACGTGCAGGTGGTTCCCAAGGACAAGAACCCTCCCAACACGCCAGAGCTCCGCCCAATTGAGAAATACTAGGCTATTGTCAAGCGGAACCTAAAGAAGACCAAAAAAACTGCTAAGGGCGAGCAGCAGTTCAAGGTAAACTGGCTTTCTGCGGCGAAGAAGGTGGACAAGGTGGCTGTACAAAATCTGATGGCAGGGGTCAAGCGTAAGGCCCGGCAATTCGGATTTGGAAAAGCGGAAGCCTAACTGAATATTTTTCCTGAATTTTATACTAATTGAACTTGAAAAAGAAATTTAATTTGATTTTTTAAATAAACGATTTCACCGATTTACACGCGTTTACCCTTGACAAAATTTTGACCGTATCACCCTTTAATTTGACAACCCGTTTTATTTAGCATTGTTTACTGTTATAAAGCATTTATTCAATATATATATGCATATTTGTGACTCTGAATTATTTGTTGGGAATAACTTTGTACACAGTTGACGAAACTATGTTCTTTTTGAAGAAATTTATAGAATAGAGTTTAAGTTTGTTATATATACGTAAAAAAAAGTAGATTATAATTCTAGTAATAAACTGTATTTGTTTTAGGGTTTTAAAAATAAAGTGGGAAATGCCCGCTGCACATCTCGGACTGTTGTTTACCACCCATTGTAGCACGGTAACTAAGTCCAACAGCAGTGGGCTCTCTTTGCTGTTTGTCTTGATAAAGCTTAATAACCTCTGATTGTCCTCAACATGTCACTGCATGAAGGGCTAAAAACGGATTGGGTAGATCGATAGGCAAAGTCGCCTATACGCATCTAAGAAACAATAAAGAATCTCCTTCCAGCAACTTGATCAGCCAATTGGTCAAAAAGGCAAGCCCCCAAACAGGAAGATGCCTCAATGAGTGGCAAGAAGAGCCCGCCCTTTATCTACGAAATGTTATCAACAGGGAGTTGGCATTCCCACTCTCCCCGTCCAAATAGCTTCAAGCGGATGCCCTGTTGGACCGTCCCTTCCCTTTTATATATTTCAATGTATATACGAGTGGATTGTTATGATTATTGTCAATAATACTTACATTTCGATGAAGATCGTGCTACTTCTTTTACCTTTTTTGTGATACTCATCATCACAGAATCCAACCTTGAATCGTAGACCAGGTCCATCAACAATACACTCGTTGCGAGAAGGGGCTCATGGTCATCTACGTCTTCTTCAGTTCGCTCACCACCCGGAATGAAGGCTCGGTGCGGTTAGCAATATCAAACAGAGTTACATGCAAAAGAATTGGAGATACAACCAGGATTAGTTTTTAAAAGTAATAGTTTCATCTGAATACCTAACTAACCGTATTTCAGTGATATTGTCTCACTCTGAACCTACATTAAAAGTTATTTTGTGATTATATGGTTACTTTGGTACTCACATGAAATGTTGTGCAAGTACCACAAGTTCAACAACGCCCAACTATGGACAGCTCAATGTTAATACCATTTACTCTTTGAATCAGCGTACACCAAAATGATAATCTTCTAAGAAACATCTAAGAATGTATAGATATGAAGCTCAAAAACAGTTTTAACTGATGGTACTTTAAATATAAACATCAAACTGTGCAATATTGAACCCTGCCAACACACGGTGCCTGCAATGTGGGCCCTCAGAATGGTTCATCGGTTGCGAAATTAAATGCTTCTCAAACTGAAGTGATACATTATAAAACTGTCAATAAAATTAATAGCTCCAGCACAACCTTTTGGACCTCTCTTGATAAGGTTTATAAAGCATGTTTGAGAATCACAATAAAGCTGTCTTAAAACCTTTTGTAAAAAAGCCCCATACTCTACGAAAGGTTCTCATAGCCTCTTTAAGAGTAATATTGCATTCAAGCAGTTTTATTACGCTTTGGTGAAAATCAGTTATAAATCCAATTTAATTTTTATTGCTTCAAAACAACCGCCATAAATTAGCTTGTTGTTGTTCTGTTCTGCTGAAACTTTTTTTTTCCATATGGAAATCTTTAGCTGCAAAAATAGGTTTGAGTGTTGGTGTCAAGATCACCATGCAATCAATTTTGTTTCATGGCGATATTAGTGAAAATCTTAGAAAAAATATATGACTTTTTATAAGTTTCAAAACATAAGAATTTTATCGTGTATATTGGGATAGAATGAGCGTTAAATAAATGCGCCTCCAAAATAAGTTTACAAAAAGATTGTTTCAGAAATCAAATGATTTCGATGAAATCATCTTAATTTTACAGAAAAAAGATCTCAATAAATAAATTCATAACAATGCACCCTGGAATTCATTTCGGATCTCTAATTTAGCCATTATTTTATTGAAATTGCTTGGATTTTATTCCAAGGCAAATATAAATTTTCATAATGACAATATGGCGACAGAGGATTTACGAAATGAAATTACATATTCGGCGATTAGCCTGATTCATCTGCATCATGTCAGCAATAAATCAAGTTGGTTGTGACATTACCGTTTTAAACCAACCATAAAACTATCCCAACATTCTTTTTTTCCTTCAGATGGTGGGAAAAAAGGAAAGAAAGTCTGATTGTTGAATTGTTGTGACCATCCACGACTGTAAACCTGATAAGAGACGCAAGTTGGCGTACACCGTTCGAATAATTCATGTAAATTTCTGCGAGATATAGCGCACATAAAATGAACGCTAGATTTGGAATAAATTTACGCGATATTTCGTGTAAATTTAAGCGCAATATAGCATAAATTAGCAATATTGTATGCAAGCTTGTAAACGATTTCACTGTTTATGCCAAGTATAGCTCAAAATTAAACGAAGGGCGATTTTACGCGATAGTTTAAATTCAGATTTTTTTTTTCTGTGTAGGTATCATCCTCCGACTCCAGATAATTTCATATTTCCTCTTCATGAGTCATTTTTGGTGCAGCAATGTGTCCATTAGAAGTGAAGAGATGGTTCAGAATGGTGAGGAGGCACACTCTTTACAGCTTCCTTTACACAGATAAAAGTTCTGAATTTAAATAGTGATGTAAACATTCATTCACGTAAACTTGTATTTCATTTCACGTAACCGAGCAACAATCGGCTTTTGTATAGAATATTTGCTACATTGCATGAAATGTCTCAGAACTTTACATGATATATAATGTAAACTTTTATGATATGTGACGCTCCATTTATTTGCATCATAACGTTAGCGTTGTTATGATATACTTCGTAGATTGGATACTAGCGACACTCACGTCTCTTCTGAAATTCTCAGTTAGACTACTTTCAGGAATAATGCTGGGGAGTAAACATTGGTTCCAATCTAAACAAGAGTAACAGAAGCATGACTGTCGCTATTCCCGGCTACGCCCATCTTAACTAGGGATAGGGAAGAAAATGTTGTTGTAGTACTTACTTAACGAGAGGCCACCGACTTAGCGACACCCTAATAAGTGCTACGGAGTTGGAGGGTTGGGTAGGGTATTCGGTTAGGATTCACCTCATGTTGGCGATGCAACCAAAAGTATGTATTGTTTATTTGTTGTTTATTTATTCTCTCGATATCCGGCTATCGAAAGAACATATTCAGTTTAGTGATCATTAATTTTAAGAGTCCTGACGGAGAGCTTGGGATTAAATCCATGATTTTCTGCTCAGTAAGCAAAAACGATCCCTCCAGGGTCATCGAGCATCTCAGAATCATAACGCTTCGCGACAATACAGGACTACTTTTTCACTTGATATGCAAATAGTTTCCAAGGTTAATGTTCAATATCAAATATACAAACGAAGGTGGCGATTTATTGTGCTGTGGAAGAGCTTGGGGTTAAATCCATGATTTTCTGCTCAGTAAGCCTCCCTTAGCTTAGTCGGTCAAGGCACAGCTACAAAGCAAGACCATGCTGGAGGTGGCTGGGTTCGATTCCCGGTCCGGTCTAGGAATTTTTCGGGTTGGAAATTTTCTCGACTTCTCTGGACATAGAAGTATGATTGGACTTGCCACACAATTACACAAATGCAAAAATGGTACAGGCATCGAAAGCTCTCAATTAATAACTGTGGAAGTGCATCTAGAACACTAAGTTGAGAGCACGCAATAAGCTAATATGCGATATGCAATAAGCTTGAAATGCGAAGAAGAAGAAGAAGAAGAAGCAAAATCGATCCCTCCAGGGTCATCAAGCATCTCATAGTCCACAGCGCTTCGCGTCAAAGTACGAATATATGGATGAACTATCTATTATTGAATAACTATTATTTACGATAATCACATGAAAAAAAAAAAATATAAACTACAAACAAAACGTGACTGCTAAAATCTCAAAAAGATATTCTCACAAATATATTTCACGCCACCAGGAATCTCAAAACCATTAGACGTTATAATGATACTCTGCACATGTTAGACACAAGAAGAGGCCAAAAAGCAAGCGTCCGACACACAAAACCCGTCAAATCCACTTGCAGTCACAATCAACGATTCTACGAATCGCGAGCGCTCTTAAAGCGAATCTGACAGGGGGTGAGATTTGAACTCATGACTTTGTCGTGAGAGGTATGGATGTTAACCACTACGCCGGGGTCGCCCCCTAATAAAAAAAAAACAAAAACTTTCAAAGCTAATTACAAGTAAAATACAAATTGATTATTTTACGCAAAAACGAGCAAGTAATATTAAATCTCTTGTATCGTATGCTTATTTTAATTAACTGTAACAAAAATAATTTGCTTAAATATAATAAAATAATAATAAAATTATATGCAACCTTTACTAGAAGATCATTATTTTATTTGGGAGAAGTTTATAATAAGCCTTCCCAGCTCCTCTGTATACAGAACAAATCTGATACTATAATCAGAATTGCTCAGTCTGCATGAAGCAGCCGATTTCATCAAGGAAGTTCTATTAACAACCAAGAATTAATCGTTTGAGGCATACTGAAGCATTAAGAACGTTATGTGTGTCACTATAGGAAATCATCATCGTTGCAAATATAAAGAAATTAAACATAACCCTTTGCTTCAGTACCGTCAACCTCCATGTCCATGGGGAGGGGCTCCATTCATGTGCATCATACTAAACAGAAATTTACACTACTTTTTCGAACTGTGTATGTCATCCGCAGAAAATGCAGCGGCATTTTTTTTTTCTTGGTTGGAGTTATTCACGAAGGTTTGCGGCTGACTGTAGCAATTAAGTTGATTTTCTTTGCGCTCCGCTTGGAAGTACCGGAAAGTTTTGATTCTTTTCTATGTTATAAAAATAAACCACCCACTAACACTCCTTACAAGTTCCAACTGAATGCTTATAATTGTTTTAAAATAACTGTTGCATGGCCAACTAGTTTTATTGCACTTACTTATATAGCAATATAAGGATTTATTTTTGGGTTTTATAAGGGCGATTCATATTGTTTTATTTGCATTGTATATGACCGTAATGGTTGCAGCTGCAATAAAACCTTTGTAAATTTTGAATATATCCAAGCAGCTCTAGATTTGTTAATTGGGATGGGAACTATGAACATGCTTGGGCAAGTTTCGTTTTTAATGGTACTGCACTAGCCGTGGTTGATCTAGTAGATTATTTGACTTGGACTCTAGCGTGATTTGAAGAACCTATAATATCTGATTTTCATGTAAATGAATTGTAAAGTAAACGGAACTGCTCTATGAACATGTTTAAATGTGTTTCATTGCTATATATACTGTACCAATCCTTGTTGATCTAGTAGATCATTTCATCTAAACTCCACTACGAATTAGGTTCTTTAATTTTGAAAAATATATTGGTTATTATATATCATCTGAAAGAGCTTCGTTTTCTGAGCATAGCGATATTTTTTTTTGAGCCCACACGCTTTCATCTCGATCTCGAAATCAAGATTTAAAGGAAAATAATAACTTCACTGTTTGACACTAAACTGACAAACTGACAGCTCGCTCCCATATACAGCAAAAAATAAATTTTAATATTACATCCAAGAGGATGCACTTAAATCATGTCGAAAATCTGATGTAATTTTTATGGCCACAAAAATAAACAAATCTTAATTAAGTGGAATTAAATGGAAGATAACCTTTTTTGCTACCAAGCCTTTGGGGATTTTCCTGATTAGAGAGTTGTATAGATTTTTCTCCTTTAGCTTACTTAAATCTTTGGTTTTTATTAGTTAGGTAGGTTCCGATTCAACACATTGTAGTCGAAATACGTATCTGTCATGTCAAAATTAATTAAGTGGAATTAAATGGAAGATAACCTTTTTTGCTGTTTTATTTAGCATTCCGCTAACAACCCAATTTCATTACTTCATTATGATGGCTACCAAGCCTTTGGGGATTTTCCTTATTAGAGAGTTGTATAGATTTTTCTCCTTTAGCTTACTTAAATCTTTGGTTTTTATTAGTTAGGTAGGTTCCGATTCAACACATTGTAGTTTCATTTTTATACCTATGATCTTGACTTTTTTACCTAGGGGATGAGTACTTAAGGGGGTTAGATTTTGATAAGTTCTTTAGTGGGAATGACACTGATGAAGACTGCACATTGTAGTCGAAATACGTATCTGTCATGGATACCAAAATTAATTAAGTGGAATTAAATGGAAGATAACATTTTTTGCTGTTTTATTTAGCATTCCGCTAACAACCCAATTTCATTACTTCATTTGAAAGTACGTTCTATTGAGCTGAATTTCGCGTCTATTATGACTCAATTACCGAGATACAGCTGGTTGAACAGTTAAGGCCGAGTTATTCATGAACCTGGTATTCGGCGTTAATATTTAGCTCCCGGTGTTAATTGGTATACAGCTGCACAGTATTTTTTTAATTTTAATTGCAGCCAACATTTTAATTGCAGTAAACATGTCACAAGGAAATTGATTTTTTTTTTCAGAAAGCGCTATCCTCATTTCACAATCATCTATATGTACACACAAAAAATTCTGAATTTTACTAATCATGTAAAAATCCATGCATGCAAACAGTCATGCCTGTAAACTTCTTTTTCACGTAAATTAGCAACTTGCAGGAAATGTTGCTAAAAACTATGGACGTTTGCATACAATATTTGTAATATTTCATGAAATGTATCAAAAATTTACATGATCTATTATGTAAACTTTTATGATATATAACGCTCCTTTTATGTGCATTCATAGTAACGAAATTTTACACTCATACTTCTTGAGATCGGCATTCATCATATTTCTTGAGATCGGCATTCCAGGGCAGGAAATGCTCATGAATAAAACATTTCTTGAGCGTTTCTTATCCTATTCACGTGCTACGAACGATTGCTGCTACAAGGCTGTATGCGAGAAACCAATTTGCCTCTGCATCGTTATTTTTGTGGGGTTCACAGCTTTGCAACTCAATCAACGAGATTGCTAAAGAAGCACCACTGGTCACAGGTTACGATAAAGCCAAGGTAAACATGTTTCGATATAATTTTACAGATAAAACCAAGCACATGTTTAGGACGATCGTCAGCTACGAGGCGGAAAGCTTATCTACCCCAATAAATCGTATGCGCAAGTTAAATCTGTTGGATTCTTTTAGTAATTTGGTGGTACAAGCAAATTTAATTGTTCAATTAAGATTAATTGCGGGTTTCTATCAGCTTCAGGTTATTTTCAGCGCAAATGGGATTCCCGATGATTAAAAATAACTGTCACTAAGAAACTGCAATCGGTTAAGATATCTATCCACCATAGGACTATCATAGAATAAACAATCTTACTTGTGGCTTCTAGCAAATTAAAAATCACTCAAGATGGTTAAGAATAACATCAAAAAGCGACGCTAATGAAACAGCTTTTAACCTGCATTGACAAAAGTGTTATCAAAGTTTTACAGAAAACCACCGCATAAACAGTGTATCTCAAAATTGAGCGTACATCTGAATGGACAATTGTTTGAAAAACTGTGAATAGAAAGATTTTTAGAAATCTTGGCTGGTGATTGAATTGATTCATCGGTATAGTTCTGGACTTTATTGGCAGAGCCCGTATGATATTTGAGATTCTTTTGTTAAACCATGAATTTTCAACTATTTTCGAAGAAGACGGATTTTATTGAATTTAGAACCTATTGAAATTATTTTTTTTGTGACTGCAAATGAGCAAATTTCAAAAAGATTACTTCATTGTATTTCGGGAAATTGAAGTTTGTTGACTAAAAATAGACGGTTTTCTTACACACTCAATCAAATAAGCTTTGAACCGAAAAATGTTTGATGAGCCGTAGTCTAAAATTCATAAATCTACCTTTTTAATTTGTATTGAAACAGCTGTTTTTTTCTGATAAAATATAAGGACAGCTGAACGCTCAATTTTGAGATACACTGTAATCTTGCGTCATTGACACATCATGAAGGTCTCCAACGTAGAAACTAGCAAACAGGTATTTTAAATTCGAAACGTATAATCCAACCTTCTCGATCGAGAATCGTGGTGCCGTCAGTTAGGTAGATGCGATGTCTCGAATAAGAAGGAATTGTATTTCGTATCGTCTGGTGGCGCTACAAATCTTTTGCATCATCGCACTTTCTTCAATTACTATCAGATGTTCTGCGGAAAATGATCTGCTGTGTTCGAAAGGTGTTTGTGTACCGGAATACCAATGTGACTCCAATGGCACTGTAAAGCAATATGGTGAAGGTCTAATTGATACGCGATTTCAGCGAAATGAATGTCCAACTGATATGGTATGCTGCAAATTAGGTGAAGTTGATACGAACTTAGTGTGGTCTGAAGACACATGCGATGGAAAATGTGTACCGGCATCAGAGTGTGCGGCAGTACTGGATTCACTTGACCTAAGGGTTAGTGGCAGTGGGTGTACAGGTAACAATATATGTTGTAGAAACGTGCCTAAATCTTGCGATGGAGTTTGTTTACCATCGGCACAGTGCAGTGATGGTATTGATTTGAGAATAAACATAGGAAATTGTCCGGTGCAACAAGTGTGCTGCAGAAGACCATCAATTGTAAATAATGATGCTTGCAAAGGAAAATGCGTATCTCCTAGTCAATGCTCTGATTACAATCCTGTGAGGGGAATGATAAATTTACGATATTCGGATGGAAACTGTCCAGTGAACCAGATTTGTTGCAACAATGTGAAATTAAGTAGAAAATGTGACGGTTTGTGCCTTCCTCGAGCAAGATGTGACGATAATGGAATTGATCTAAGATTGGATGACAACCAGTGTCCAAACCATGAAACATGTTGCAAAAAGCCAAAGTATTCTGGACAAAAGCAAAATTCATCTACTTGCAAAGGAATATGTCTTCCAGCAGCCAGGTGTCCCAATGCTGCACAAACTATAAATTTAAGAATATCCGAAGGATGTCCACCTAACGAAGTTTGTTGTGATACGAATCAGTTGAAAGGTTGTGATGGAACGTGTACCACGGTGGATCAGTGTGCTGACGGTCCTCATAATTCTAAAAGAATTGATTTGCGTTTGGGAAGTTTGGAATGTCCAAATGATAAAATCTGTTGTAAAAACCTTAGATCAGATGGTTTTGAGTGCGATGGAAAATGTGTCCCTCAACGTCAATGTCCTGAACTAAACACATGGAAAAGTGTTATCAGTTTGCGATCGTCAGAAAATAGGTGTCCTTTCGAACATGTGTGTTGCAAAAACCCAGTTTTTACAGGCTGTGATGGAAAATGCGTTCCCAAACACCAGTGTAATGACGTTATGAAAACTTTAGATTTAAGATTATCTACTGCCACATGCCCGGTAAATAATGTCTGCTGCAAAAATGTTATACAATCGACAGGTGATCATACAGGTGGTTTTTGCGATGGAGAGTGTGTTTTTCCGTTTAATTGTCCTGATCATGGAAAAATCATTACGGTTAATCTCAGGCTAGCGGATGGGGCCTGTCCGGATGAAAAAATATGCTGCAACACAACTCAAAAATCAAATCTGTGTAACGGATCGTGCATACCGCGTGAACAATGTGACGATAAGTCTATAGATCTAAGATTTAATGATTCCATCTGTCCTGGAACAGCAGTTTGCTGCAAAAGACCAAAAACTTTGACATCCGTATCCACGACCTCCGGATTATGCGATGGTACATGTTTGTCAAGAAACCAATGCTCAGATAAGGAATCGATTAATTTAAGGGCATTTGATGGTTTGTGTCCAGGTAGTCAAATATGCTGTAAAGTACCGAAGAAACAGTCTGATTGCGATGGAACGTGTGCTCCATTGAACCAATGTCTGGAATCACAGCAGAATATCAATTTGAGATATACCGATGGCAATTGTCCGAGCAATCAAATTTGTTGCAAGAAACTCAAAACACCGGAGTCAACCTGTAATGGAAAATGTGTTCTTGCTAGCAAATGTTCAAGGAAGTCGTTGAGCTCCAATCCAATAGATCTGCAATATGGCCGCGCTTCATGTCCAGTAGGAGAAGTATGCTGTCAAGATTTGGAAGTTTGTGATGGAAGTTGTGTCCCGAAGAATCAATGCGACGACACCTTAGCTTCAGGAGAGATCAATCTGAGATATGGAAAACCATTATGTCCAATAAATCAAGTGTGTTGCAAGAATCGGAAAGTATTTATTGAACCTGTGGCATCGGTAATAAAAACCGCTGGATCATGCGATGGTACATGTTTGCCAAGAAACCAATGCTCAGACAAAGAATCGATCAATTTGAGGGCATTTGATGGTTTTTGTCAAGGTAGTCAAATATGCTGTAAAGAACCGAAGAAACAGTCTGATTGCGATGGAACGTGTGCTCCATTGAACCAATGTCTGGATTCACAGCAGAATATCAATTTGAGATATACCGATGGCAATTGTCCGAGCAATCAAATTTGTTGCAAGAAACTCAAAACACCGGAGTCAACCTGTAATGGAAAATGTGTTCTTGCTAGCAAATGTTCAAGGAAGTCGTTGAGCTCCAATCCAATAGATCTGCAATATGGCCGCGCTTCATGTCCAGTAGGAGAAGTATGCTGTCAAGATTTGGAAGATTGTGATGGAAGTTGTGTCCCAAAGAATCAATGCGATGACACCTTAGCTTCAGGAGAGATCAATCTGAGATATGGAAAACCATTGTGTCCATTAAATCAAGTGTGTTGCAAGAATCGGAAAGCTCTTATTGAACCTGTGGCATCGGTAATAAAAACCGCTGGATCATGCGATGGTACATGTTTGCCAAGAAACCAATGCTCAGATAAGGAATCGATCAATTTAAGGGCATTTGATGGTTTGTGTCCAGGTAGTCAAATATGCTGTAAAGAACCGAAGAAACAGTCTGATTGCGATGGAACGTGTGCTCCATTGAACCAATGTCTGGACTCACAGCAGAATATCAATTTGAGATATACCGATGGCAATTGTCCGAGCAATCAAATTTGTTGCAAGAAACTCAAAACACCGGAGTCAACCTGTAATGGAAAATGTGTTCTTGCTAGCAAATGTTCAAGGAAGTCGTTGAGCTCCAATCCAATAGATCTGCGATTTGGCCGCGCTTCATGTCCAGTAGGAGAAGTATGCTGTCAAGATTTGGAAGTTTGTGATGGAAGTTGTGTCCCGAAGAATCAATGCGACGACACCTTAGCTTCAGGAGAGATCAATCTGAGATATGGAAAACCATTATGTCCAATAAATCAAGTGTGTTGCAAGAATCGGAAAGTATTTATTGAACCTGTGGCATCGGTAATAAAAACCGCTGGATCATGCGATGGTACATGTTTGCCAAGAAACCAATGCTCAGACAAAGAATCGATCAATTTGAGGGCATTTGATGGTTTTTGTCAAGGTAGTCAAATATGCTGTAAAGAACCGAAGAAACAGTCTGATTGCGATGGAACGTGTGCTCCATTGAACCAATGTCTGGATTCACAGCAGAATATCAATTTGAGATATACCGATGGCAATTGTCCGAGCAATCAAATTTGTTGCAAGAAACTCAAAACACCGGAGTCAACCTGTAATGGAAAATGTGTTCTTGCTAGCAAATGTTCAAGGAAGTCGTTGAGCTCCAATCCAATAGATCTGCGATTTGGCCGCGCTTCATGTCCAGTAGGAGAAGTATGCTGTCAAGATTTGGAAGTTTGTGATGGAAGTTGTGTCCCGAAGAATCAATGCGACGACACCTTAGCTTCAGGAGAGATCAATCTGAGATATGGAAAACCATTATGTCCAATAAATCAAGTGTGTTGCAAGAATCGGAAAGTATTTATTGAACCTGTGGCATCGGTAATAAAAACCGCTGGATCATGCGATGGTACATGTTTGCCAAGAAACCAATGCTCAGACAAAGAATCGATCAATTTGAGGGCATTTGATGGTTTTTGTCAAGGTAGTCAAATATGCTGTAAAGAACCGAAGAAACAGTCTGATTGCGATGGAACGTGTGCTCCATTGAACCAATGTCTGGATTCACAGCAGAATATCAATTTGAGATATACCGATGGCAATTGTCCGAGCAATCAAATTTGTTGCAAGAAACTCAAAACACCGGAGTCAACCTGTAATGGAAAATGTGTTCTTGCTAGCAAATGTTCAAGGAAGTCGTTGAGCTCCAATCCAATAGATCTGCAATATGGCCGCGCTTCATGTCCAGTAGGAGAAGTATGCTGTCAAGATTTGGAAGATTGTGATGGAAGTTGTGTCCCAAAGAATCAATGCGATGACACCTTAGCTTCAGGAGAGATCAATCTGAGATATGGAAAACCATTGTGTCCATTAAATCAAGTGTGTTGCAAGAATCGGAAAGCTCTTATTGAACCTGTGGCATCGGTAATAAAAACCGCTGGATCATGCGATGGTACATGTTTGCCAAGAAACCAATGCTCAGATAAGGAATCGATCAATTTAAGGGCATTTGATGGTTTGTGTCCAGGTAGTCAAATATGCTGTAAAGAACCGAAGAAACAGTCTGATTGCGATGGAACGTGTGCTCCATTGAACCAATGTCTGGACTCACAGCAGAATATCAATTTGAGATATACCGATGGCAATTGTCCGAGCAATCAAATTTGTTGCAAGAAACTCAAAACACCGGAGTCAACCTGTAATGGAAAATGTGTTCTTGCTAGCAAATGTTCAAGGAAGTCGTTGAGCTCCAATCCAATAGATCTGCGATTTGGCCGCGCTTCATGTCCAGTAGGAGAAGTATGCTGTCAAGATTTGGAAGTTTGTGATGGAAGTTGTGTCCCGAAGAATCAATGCGACGACACCTTAGCTTCAGGAGAGATCAATCTGAGATATGGAAAACCATTATGTCCAATAAATCAAGTGTGTTGCAAGAATCGGAAAGTATTTATTGAACCTGTGGCATCGGTAATAAAAACCGCTGGATCATGCGATGGTACATGTTTGCCAAGAAACCAATGCTCAGACAAAGAATCGATCAATTTGAGGGCATTTGATGGTTTTTGTCAAGGTAGTCAAATATGCTGTAAAGAACCGAAGAAACAGTCTGATTGCGATGGAACGTGTGCTCCATTGAACCAATGTCTGGATTCACAGCAGAATATCAATTTGAGATATACCGATGGCAATTGTCCGAGCAATCAAATTTGTTGCAAGAAACTCAAAACACCGGAGTCAACCTGTAATGGAAAATGTGTTCTTGCTAGCAAATGTTCAAGGAAGTCGTTGAGCTCCAATCCAATAGATCTGCGATTTGGCCGCGCTTCATGTCCAGTAGGAGAAGTATGCTGTCAAGATTTGGAAGTTTGTGATGGAAGTTGTGTCCCGAAGAATCAATGCGACGACACCTTAGCTTCAGGAGAGATCAATCTGAGATATGGAAAACCATTGTGTCCATTAAATCAAGTGTGTTGCAAGAATCGGAAAGCTCTTATTGAACCTGTGGCATCGGTAATAAAAACCGCTGGATCATGCGATGGTACATGTTTGCCAAGAAACCAATGCTCAGACAAAGAATCGATCAATTTGAGGGCATTTGATGGTTTGTGTCCAGGTAGTCAAATATGCTGTAAAGAACCGAAGAAACAGTCTGATTGCGATGGAACGTGTGCTCCATTGAACCAATGTCTGGATTCACAGCAGAATATCAATTTGAGATATACCGATGGCAATTGTCCGAGCAATCAAATTTGTTGCAAGAAACTCAAAACACCGGAGTCAACCTGTAATGGAAAATGTGTTCTTGCTAGCAAATGTTCAAGGAAGTCGTTGAGCTCCAATCCAATAGATCTGCGATTTGGCCGCGCTTCATGTCCAGTAGGAGAAGTATGCTGTCAAGATTTGGAAGTTTGTGATGGAAGTTGTGTCCCGAAGAATCAATGCGACGACACCTTAGCTTCAGGAGAGATCAATCTGAGATATGGAAAACCATTGTGTCCATTAAATCAAGTGTGTTGCAAGAATCGGAAAGCTCTTATTGAACCTGTGGCATCGGTAATAAAAACCGCTGGATCATGCGATGGTACATGTTTGCCAAGAAACCAATGCTCAGATAAGGAATCGATCAATTTAAGGGCATTTGATGGTTTGTGTCCAGGTAGTCAAATATGCTGTAAAGAACCGAAGAAACAGTCTGATTGCGATGGAACGTGTGCTCCATTGAACCAATGTCTGGACTCACAGCAGAATATCAATTTGAGATATACCGATGGCAATTGTCCGAGCAATCAAATTTGTTGCAAGAAACTCAAAACACCGGAGTCAACCTGTAATGGAAAATGTGTTCTTGCTAGCAAATGTTCAAGGAAGTCGTTGAGCTCCAATCCAATAGATCTGCGATTTGGCCGCGCTTCATGTCCAGTAGGAGAAGTATGCTGTCAAGATTTGGAAGTTTGTGATGGAAGTTGTGTCCCGAAGAATCAATGCGACGACACCTTAGCTTCAGGAGAGATCAATCTGAGATATGGAAAACCATTATGTCCAATAAATCAAGTGTGTTGCAAGAATCGGAAAGTATTTATTGAACCTGTGGCATCGGTAATAAAAACCGCTGGATCATGCGATGGTACATGTTTGCCAAGAAACCAATGCTCAGACAAAGAATCGATCAATTTGAGGGCATTTGATGGTTTTTGTCAAGGTAGTCAAATATGCTGTAAAGAACCGAAGAAACAGTCTGATTGCGATGGAACGTGTGCTCCATTGAACCAATGTCTGGATTCACAGCAGAATATCAATTTGAGATATACCGATGGCAATTGTCCGGGGAATCGAATTTGTTGCAAGAACCTCAAAGCACCGGAGTCAACCTGTAATGGAAAATGTGTTCTTGCTAGCAAATGTTCAAGGAAGTCGTTGAGCTCCAATCCAATAGATCTGCAATATGGCCGCGCTTCATGTCCAGTAGGAGAAGTATGCTGTCAAGATTTGGAAGATTGTGATGGAAGTTGTGTCCCAAAGAATCAATGCGATGACACCTTAGCTTCAGGAGAGATCAATCTGAGATATGGAAAACCATTATGTCCAATAAATCAAGTGTGTTGCAAGAATCGGAAAGTTCTTACTAAACCTTTCGCATCGGCATTCAAAACCTCTGGATCATGCGATGGTACATGTTTGCCAAGAAACCAATGCTCAGACAAAGAATCGATCAATTTGAGGGCATTTGATGGTGTGTGTTCAGGTACTCAAATATGCTGTAAGGTACCGAAGAAACAGCCTGATTGCGATGGAACGTGTGCTCCATTGAACCAATGTCTGGACTCACAACAGAATATCAATTTGAGATATACCGATGGCAATTGTCCGAACAATCAAATTTGTTGCAAGAAACTCAAAACACCGGAGTCAACCTGTAATGGAAAATGTGTTCTTGCTAGCAAATGTTCAAGGAAGTCGTTGAGCTCCAATCCAATAGATCTGCAATATGGCCGCGCTTCATGTCCAGTAGGAGAAGTATGCTGTCAAGATTTGGAAGATTGTGATGGAAGTTGTGTCCCAAAGAATCAATGCGATGACACCTTAGCTTCAGGAGAGATCAATCTGAGATATGGAAAACCATTGTGTCCATTAAATCAAGTGTGTTGCAAGAATCGGAAAGTATTTATTGAACCTGTGGCATCGGTAATAAAAACCGCTGGATCATGCGATGGTACATGTTTGCCAAGAAACCAATGCTCAGATAAAGAATCGATCAATTTAAGGGCATTTGATGGTTTGTGTCCAGGTAGTCAAATATGCTGTAAGGTACCGAAGAAACAGCCTGATTGCGATGGAACGTGTGCTCCATTGAACCAATGTCTGGATTCACAACAGAATATCAATTTGAGATATACCGACGGCAATTGTCCGAGCAATCAAATTTGTTGCAAAAAACTCAAAACACCGGAGTCTACCTGTAATGGAAAATGTGTTCTTGCTAGCAAATGTTCAAGGAAGTCGTTGAGCTCCAATCCAGTAGATCTGCGATTTGGCCGCGCTTCATGTCCAGTAGGAGAAGTATGCTGTCAAGATTTGGAAGTTTGTGATGGAAGTTGTGTCCCAAAGAATCAATGCGATGTAAGCTCAGTTTCAGAAGGAATCAATCTGAGATATGGAAAACCATTATGTCCAATAAATCAAGTTTGTTGCAAGAAGGCTAAAAAGTGCGATGGAAGTTGTGTCCCAACAGAAAGTTGCCCATCTGTTGACTTAAGGCTCGCCACAAGTGAATGCCCGTTGAACCAGGTGTGCTGTAAAATTCCTGAAAAATCTGAAACTTGTAAAGGAATTTGCACTCAGCTCATAAATTGTGATGATAAGCTATTGATATCGGCAGGTATAAACCTTAGATCGCCCGGTGGAAGTTGCCCTCAAAATGAAATTTGCTGCAAGAATCTCAAATCTTTTGTCAGGGATGTGTGCGACGGAAAATGTGTATCTCAAAACGAGTGTCCTGTAAATAACATTGACTTGCGATCACCCAATGGAAAATGCCCTCCAAATAAAGTTTGTTGCAAGACTGACTCCTGCATTGGCACATGCGTTCTTTCTGAACTATGTGCAGACGTTGGTATAAATTTACGCTACGAGCAGCAGAAGAAATGCCCTATGAAACATGTTTGTTGCCAGAAGTTGAAGGAACAAACAAAAGCAGCTTGTCCTGGCCAATGTCTACTACCAAGGCAGTGTCCCAACTACACACCTGGAAAATCTCCAATAGATCTACGCCTTATAGACAGCGGTTGTTCTAATGGTCAAATTTGTTGCGAAGCTCAAATTCCATTCCTCCCTCCGTCCATCATTAAGGGCATTCCTAATGCTCTAATCGTTCCAATAAGCCCTACGAGTCTCCCACAAACTTTGAGTTCTGGTTCTGATTGCTCGTTCAGTTCAGACCCATCAGCTGAATACGTCGTCAAGGCTGATGTCTCATGGTTGGCTACCATTTGGAGTCGACGGGAAATTTTTGGCATACAACGCCCTCAATATGAATGTGTTGGAACTTTGATCAAATCAGACCTGGTGCTTACTTCTGCCGACTGTCTCAAGGGACTCTCTGAAGAACAATTGTATGCCCGAATTGGAGATTTTAATCTTAAACCACTCAATACGCTTTCCTCGAGACGGGTAAGTCAGTGGATTTACGAATGAACCGGCCCTATATTAAACCTTTCTCTTTTAACAGGAAATCAACATTACTGAAGTCACTCTCCATCCTGATTTCGACAGCAAAACTGGCTTTGCCAACTTGGCCGTACTGCATTTGAGCAAAAATGCATCCACAAGATCCAGTGTTTGTTTGCCGGAGTTAACAAAACTGGATCCCATGGCACCTTGCTTCCTAGTCGGCTGGAACAAACTAGATCTGATGAACGAATCAATTCCCAACGCGTCACCTGATAAACATTCTGTGGCACTAACTAGTGCTAAATGTGATGAAGGTTTCATCTGTACGGACGAGAATCAATCAAAAAGTCAATGTGCTGATGCATTTCAAGGATCACCAGTTATTTGTTTCATCGGTAGCAGCCGGACCTGGGTTCAGACGGGCTTGACAGCGGGGAGCAGTAAGAAATGTAATACCTTGGCAGTTCCGCATTCATTCGTATCGATAGCATTTTACAAAATGTGGATAAAAGAACAAATTATGCCAAGCTTCCAGCAAATCAAGAGCGTTACGAATCCATTGTGGACTTATTTACCACCAGTGGCTTAGCAGAATGCAATGGCGTTGTAGAAGTTAATCTGTAAATGTACAAAGTTTTTTTTTCTGTAAAAAATATATAATTCTAATAGTTTTAAAATTTACATACCTACACTCCGAAAGGTAAGTCAATAAATACCAAATGTGAGGTCAACGTTTTAATGCTGTTAAGGTATAGATTTGGTGATTAAACAGATTAAACATTCTTATTAATTTTATCGTAATGTCGAAAATAAAACAGCTCTAGGGGAGAGCGGATACACTTGATCCATTATTTTAACTTTGAATATGTTTCAACAGAAAAATCTAATTTGTATGAGGTTTTCGCATTGACTTATAGAGAAATTCCTTTACAAACTTTTGCTGGTGCATCGTCCATTGAAGATTTGACCTGCTTAACAATGGTGCGCCAACTAACTTGGTCCGTGGATGCTTGTCTCTAGTTTTTTTCGTGTATCACTTTCGCTACATCAAGAGAAACTCCTTGCTTATCTTTCTCAAGCCTCCAACGAGATACATAAATTAGTACGGTTTCCTGAATGATGAAAAAAATGCAGTTTTGGGGACTTGATCCGCTTTTTATGACATACGTTACGAAACACATTTTTTTAATTCTTTATAAGGGAGATTTTTAGCCTTTGGCTAGTTCATCCCGGGATCTGCGGATGCTGCGAGTTATTCGGGGTAAGGCGGACAGGTAATACGGTCGCTTCATTGTTTGAAGGCTTAACTATTGCATAATCGAGTTTTGCTCGCACTCACTCTAAATTAACTATATGTATTGCACAGATTTATGTGAAATTTTACCAAAATCTCAACAGCTGAACGTTCGGTAAACAGTTCGGTAATTTTTCACAGTTTTCCTGTAACTTTTAACAGAATATCTGTGAAAAAATACAGGAAAACTGTGGAAAATCACCGAACTGTTTACCGAACGTTGAGCTTTCGGTAAAATTTCACAGAAATCTGTGAAATAATCTTAGTGTGCATTCTACAATATTCTACTTGTCATGGGAGCTCAAAAACAAAAAGGTTATTCCTCTAGCATTGATGTGATGTTCGTTTTGGTGAAAAATTCCTATGTTTGTAAAGAACCAAAACAGTAAAATGCTTACAACATAGTCTACTATCCTGTTCCTGGACGTCTTAGGAGTTAAATTTTGTTATTACGTTTGAAAAAAGAGGCATTTTTTTAAATAGTTTACCATCGAGGCAAAACAGACACTGTCATTACTTCACAACAGAGAAATTTTAATGTCGGAATTTAATTACTCGCATAAATCCTTAGAACATATAATTCCATTATACATCCACCGGTATGAGATTTGTTGCATCCCATTTTGAATTTCGGAACATATTAGTCGTTGCCCGCTCCCCCTAGGGTGCGAAGACCATCTTGAAGATATCCGGAATTAGTTCAATTGGTTTTATAACGTAGAAATATACAATGTTCACCCTAGCACCTGTCTGTTTTCCCGCACCTAAGCAAAGGGCAATTTTGAAGAAGGTACGAAACGGATCGAGCATTCCCTTTACCAAACTCCTCGGGGTGTTTCCTCTCGAAAGGAAGTGTGTTCAATAGATTGGGCCCATCACTAAAAATCTGCTATTTATCCATTTTAACTACACCGTTCGAAAAATTCATGTAAATTTCTGCGAGATATAGCGCACATAAAATTAACGCTAGATTTGGCATAAATTTACGCGATATTTCGTGTAAATTTAAGCGCAATATCGCATAAATTAGCAATATTGTATGAAAGCTTGTAAACGATTTCGCTGTTTATACCAAGTATAGCTCAAAATTAAACGAAGGAAGATTTTACGCGATAGTTAAAATTCTGAATTTTTTTCTGTGTAGATTAACGCGTCATTGGGACGGTACAAATGGATATTGTTGGTCGCTATTGAAAATTTAGTCGATTGCTGAATTTATGTATGAGCCCAAATTAGGGACATTTAGACCGACATTATATCCATTTCCCTTCCCCAACTTCATTTCATAAAATCACGGCACTGAAAACCTTTTATTATGTTATTTCCTTTGAGATGGTGCCTGAAAATTGCACCACAAAGGTGCATGAAGAGACAAACTTCAATGAAATTTTTTGGTCAAAAAATTACACCACGGTGGTGTGGTGCATACAAAACATTTAAGCTGTTTCATTGAGGGTTAAATTTAAGGTTGAAAAAAGTTACCTTCGTGATGGTAAATCGAAGAAAAAGCTTTTTATTCAAATTTCTGGTGTAAAAATATCATTAAGGGTGTGCATGGAGGGACTAATCAAAATTAAAATTGGAAAAAATGAATCACGCTAAAAATTTGGAGGTGCATATTTAACTAAAAGATGTTGGTAGAATTTTCGCTACACTGTGGTGCATGTAGAAGCAAGGTTTATGCATTTTTCTGGTGCATAATTTACATCGTTCTGATGAATGCAAGCTTCATTGAAAATTTATGGTGGAAAATTTGCAGCATTCTGGTGCATGAAGAGGCAAAAACTGAAAATTGAACAACAAAGGTACATGGTGTAACAAACTTCACTGACAATAATTGGTACACCGTTCTGGTGAATGGAGGAGCATGCTTTATTGAAAATTTCTGGTGCAAAATTTGCATCACTCTGATAAATGAAATGAACGGAAAATTTCTGGCGGGAAACTTGCACTAGTCTGGTAAATGAAGGCACAAGCTTTATTTAACATTGAGCTCTATTGAAAATTTTGGTTTTAAATTTGCATCCTTCTGCTAAATAGAGAAACAAGCTTTAATAACAATTTCTGGTGTAAAATTTGCACCATTCTGATGATTGGAGGGAAGCTGAGCGGTTCCATATCATTAAAGCAACGAGTAATTTTCATCTTTTTTGATTTGCATGAAACCTTGCATACAAGTTTTTGGGGAAGAAAAACGCCGTTTTGCATACTTGGTTCGCCATTTTGAATCTAGCCTTACTTATGAGAAGGGCCTATGAAAAATGCACATGATATCTTCAAAAAATTGTATCTCAGAAACGGTTTGTCCGATTGGTTTGGTGTCTTGGGCGAAGTTTTAGACAATTGTTGGTGTTATATGGAAAAAATATGCACGGTAAAAAAAGTTTGGTATTTGTGTTTTGAACTAAAATATAAATTTTCCCTTTAAAGTGACATGTCAATATTTTTTTTTATTATCCTTATGTTATAGCTGATTGAAAATGCTATCTAGTGCACAGTAGGTTGTTCTGGAGAAAAATAGGTTACAATGAAAAAAATTGTTTTTTAAAAAAATACAATTTTCAAAAAAGCTTTTAAGAAAAGTCAAAAAAGTTTGTCACCCTAATTTTATGAAAGTACATCAAATTTGCAAACAAAAAGTACATCGGTAACATTTTTCTAAGATGCACCGTTTAGAAGATATTACTGATTTAATATTGTTTTTTTTTTTGATAACTTAATAAGTTTTGGCCCTTTTCGGATGTACTCCGTGTTTTTCCAGTTTCAAAAGTATTTTTTTCGGAAAGATTGGAAAATTTTGAGTTAAAATGACACTGACAGCTTAAAGATTCGAGTGAAATTCTCTGCCTTAAAAGTATTTTGAAAAACAAGTTACAAAATCCCACTATCAGGAACAATGATTTCTTCAAGTGATTTTTGGTGCGTTGTGCTGAAAATGTGCATTCAACTCTTGCATATCGCCTAACAGTTTAATCCATTTAAACTGGATGTGTTTATACTGTGCATATTTTCTCTCTATTGCCGAACATCGCCACTGACATCAAACCGATGAGACAACTCGATTTCGAGATACACCTTTTTGAGAACTGCAAATGTAAGCTCCTCAATTAGCAAGATTCAAAAGAGCGAATTAAGCTTATTTTTCAGGGATGGTGATTGTGCGCAATAAAAAATAACATTATATGTTGGATATCATCAGTTTATTTTTATTCCTGTATTTTTATAAAATTATTGTTTACACAACTTTCTTAACAATATTGAATATTTTGGCATCATTGTCAGGACAGTTTGAATAAAGCTTTGCCTTTATTGTATTTTCTGATAGAGGAAGAAATGAGTGGAATTTTAGAGTTCCTTGAATTGTTTTTGCATTATTATATTGATTATTTAGCTGCAAAGACATATTTTCGTATTCTTCTGTAGTAGAATAACAAAATGACAACTTTGTAAGTTCTTCTTCTTTTCGTTTGTTTGCCCAATTAAACAACTCTCTTGCAGTCTTTATCGGGTGTTCGCGTTCTTTGGCTAAACTTGCTCTGGTAGCCATGCGTTTTATCGTACCTCCAATAGCATCGCATGGACCTTTTCCGTGCGATGCACACTGGGGACAAAATCGAAACAATGTGTTAAAATTCAATAACTTCGGTGCTCGCTGGAACAAGAGACTAAAAAATAGTCATTCTTATAGAAAAAAGTCTCAGAAATCGATTGGAGTAGGTTTCATCTTGGGCACGATAGGGTAAGTTGGGGTTTTTCACAGTTTTGCCCTAAAATCTCCTATTTTGCATGATTTGAATGCTGTATCTCAAGATACCGATGATATAGACGGATAATTTCTTCGGCAAAGTTGATCAGGAGGTCAAGGACTGTTGGATGATGGACAGAACAATTCGGAATTCCTCCGCCAGGTGGCACTAGTGAGCATTCGAAGTGAATATGTTTGCGCTGCTGTATCTCAAGATCCTGACTATTTAGACGGATGATTTCTTCGGCAAAGAAGATCAGGAGGTCAAGGACTGTTGGATGATGGACAGAATAATTCGGAATTCCTCCACTAGGCGGCACTAGTGAGCATTCGAAGTGAATATGTTTGCGCTGCTGTATCTCAAGATCCTGACTATTTAGACGGATGATTTCTTCGGCAAAGTTGATCAGGAGGTCAAGGATTATTGGATGATGGACAGAACAATTCGGAATTCCTCCACTAGGTGGCGCTAGTGATTATTGAAAGTGAATATATTTGTGCTGCTGTATCTCAAGATCCTGACTATTTAGACGGATGATTTCTTCGATAAAGTTGATCAGGGGGTCAAGGATTGTTGGATGATGGACAGAACAATTCGAAATTCCTCCACTAGGTGGCGCTAGTGATTATTGAAAGTGAATATATTTGTGCTGCTGTATCTCAAGATCCTAACTATTTAGACGGATGATTTATTCGGCAAAGTTCATCACGAGGTCGAGGACTGTTGGATGATGGACAGAACAATTCGAAATTCCTCCACTAGGCAGGGGTTGAAACAGTTGACGTTTTTTACTACACTCACTTCGTTGTCGTGCGCGACAGTCTGTTTGTATTCGAACACTCATGCTCTACCGTCGTCTCTCTCACACAACACGAGCGGTAGAATAACATTCGAGCTAAAAGAAAATTATCAAAATAGCTATCATATGACATGTGTGATTTCGTTGTAATTCCTCAATTTGGTGTAAATCAAACCATTTCTGATCAGAAATATTATTACTAGGACATCATTGCTTGCTATTTTCAGAATTCACACAAGCACACCAGCAGCAGCTCTTATTATGAGAAAAACTAAAATAAATACATTCGTGACGGTCTTCGGCGACAGTGTCGTATGACAGAGCCTGTCATACGACATTTTAGTTTGTTACTGTACTATGATAGCTTGTTTTGCAAGTGTCGGAGGCAAAGGCAGTCAATTATCACAGAAAATGTGTCGACTACCGTGACCGCTTACAAGACTGCCACTAGGTGACGCTAGTGAGCATTTGAAGTGAATATGTTTGTACTGCTGTATCTCAAGATCCTGACTATTTAGACGGATGATTTCTTCGGCAAAGTTGATCAGGGGGTCAAGGATTGTTGGATGATGGACAGAACAATTCGGAATTCCTCGCTAGGTGACGTTAGTGAGCATTTGAAGTGAATATGTTTGTGCTGCTGTATCTCAAGTTCCTGACTTTTCATACGGATGATTTCTACGGCAAATTTGATAAGGAAGTCAAGGTACAATCCGGAATTCTCTCGCTAGATGGCGCTAGTGACCATTTGAAATGAATATGTTTGTGCTACTATATGTTCATGTATTCTTCATTGTGTGTGTGTGTGTGTGTGTGTTTGTGTGTGTGTGTGTATGTATGTATGTGTGTGTGTGTGTGTGTGTGTGTGTGTGTGTGTGTGTGTGTGTGTGTGTGTGTGTGTGTGTGTGTGTGTGTGTGTGTGTGTGTGTGTGTGTGTGTGTGTGTGTATGTGTGTGTGTGTATTTGTGCGTGTGTGTGTGTGTGTGTGTGTGTGTGTGTGTGTGTGTGTGTGTGTGTGTGTGTGTGTGTGTGAGTGTGTGTGTGTGTGTGTGTGTGTGTGTGTGTGTGTGTGTGTGCGCGCGTGTGTGCGTGTGTGTGTGAGCCACAGGGACACATCTGTGGTACTTATCCAACGGAACATTCAAATGTCTTCTTCATCGCTCTCCTCGTTAAGTTCACCGGGGTCATCATCTTCTTCGTCACTCTCTTCGATGAGTTCACCGGAGTCATCCGCTTTTCCATGGTTTTCATCGCTGTCATCTTGTTTCAAGGTGTATTCGTCCAGCCTCTCTTCGAACCTGGCATCAGTACTTCTCGATTGTCTGCTCTGGTTAAAAAAACAGGCAAGCTTTGGATCAGACCTAGTCAAAGTTTCGGTCATCATGTCGGTCAAATTTTCTTCCGGAGACGTTTTCCGAGCTAGATGTGGCCGAATGAATTTATAAACCTTATGGCAACGTTCACCGGACTGCTCGTCAACAAAGTTCATGGTATAAGGCTGGATGTTTCAATTGCAGGAAAAGAAAACAAAACATTTATGATTGTGATTCGATATACTATTAAATCTAAGCTTATTAATTTTTCAATGAAATTTGCTAGATGCATGTACTTATGTATGGATGGCGGCAATTTCATTAGGTATGGGAATTCATTGAAAATCTGCTTTTCAAGAGTGTTATACAACTCCATAACTTTGGTAGGATCCAATACTCTAGAAGAAAGCGCCAGGCAACTGATGAGCCGCAGATTTTCCACCAGGTCCTTGTGTACGCCGATGATTTTTGCAAATTTTCCGGGTTCTGCCAATAAATGGTGGGCCATATTGCCGTTATTGCAGCTTCCGGACCCACCAATCTTAGGACGGTTGATGTTCATGCCATACTCACGTTCTAGTTCATCAGCTATTTCACGGGCTTTCTTTTTAACTAGGGGATTCGTGTATGCCGGGTGGTCAGGAACGGATTTTTTCGCTGCATTTTTGATCAACCATTCAACGGCGTTGAGACGTGAATGAAAAAACAATGGACCAATATGGGGATCAGCATTCGGAACACAAAGCGGACATACATGTGTATCCTGATTCCCTACAATTGCATTGGCCGCTTTCCCATCTATCATTGTATACATTGCCGAAATATAAACGCACACACGTACATCACCGGAAATTACTTCCACCGGATCCAGATTCAAGGAATCAACCTCTGCAAAAAACTGCTCAAACATGGACTTGTTAAGCGAGTTGGTCTCTTTAGTCCAATTCATAGAGCGTATTCTGCAGAACGAATCTGACTGGGGACTCGGGTTCCGCCAAATATCCTCTCCTCTTTCGGATACTAACAACAGGCTCATAAAATGCTCGGAGAGAAGAGAATCATCCTCTTTTAAAAAGCCAGTCGGGTTGTAGTGCGTAAAACCTGTAGCAGAGTCCGGACCAGCCGTGACATGCAATTTACAAGTCAACACTTTCTGGTTTAACTTTGAAATCCTGTCTGCTACATCATCCAGTTGTAGAATCCGTGTAAAATCACATATAACCATATCACGGATTAAAACGCTTGATGATAAGTATCCTTTTTCTCGGTTTGGAGTTGAGAACGGTGGAATTATGGTTTTTCTAAATTCAGCTACTTTTTTCCAGGGCTGCAAAATTGCAATACCTAAATGGGACAATATGAAGGGACTAATAACAATGCACATCTCTAAAATTGATCAAAGATTTAGAAACTTGACCTATTTTAAACAAAAAAATGTTCTACTAAGTATTTCTTTTATATATACGTTAATTAAACTGTCATACCTAGATGCTTCTTAGTGAATCGAACCAGCTCTCCATATTTGGTTTTACTTAACCCAAGTTTTGATTTTATCGCCAAAGATGATTCCTCCGAACACAGAGATGTTCCACGAACAGAGTCAACGGATTCGATGGTCTCTTTTGCCCAAACCTCACCGCCGCTCAACAAGTGCTGTAAGATTTGAGCAGTTGCTGGATTAGCAGCCTTTATGGCAGCAATTTTGGCTGAATACAGCAAGTTATCAAGACCTTGTTCTTTGAAAAGTCCGATACTGCGTCTGTATTTCGAAAATCTTGTCAACTGGCTAAACTCCTTGCGCTTTCGACCTCGAGGCTTTAGGGTTGACGGTGTTCGCTGACTGTTGGAACTGGTATCCAAATTCGGAGTGGCAAAAGGAGGTGAAATAGGAGATGATTGTGACGAGGGATCTTTGGGTTTCCTTGAATGGACCCGCGTTTTTTCGAAGGCCTGGATCCTGAGGGTTGGTCTTCAACCTGATAAAATAATTGATGATGTATGATGATGTGATTGATTTTCGTAAAATTTAGAGTCTGTAGTTTTTGTTTAGGATTTTTCTAAAATATTCATACAAATATCAAAGACAAATCTTCTTCTTATCGCGGTTGATGCTATTGATTATTTAGTAACAAGAACAAAAACAGATTTTATCAGTAGTATGTCTTGCTTTACATTATCGCATTTCCACGCTTTAACTAATTTTCATTCAAGTTCATTTTAAATTGGTTTGGAATCCGTTGTTTTTTTTAAATTTAGCACTTTGCTCAACAGGTACAATTTTTCCGAACTGTTTATTTTTTTTAATGTTCGACGGTATCGTATTAAAAACGTTTCTTCGATAATTTATGCTGCTTTCTAAAATTAAGCACGCCCAGGGAACCTCGAATATGCTTTCAAGCCATTCTGCATTCTTCTTAAAGAATCGATCCTTACTGTGGGTTTTTGACCATCGCCGATTAAATTGACAAACCAAGTTTTTAACACGTTGCGCAACATCCGCAGGTGCTTTCGACAGTGCCCTAGACACAAAGTCAAGTAAAAGGTTTTTATCTCGACCAGACGCAAAATATTCCTCAACGATATTTTTATTTGACAGCATTTTGCTTAATGAAATTCAGTGGAACACACTTAACACCACGTAAGAACTGCACTACACTGAGCTACTGTCACACAAGAAACTAGAGTAAACAAATAATTCTTTTCGATTGGGTTTCCATGACGACATTTCACATTTTCGGGTCAAAGTGGTCTTCGTGGTTGAGTGGTTAGCGGCGTCACCCGTTTAACAGCTATTTTGCGTGTGCCATGGAGTGAGGGTTCGATTCCCGCTCCAGCCGGTGGAATTTTTTGTGAAGATATAATATATACAATAATGACCCGATTTTATCAGCCCCCTTTTTAAAAATATTTTCCAATATTCTACGAAACCCATGCGCTATTTCGAGGGTTTTATTGCACCAAAGTTTATCCTAAACATCGATCAAGAAGATTAATGGAAAAGATTTCGAATTATGGATATAGGAAATTACTGAACATTAAAAGAATAATGCGTGAAGGGACTGATAAAATCAGGTCATTACTGTAGTTTATATTTTAATGGATATTAAGAGACCAAACTTGCTTATATGAATCGGAAAAATCCCAATTTATTCACCTATGGTCTGACCCTATTTACACTCAATATGACTACCAATGATCTTATTTGAAAATTCTCACGTCATTTGATGTGGCACATGATCAACCATAACTGAAGAAATCATCCGGCTAAATAGTCAGGATCTTGAGATACAGCGGCACAAATATATTCACTTTCAATAATCACTAGCGCCACCTAGTGGAGGAATTCCGAATTGTTCTGTCCATCATCCAACAATCCTTGACCTCCTGATCAACTTTGCCGAAAAAATCATCCGTCTAAAAAGTCAGGATCTTGAGATACAGCAGCACAAATATATTCACTTCGAATGCTCACTAGCGCAACCTAGCGGAGGAATTCCGAATTGTTCTGTCTACCATCCAACAGTCCTTGACCTCCTGATCAACTTTGCCGAAGAAATCATCCGGCTAAATAGTCAGGATCTTGAGATACAGCGGCACAAATATATTCACTTTCAATAATCACTAGCGCCACCTAGTGGAGGAATTCCGAATTGTTCTGTCCATCATCCAACAATCCTTGACCTCCTGATCAACTTTGTCGAAGAAATCATCCGGCTCAATAGTCAGGATCTTGAGATACAGTAGCACAAATATATTCACTTTCAATAATCACTAGCGCCACCTAGTGGAGGAATTCCAAACTGTTCTGTCCATCATCCAACAATCCTTGACCTCCTGATCAACTTTGTCGAAGAAATCATCCTGCTAAATAGTCAGGATCTTGATATACAGCAGCGCAAACATATTCACTTTGAATGCTCACTAGCGCAACCTAGCGGAGGAATTCCGAATTGTTCTGTCCACCATCCAACATTCCTTGACCTCCTGATCAACTTTGCCGAAGAAATCATGCGTCTGAATAGTCAGGATCCTGAGATACAGCAGCACAAATATATTCACTTTCAATAATCACTAGCGCCACCTAGTGGAGGAATTCCGAATTGTTCTGTCCATCATCCAACAATCCTTGACCTCCTGATCAGCTTTGTCGAAGAAATCATCCGGCTAAATAGTCAGGATCTTGAGATACAGCAGCGCAAACATATTCACTTAGAATGCTCACTAGTGCCACCTAGTGGAGGAATTCCGAATTGTTCTGTCCATCATCCAACAATCCTTGACCTCCTGATCAACTTTGTCGAAGAAATCATCCGGCTAAATAGTCAGGATCTTGATATACAGCAGCGCAAACATATTCACTTCGAATGCTCACTAGCGCAACCTAGCGGAGGAATTCCGAATTGTTCTGTCCACCATCCAACATTCCTTGACCTCCTGATCAACTTTGCCGAAGAAATCATCCGTCTAAATAGTCAGGATCTTGAGATACAGCAGCACAAATATATTCACTTTCAATAATCACTAGCGCCACCTAGTGGAGGAATTCCGAATTGTTCTGTCCATCATCCAACAATCCTTGACCTCCTGATCAACTTTGTCGAAGAAATCATCCGGCTAAATAGTCAGGATCTTGAGATACAGCGGCACAAATATATTCACTTTCAATAATCACTAGCGCCACCTAGTGGAGGAATTCCGAATTGTTCTGTCCATCATCCAACAATCCTTGACCTCCTGATCAACTTTGTCGAAGAAATCATCCGGCTAAATAGTCAGGATCTTGAGATACAGCGGCACAAATATATTCACTTTCAATAATCACTAGCGCCGCCTAGTGGAGGAATTCCGAATTGTTCTGTCCATCATCCAACAGTCCTTGACCTCCTGATCAACTTTGCCGAAGAAATCATCCGTCTAAATAGTCAGGATCTTGAGATACAGCGGCACAAATATATTCACTTTCAATAATCACTAGCGCCACCTAGTGGAGGAATTCCGAATTGTTCTGTCCATCATCCAACAATCCTTGACCTCCTGATCAACTTTGTCGAAGAAATCATCCGGCTAAATAGTCAGGATCTTGATATACAGCGGCACAAATATATTCACTTTCAATAATCACTAGCGCCGCCTAGTGGAGGAATTCCGAATTGTTCTGTTCATCATCCAACAGTCCTTGACCTCCTGATCAACATTGCCCAAGAAATCATCCGTCTAAATAGTCAGGATCTTGAGATACAGCGGCACAAATATATTCACTTTCAATAATCACTAGCGCCACCTAGTGGAGGAATTCCGAATTGTTCTGTCCATCATCCAACAATCCTTGACCTCCTGATCAACTTTGTCGAAGAAATCATCCGGCTAAATAGTCAGGATCTTGATATACAGCAGCGCAAACATATTCACTTCGAATGCTCACTAGCGCAACCAAGCGGAGGAATTCCGAATTGTTCTGTCCACCATCCAACATTCCTTGACCTCCTGATCAACTTTGCCGAAGAAATCATGCGTCTGAATAGTCAGGATCTTGAGATACAGCAGCACAAATATATTCACTTTCAATAATCACTAGCGCCACCTAGTGGAGGAATTCCGAATTGTTCTGTCCATCATCCAACAATCCTTGACCTCCTGATCAACTTTGCCGAAGAAATCATCCGTCTAAATAGTCAGGATCTTGAGATACAGCAGCACAAATATATTCACTTTGAATGCTCACTAGTGCCGCCTAGTGGAGGAATTTCGAATTGTTCTGTCCATCATCCAACAGTCCTTGACCTCCTGATCAACTTTGCCGAAGAAATCATCCGTCTATATAGTCAGGATCTTGAGATACAGCAGCGCAAACATATTCACTTCGAATGCTCACTAGCGCCACCTATTGGAGGAATTCCGAATTGTTCTGTCCATCATCCAACAATCCTTGACCTCCTGATCTTCTTTGCCGAAGAAATCATCCGTCTAAATAGTCAGGATCTTGAGATACAGCAGCGCAAACATATTCACTTCGAATGCTCACTAGTGCCACCTGGCGGAGGAATTCCGAATTGTTCTGTCCATCATCCAACAGTCCTTGACCTCCTGATCAACTTTGCCGAAGAAATTATCCGTCTATATCATCGGTATCTTGAGATACAGCATTCAAATCATGCAAAATAGGACATTTTAGGGCAAAACTGTGAAAAACCCCAACTTACCCTATCGTGCCCAAGATGAAACCTACTCCAATCGATTCCTGAGACTTTTTTCTATAAGAATGACTATTTTTTAGTCTCTTGTTCCAGCGAGCACCGAAGTTATTGAATTTTAACACATTGTTTCGATGTTGTCCCCAGTGTGCGATGTTGCGAAGAAATGCCATTCAGCGTCAATACCATACTTTGACTTAAATTTACAAAGGCTAGAAAAGTTTTTTCGGTTTTTATACTGTGAAGCAGCACCATCTGACATAAAATAGTTTTTTTTTATGTTTTTATTTTGATCAATTTGTAAAAAGTTTATCATTTTATCAATAAACAAATTGACAGCGACTGAATCATGTCTTAGTTCTTCAGAAATTATAATGAAGCTAAAATGTTTAATTTGCATATTTTCAGTATAATATATTACGAAAGGATGGATTGTGGCCTAATGCACGTTCCAATGGTGTGATTGAACTTCATCCTGCAAAACGAAGCTGCAATTTTCAGAAAAGTCACAAATAGCTAAAAATTCACCATCTTGCAAGTTTTGTTTTGAAGTTTTCAAAAAATTGGATTGTTCGGTTTTTACAAAATCATGCGGAATCAAACTTTCTAATTTTGAGCTGAAAAATGAAACAAACTCATCGGTTTGCTTTACAATAGTTTCTAAATCACATCTGTCAGTGGTAACCCATTGTTCGAATGAAAGCTTTTCAACAAAGTTTTCTTCCAGTTGTTTCAATAAACTGTCTTCTAAAACTGAGGTATCTGGGCAGTTTTTACATCTTCGTAGATGGCAATGAGTTGTCTTATTTTCGCAAAGTAATCTATTCGTTAATGTTTTTAGATCATTCAAGACATTGTATTTTTTTAAGCTATGTAGAATTAAATTTACATTTTCATGCGTAGTGCAAACGCAAACATTATGTGTTCCTGTGATAGTCAATAGTTTACATTGCCTTGGCCGGAGGCTTGCAAATGATGAAAACCCTATTTTTACATTGACGTACATTTCATTTGAGCGATTAAAAGCTTCTCTCAACGTCATCATTAACAATCTTTTCTGAACAACTAATCTCTTATTTCCTGTCTTTACGCTAACAAAATCTCTTTGGCCTGGCTTATATCTTTAGTTCCCACTAAAGAACTTATTTAGAGAGGGTTAGATTTTGATAAGTTCTTTAGTGGGAATGACATTGATGAAGACTGCACATTGTAGTCGAAATACGTATCTGTCATGGATACCAAAATTAATTAAGTGGAATTAAATGGAAGATAACCTTTTTTTTGCTGTTTTATTAAAGCATTCCGCTAACAACCCAATTTCATTACTTCATTATGATGGCTACCAAGCCTTTGGGATTTTCCTTATTAGAGAGTTGAATAGATTTTTCTCCTTTAGCTTACTTAAATCTTTGGTTTTAATTAGTTAGGTAGGTTCCGATTCAACACATTGTAGTTTCATTTATATACCTGTGATCTTGACTTTTATACCTAGGGGATGAGTACTTAAGGGGGTTAGATTTTGATAAGTTCTTTAGTGGGAATGACATTGATGAAGACTGCACATTGTAGTCGAAATACGTATCTGTCATGGATACCAAAATTAATTAAGTGGAATTAAATGGAAGATAACCTTTTTTTTTGCTGTTTTATTAAAGCATTCCGCTAACAACCCAATTTCATTACTTCATTATGATGGCTACCAAGCCTTTGGGATTTTCCTTATTAGAGAGTTGAATAGATTTTTCTCCTTTAGCTTACTTAAATCTTTGGTTTTAATTAGTTAGGTAGGTTCCGATTCAACACATTGTAGTTTCATTTATATACCTGTGATCTTGACTTTTATACCTAGGGGATGAGTACTTAAGGGGGTTAGATTTTGATAAGTTCTTTAGTGGGAATGACATTGATGAAGACTGCACATTGTAGTCGAAATACGTATCTGTCATGGATACCAAAATTAATTAAGTGGAATTAAATGGAAGATAACCTTTTTTTTGCTGTTTTATTAATTTTCATATTTTCTATGACTTCATCAAACTCGTTTGCTTTTTCTGTTTTAGCGTCTAATTTTAAAAGATTTCTTCGTACACCTTCGACGATTTCAGCACACTTTTTTTCAGGATAGTGAACATTTTTAACCTTACCTAAATCTATAGGCGAAACACGAATAGCTGCTATTCCTCGGTTGAATATTTCGACGTCTACAGGCATCGTGAAGTCTTCATTTGATTTAATTGTGCTTAGCGTTGACTCTGATGGTATCGTGACCAAACTTTCAACAGTTGGCATCCTTGAGCCGCCGGCTACGCTTTGTTCCTCGTTTTGGGTGAGGTGAGCTCTTGAATCAATATGTAGACGGCAAGACGAACAAACACGAAAATCCTTGGTGTTTAGTGTGGATACCTTGGAAAATCCAATTGATTTTAGTTTTTGGATGATACCATCCGTGAGATATCGCAGCTCTTTCGAACACTGAATGTCTTTGAATGGGCGAATACATCTTATTTTACTCATTTTGCAATCTGTAACATAGAAAATATTTTCCAATTGTTAGTTTTGTACGAAAATATCACAAAACATATAATTAAAATGTGTATTTAAAACTTACCTTTGCACCAAAACGTGTTACACTTTCCTTTACAATTATTATGTTATCAAACAACACTGGATCTCGTTCAAAAACACAGGATTATGAGCTGAAATTACTATAATCACTATGCTACTAGCAACCTTTCTGCATTTACTGTTTGGTTTTCCCTAGTAGTTACTGGATGAATTCAGAACCGAGTCAGACATTATTATACAGCTCACGGGTAGAAATCATAGAATGCTGGGTAAAGACTGTTGGAAGATAGGTAGAGTTGAACGCTCAGGTATCGTCGAACCTTCAGGTACGAGTTTGGAGAGTTGGAGCGAGGTAGATTTGCTGGCGTAGGTATATTGTTATTGAAGAAGATTGTAAATTGTATATACCTGGAATGAATAAAGAGTGCGGCGGTTGTTGATTGAGGTATCAGTCGGCAGCCCTCTAGTTTGATGGAAGGTGACTACTGCGTTCTTTTTATTTATTATTAAGGAACGGTCAACGACGGAGCTAGCCTCGTTATGGTGGACTAGTTCCAACAAAGACCATGTTTACAATCACCAACTGTACGTAGTACAGCTAACTGGTATCTGATTACCTGTATCTAATACTTGTTAGGGTAAACGCTCCTATAGTTGCGGTACGCTAGAAGCGTTAGGTTCCTATAGTTGTGTATTGAGTCTCCATTGAGAGTACTTTCATAAAATTAGGGTGACAAACTTTTTTGACTTTTTTAATAGCTTTTTTGAAAATTGTATTTTTTTAAAAACAATTTTTTTCATTGTAACCTATTTTTCTCCAGAACAACCTACTGTGCACTAGATAGCATTTTTAGTCAGCTATAACATAAGGATAATAAAAAATTATTGACATGTCACTTTAATGGGAAAATTTATATTTTAGTTCAAAACACAAATACCAAACTTTTTTTTTTACCGTGCATATTTTCTCCATATAACACCAACAATTGTCTAAAACTTCGCCCAAGACACCAAACCAATCGGACAAACCGTTTCCGAGATACAATTTTTTGAAGATATCATGTGCATTTTTCATAGGCCCTTCTCATAAGTAAGGCTAGATTCAAAATGGCGAACCAAGTATGCAAAACGGCGTTTTTCTTCCCCAAAAACTTGTATGCAAGGTTTCATGCAAATCAAAAAATACAAAAAATAAAAACTGGAAAAATTTCCCACTTGTTCGTGGAACCGCTCTAGTGAGAAAATTCTGAACTACTGTCCACCAGTCAAAAATACTTCACCCCCTGAACAAGTTTGCCTTAGTAACTTTCTATCTGCTCAGGATCTCGAGCTATTGTATATGTGAAAATTGCACGTATAAACTAGCGCCACGTAGTGAGAATTTTCTGAATTACTCCACCAACGAAAAGATCTTGACTTCCTGAAAAACTTTGCCGAAGACAGTAACTTTTTATATGGTAAGGATATAGAGATATTTTATATATGCGAGAATTTTACATGCATACTAGCGCCACGTAGTGAGAAAATTCTGAACTACTGTCCACCATCGAAAAGGCCTTGACCTTCTGAACAACTTTGCTGCAAACAGTAACTTTCTATCTGGTCAGAATCTCGAGATATTTTATATGAGAATTTCACGTGTATACTAGCGCCGCGTATTGAGAAAATTTTGAACTATTGTGTACCAAGAAATAGGCTTTGATCTCATCAACAACTTTGTCCAAGACAGTAACTTTCTATCTGGTCATGATCTCGAGATATATCACATGCGATAATTTCACATGTATTCTAGCGCTACGTAGTGAGAAAATTCTGAACTACTGTCCACCAGCGATAAGGCGATGATCTCCTGAACAACTTTGTCCGAGACAGTAACTTTCTATCTGGTCAGGATCTCGATATATTCCATGTTGTAATAAATTAAGTCAAATCCCACGTAGTTTTTATTTATTTATTTATTTATTTATTTATTTATTTATTTATTTATTTATTTATTTATTTATTCATTTATTTATTTTTTTATTTATTTATTTATTTATTTATTTATTTATTTATTGATTTATTTATTTAATTATTTATTTATTTATTTATTTATTTATTTATTTATTTATTTATTTATTTATTTATTTATTTATTTATTTATTTATTTATTTATTTATTTATTTATTTATTTGTTTATTTATTTATTTATTGATTTATTTATTTATTTATTTATTTATTTATTTATTTATTTATTTATTTATTTATTTATTTATTTATTTATTTATTTATTTATTTATTTATTTATTTATTTATTTATTTATTAAATTATTTATTTATTTATTTATTTATTTATTTATTTATTTATTTATTTATTTATTTATTTATTTATTTATTTATTTATTTATTTATTTATTTATTTATTTATTTATTTATTTATTTATTTATTTATTTATTTATTTATTCAACAAAGAATGTAAAATCCACGCTTCTCTCAACAAGATTTGAAACAGCCTGTTTCAAATATTTCCTCCCGTAACAAAATTTTTCGAAATCGTTGTAAGTATTGATATTCTTTAATACATTCATCACTAAGGTTTCATAACCTGTTATTTTCAAATCATTATCTGTAACTGAACAAATTAAATCAAAATTGGATAATCAAGATCAATTGAAGTTCTTCTGTGCCTGGGAATACGTGTATATTCATATACCGTTAGTTTCAAATTGAAAAAAAAAAATCAGCAGAACGCTTCAAATGATGCGACTTATATCAATCACGCCAAGTAATTCAAAAATTACCAGCCAATACATTTTAATTTACTAGAATCTAGGAATATCTCAATCCAGTTCTCTAAAACTTCAACAAAACGCTGGTCACTAGAACTGGAAGAATGTTACAAAACACCATAATTACCCATCTTTATGCCCAAGAACCAGTTACCGTAAATATCTTCGTTGAGATGAAGATTTAATTAAACTGATTCTTTGACATAAATGGGAGCACAATATCCCGGGATACTACACTGATCAAATGCTTCAATTTCTACATTCTAAAAGTGGACGTTTTTCTTCAAAAATCTGATGTAATAATGCTACTTATGCAATATTCAAATACAAATAATCGAATAGATTCACATTCCTTCTGGCACTAGGTTGCTATTTATTGAAACGTAAGCTGCTTTTTTCTGATCAAAAAGTCTCTTACAAATCAAACATTCAGAGCTCTTTATTCATTTTCAAACAATTAACACATTTCAACACAGTTGACGGTACACTCTAACGTTTTGTGTTGTTGGCTGCACCTAGAGCACCTCTCACAATTCTTGCAATCCGTGCTCTAGTGCTTAAATTCTTCACATTTGAAGCATCTTAACTCCAATATTTACTTTTTTTTCGCACACAACAAACATTTATACGTATCTATATTGACTTCATTCACAACACTAAACTTGATGGTTTTTCAAACATGTTAACAACTTTTACATCATTTATGGTGAAGTCTTTATTTTCACTTTTATGCAGTCAATGAAAACATCGGAGGAATACTGATCGCTCATGCCCACTATATTCAATCTTGGCACCCAAGTGGGAGTAGAAGATGACATGTGGATCTTTCGCAGACTATGAGGCTGGTGACGTGTGACCATGGATCGAGTAGAGTGGAGATAATTGTTAACTTCGACAGCGGAGGACATCAAGGCCTTACAGTGCACATAGGGATATCAAGTTCACTTGTGAACAAGAGAAGGATGGAGTGTTACCATTCTTGGATGTTCTAATTATTAGGGACTCTACTTCACTGGCATTTGAAATCTACCGAAAACTGATAAATACAAGACGAGTTATACCAAACACTTTTAAGTAAAATTGTAAAACGGTCTACACTGATTGACGACAAATAAATAAATAAATAAATAACCAAGTCATTACAACATAAGCTGAGAAAATTTGGCATTGACATTGTTTTCAACAGCATAGACAACCAACTAAAGACGAGCTTAGAAAACACTTAAGACCCAGTTAACGATTTGGAAAAAGCAGGAATTTACAAAATATCCTGTTCCCAGGGTGACAAAATATACATAGGGCAGACAGAAAGAACTTAATACACAAGATTTAAAGAACATTTAGCAGAAGTTGACAAAAGTTACTAAAGACACGGAAAAAGGTATTCATTATCATTTCAAATCCAAAAGAGCTGAACATGTATCAATTGACAAAGGAGGACATAACAATTGTACGACATATTACAAACCCGTGGAAACTTTAGCCACGTTAAGTTAAAGATTGTAAAAATTAAATTTAAATTAAATTAAATTTTAAATTAGAAACATTGGTTCCATATTGTAGCTTAGGGTATTTCCGTTGAAATTGTATATAGTTTTTATGTAGTATGTGTTATATATTTTACAAACATATTAAAAAAAAACAATTTTCGTGTTTTTCACCTGTTTGAAAAAGCACTCAAACGATCACTTATGAAATGTATTTTCGGTATAGCCATCACAAATTCAATGTGGTATTTTTATTGCATATGATGTTTTCTGATTATATACTCATTCAAAGTTTCATATTCAAAGAACTAAATTGTTTGAGTTTCAACCATATTGTTCTACATTCATCGAGCATTATCAATTTAAAAATATAAAATTTGAAAAACATTCATTGCCCGTTTTACGGTGCCTCAATAAACAAAACACGCGTACCTGCACTATATACTACTGATTACCTATACACTGATTACCTGATGAACTCTTCATATGTAAGGAATAATAAGGAATAGAAACAATGCTTTTTCTTCAAGTCTTGACTAGTACACAGCAAAAAATAAATTTTAATATTACATCCAACAGGTTGCACTTCAATCATGTCGAAAATCTCATGTAATTTTTATGGGCACAAAAATAAATAAATGCAGTAAAAGCAGTGTAATCTCAGTTCATGCACTGAATTAATGATAATTTTGTCCTTTTTGGCAAGTAATATTACACAATATTTTTGAGACGATTAAAGTGCATCCACTTTGATGTGATATCAAAATTATTTTTTTGCTGTGTAGCAAACGAAATAGTATCTGTTATAGTTCAAAGTGATAGTGAAAGTAAAGAGTGAAAGTGAATTAGTGAAAGTGAAAGTGATACAAAAGTAGTAGAATTAAATGAAAAATCGACGTAAAAGGGTTAAATGTCATTATGTACCGAAAAAATGGTAACTTCTGATAATTGAAAAGAAAGAATGAGAAAATGCACAAATTTTTCTCATATTGTAGGAACCTCATAGAATGTGTAAAAATATAAAATGGTTGGGTTTAACTAAATTTCGCTGCACTAAAACATTTGATTAGCTATGACCATCAAAAATCTCATCAAGGCTACCTCTAAATCAGATTTTTCAAAGTTGCCACCATACAAACGTTTTTTTTTTTGTAACATCCATGGCTATCATTTGGGTGGTGAGTCTCCTGCTTTCTAGACATAGTGTTATTTTGGGTCACCTTAATATTCATCCTTCACGTCATAGATGGACTCCGACATATGTTCAATTAGGTTTTTTTTCTTTGGTGAAATCCTTTGAATTTCATTGGATGTCCAATAATGATATTGCTTTGAATAATCCAATGAAAAATGTGTGTCAATGATTTTTATAAGACCATAATTTAAGTTACATTACACAGTGTCATATTTTCCCGGGAAATTGGCCCACTTATTCGCATTTTGTAATATTGTGACGCCGCAACGCGACGCAACATATTCAAAATATTATTGTTATTTTTACGTTTATCGCATTGCTCACATCGCATGTCACGTCTACTCTGACGGTGGCCTTACACAGTTAGATTTTTTGCCGAGATTGGCACCACCGAGCAGACTCGGCATTTATTTTTACTGAGATCTCAGCAAAATTTATGTTTGTTAGCCGAGATCTCGGCAAAATTCTCGTTTGTTAACTGAATATCGGCAAATTTTTCACTGAGATCCAGCAAAATATATTGCCGAGCTACTCGGTGGTGCCCATGTCGGCAAAAAAAATTTAGGTGTCTAGGATAACATACGGTGGGTTGCAAAGCTTTATAATATTCATATATGAGCTTCATGATTGTTTTGCATCTAAAACGGAACGGATAAGTCTGCCATGTTGTTATTTACTAATCAATTATGGAAAATGCAGTTTGTAGCCGGACATCATGAGTAACATTCGAAAAAAGTCTAAATTAATGTAAAAATAATTGTTTGCTTTTGAAATTCGCAATAACATGAGAACACATTTTTTTTTTTTTTTTTCCTTTGGTTTGTTTTTTCCGTCGATCTTGTTTTCCGTGCTGAGCACCAATGCTACCGACGTGCCAGGAAGGCAGCTCCCACACCTGGACCCTACCTATCGACCCATCAACTCATGAACCGGGGACCAACGGCTTTACTTCCCATCCGAAGGAAGGCGTGATCAGAGATGTTATGCCTCAGAACATCCCGGCGGCGCCGACTTTGATTGAACCCAGGCCTGCTGGGGTGAGAGGTAATCACGCTTACCACTACACCACCGGCGCCGTTTGAGAACACAGTTGTTAATCGAGAGCTTTTTAAGCGTGTACCATTATCATTGTGTGGCAAGGACAATCATTCTCTATACCCAGGAAAATCGAGTAATTTTCCAATCCGGAGATCGAACCCTGCAGCCTCCAGCATTGTCTTGCTTTATAGATGCGCCTTAAATGGCTGGCCCATTTTTCTTAATACGCCCTTTTAGAAACTTAGTATCAAAGGTGGTCATATTTTATTGCAAAATTTAATCTTAAGTAGCAACCAACACAATATGCAATGTTTCATTCAAATCGGGAAGAGTCAAAACTTGATTTTTGTTGCGTTTTGAGCTGGAAACCCTAATAAACGGGTACCACACAATAACGATATCATAGATGAACATACCACATAAAGTTGGGATGATATCCCGAATTGGTGGTTAGGTGCTTCATATGGTTATTGTTTATGCGGGAATGCTCAACGGTTTTAGTGACGCTATTGTTCACACATGACGCTCTGTATTATATTTGACTTTAATTTTATTTAGCTTGTTTCATTCAGGCACGATTTTATCCCTCATAATAGACTCATAAATTTTTAAAGTATTATGTTCATAAAAAAAACTGCAATAGAGATACTGACTCAAATTACTCTTAAATATAAGATGCATCTAAGTACATTAAAAACATTATTACATTGAACAGTTTTAAAATTACACAATCCCATTTAGGACTGATGTTTATCTTAAACCTTAGTCCTCTTTTTTAATACAGAAAAAACTGGCCAGCCTAGTTTTCTTATTTTTCTCCTTCTTCTTTTTCCTTGTGCATTTATTGCAACGTTCAGAGTTGTCCTGAATCAATAGCTCTGTGGTTGCTTCAGTGCTGTCTTCCGATAATTGATAAGAAACCGTTGCCATAGGACGAAGTTGTGGGTAGTCCGGTGAGTCGTCTGTATTAGGGGCTGAGTCTGGGCTTAACTTATCGCTGCTATTTTCTTCCTGCTCTAGCTGCGAATCCGGAGCGTACAATAAGGCACGTTTTGCCCTTGGTGCAGTAGATGTATTAGGATTAGATGTTAAATTTGAAGCCAGCATGCCAGCGAAGCTTTCGTCACTATGAAGGGTAATGTTGTTGAAAGAGATATTCACTGTTGGGCTGGTCTGAGTGGTAACTGATGCGAACACCCTGTTTAATGATGTCTGACTGCTGTACCGTAAGTAGTTTGCCAGAACGAGCTGTCTATCAAGTTCCTTTTCAGAATCACGCTCACGTTGACGTTCCTTTTCTCGTTTTGAATGTTCCAAACGCATGTTCTCGATTTTTCGCTTCAAGCCTTCTATCTTGGCGATATCATCTTTCCGCAGCATTTCACTGAACTCAAGATGTCGCTGCAAGTTACTTACCTCATCAGCTGTCTCCTTCAACATTCCTCTGAGAACATTGGCATCCTGCTCTTTTTCAATTTCAGTATTCTAAAAGAGAGAAGACGTTTTTCGTGAGGCGATGGTCCTGTAAACGTGAATCACTCTATATTAAACATACCTCTTGTAACACAGTTTCCATGGTCGATACCGGCATGGACTTGTGCCGAACAAATGAATGATGAGTATGTTGACTGAGCGTCTCATCGATGTACTGTTTTACCTTACTTTTAACGTGTCCATACTTTTGGTGTCTTGAGATACCAGTTCGATTCTGAGGTCCACTAGTATTCAATAGATTGCCTTCAGATTTGGATCTTTTTTGAGTGCCAGATGACGAAGGACTGGATGCAGATTTGCCAACAGATTTTTTGGCATTTTGGTTTAAACTCATACGCTTGTTCGACACTGGATGGTACTTAATAAATAGATTGCTTGAGTTACTAGAACCACTGCCATTCTCATTTTCGGTTGACAAACTGTAGTTTTCACTTGATGAGTTGGTTTGCGATGTAGTGACAGAAGACCGAGAACCTGTATAAATGATTATTTGAGGAAATATTTTTGACTATTACATTAGACAGTAGTAAATCATAATTGTTGTTAATGAACTTTTTCGCAATCGAAATAACATTGATGTTTTAACAACACAGAATGGACTGCAACCGGTACGAAGCTGTGTACATCAGACGGATCACACCGCGTCTACTTTGTTAAATCACTTACCTAAGGCGGTGACGTTGTTCACCGGGACAAGTATCCGCGGTGGACTTATCGGGATATCGTTGTCCAATTCATCGAATTCCATCAGGAGACTTCCTGGGAATGTTTCATCATTCAATATTTGGAAGGAAGTTTCGGGCATCATTTTCATCACTTATTGAACACAACTGTCTAGTGAAAAGAGCACAAAACAATCTCTCCCAGCTTTCGTTGGCCGACAACTGTGGGATTGTTCCTAGACCAAAGGCTTGAATATAATTTCAAAAGGCTATACATCTGTTACAAAATGTCAGTGGTAAGTGGTAAAAATGAACACAATGTAAATTATAGATACTCATGTGATAGATGAGCGGATGTCAGCTAATGTATCAAATCGTATTTATTGATTAAATTTCTGCATCAACAGGTTCGTGGCCCTTATGGTTAGTTAACAGTACTGTCATATACATAATTAAAAATATACTTAAATCTAAAAACTACTCGTTTGTTCCACAAGAAAATAGAGCGGCACATTTTCGTCGCATTAACTCACGTGACATATTAAAGTCAAACACAGATGCAACTCTGTTGAATAATCTTTGAAGATCGATGATAGCGCTATGCATGCCGTTGTTAGTTCTAATAAGTGGCAAGCGAATCATCTGTTTGTTTCGGAAGGACCTAGGCTGCACATTGATGTTAATTTGTTCCAATACAGATGGGCAATTAACTCGATTCTGCAGAACGTCAGCAGCAAACATAACTCTTAGAGTGTCACGACGAGTATTGAGAGGTCAACGTTCCAGGCAGGCGTTGAACCAACTCTTTTATCTTTTACTTTATAACTTTTTATATGTTCTAAATTCAAAATTGTCAGTATAACAATTGACACATTAAAACTAAAAACTAAAAATAATTTTTTTCTAAGCATATTGCGAATTAATCGTTACAATTGAGGATAGCAACGATTTTTGCCTGAAATTATTAATTATTTTGTTGGACATTTGTTCTAAAGTCTCAACATTCGAAATTATATCTACCTCGGTAGTACTGTACCAGGGAGACAACTTCAAAATCATCTTCAGAACTTTGTTCTGAATCCTTTGAAGTGCTTTTTTCCTGGTAGTGCAACAACTAGACCATATTGGCACAGCGTAAAGCATGGCCGGTCTAAAAACTTGTTTATATATTAGAATTTTGTTCGTCAGGCAAAGTTTGGATTTCCTGTTTATAAGAGGATTCAAACATTTTATATATTTGTTACATTTGGCTTGAATGTCCTCAATATGATCTTTAAAAGTTAAATTTTGGTCTATTACTAATCCACGATATTTCATTGGTTTGACCAGGAAATTGGAACTCCGTTCATAGTGACTATGTGACTACTACTAGGTTTCAAAAGCTCTAGCCTTATGTGAAAATATTATATGTTGAGTTTTGGAAACGTTGGGAGAAATCTTCCATTTTTGTACATAAGAAGAGAAAATATCTAAACTTTTCTGCAGTCTGCTGCAAATAACACGAAGACTTCTTCCTTAAGCGGAAATACCTGTGTCATCAGCGGACAAAGATTTGTGGCAACCCTGAGGCAAATCAGGGAGGTCTGAAGTGAAAATGTTATACAATGTAGGCCCAAGAATGCTACTGTGTAACAGCGCCGGTGGTGTAGTGGTAAGCGTGATTACCTCTCACCCCAGTAGGCCTGGGTTCAATCCCAGTCGGCGCCGCCGGGATGTTCTGAGGCATAACATCGCTGATCACGCCTTCCTTCGGAAGGGAAGTAAAGCCGTTGGTCCCGGTTCATGAGTTGATGGGTCGATAGGTAGGGTCCAGGTGTGGGAGCTGCCTCCCTGGCGTCGGTAGCATTGGTGCTCAGCACGGAAAACAAGATCGACGGAAAAAACAAACCAAAGGGAAAAAAAAGAATGCTACCGTGAGGAACTCCTGCTTTAACATGTAGTCGATTAGATTTGGAATTTTGATAATTTACCTGCAGACTTCTGTTAGTTAAATAATTTTGAACTAATTTCATAATAAAAAGTGTAAAATTAAACTTTTTCAATTTACCATTTACCAATTCATGCCAAACACTGTCAAATGCTTTTTATATGTCTAGAAGACCAACTCCAGTTGAGCAGCCTTCAGATTTGTCTGAAAAAATTAAATAGGTAACTCTTGAGAGTTGATGAGTAGTTGAATGCCCGTGGCAAAATCCAAACTGCCCATATGCAAAAATTGAGTTTATATTGATGTGAAGCATCATTCTACTACAAATTATCTTTTCAAAAAGTTTACTTATTGAAGAAAGAAAACTTATTGGACGGCAGCTAGAATCTTCAGCTGGATTTGTATCTGGCTTCAAAATTGGAACAACTTTTGCATTTTTTCATTTATCATGAAAGTATGCCAAATGAAAATATCTGTTAAAAATTTTTACCAAGAAATACAAGGTACTCTCTGGGAGTTTTTTTGATGATGATATAGAACATTCGGTTATCATCTGGAGCTTTCATATTATGAAATTATTTAGTAATAGATCTTACTTCGTCCAAACCAGTCCCCCAGGAATCATCAATAATATTTTCCCGAGAGAAAATATTCAGATAATCCCGAGCAACCTGATTCTCAATAGGACTAGTAAGACCCAAACTGAAATTGTGGGAACTCTCAAATTGCTTAGCAAGTTTCGGAGCTTTTTGCAAATTTGTGATCAAAATTGTACCACCTTCTTTAAGCGCTGGAATATGATTTAGCGGTTTTTTCAAAATTTTTGAGTTTCCAAAAAGGTTTGGACTCGGGTCTAATTTCAAAAGCTTTGTTCCTCAGGGCAGAGAATCGCTTTTTAATTTGTTTTTTTCAAATCCAGTCATATAATTTGTTTTGTAAGGATCGTGTGTTCTTTTATATTGCCTCCTACGGCCATTTTTAGACGGTTCAAGAGCAGAAGATCGTCGTCTATTATAATTGAATCGAATTTAACGTCGTATTTTGGCACTGAGGCAGCTCTTGCTTCAACGAAAGAAGTAGTCAGAGATTCAAGAGCATAACTAAAATCATCGTTGGTTTGCAAAGGAATATCTGTATCAAAGTTATATTTCATAAATGTTCGATGTTGCTCCCAATAAGCTCTGTGGTAATTAAAGTAGAGCTGTTGGGATTAAAAAATATTTCTTGGGATATTTCAAAAGTTAATGGAAGGTGATCAGAACCGAAGTCAGCATGGGTGACCAATTGGCTACAAAGTTGACATAAATCTGTTAAGACCAAATCAATAGTTGACGGATTTATTGCTGAAGAAAATCATGTTGGGCTGTTTGGATATTCAATAGTGTAATAACTTGCAGAACAATCATCAAACATAATATTACCAACAATCAATACGAAACTAACGGTTTTAAATTGGCTCACTACTTGACTAGCCCATTGGTCCCAAGCAAAGAATTTTTTGTTTTGAAATTACTTTATTTGTACAGGCTCAATCGAATAAACTTTACAGAGCCAAGTTATCCTTTGCGTTATACATTATTACTGTCTTATATTTAAAGTTAAAGGAGCTGGACCGCTTACTCGCGGTCGTCTCCAGGTTAGTGGAGATTTACAATTTTTTGGATGGGAAAAAGGAAGAAGGAGGTTTTAAATGTGGTTTACGATACAACTATTTAATTAATCCTAAAGCATGACATTATTTCTATTCATCTTGAAAACAAACATTGAAAAAAAAAACCCCAGACGTACAAAACACAAACTAAACACAAGGTTAATCAAACTTACAATCTAAGGTTAATATCCTTAAAGTAAACATATATGAGTTTCATAAACTCCAGATCGCGTCTAGCCAAAATATCCCGAACTGGAACATTAGGTTGTCTACCTCGAGCCCGAAGGGAATCATAAAAATGTGATCTGACTCCACGATACTCAGCACAAGACCAAAGGATGTGATCAGCGTCCTGGTAACCTTGTCCACATTCACAGAGATTGCTGTCTCCCAACTTCACACGAAACAAGTGAGCGTTTAGACAATAGTGATTGGACATGAGACGAGACATCACGCGTATGAAGTCTCGACTCAAGTCCAACCCTTTGAACCATGCAAACTTCGACACCTTAGGGATAATTGAATGTAGCCATCGTCCCAAGCTCCCTTCACTCCAATAGAGAAAAATTCACTATAGGCGATCTGTCGATCATAAATGTCGCCTTCCATAGCGCCCACCTTCGCAAGTGAATCCGCCTTCTCATTGCCCAAAATTGAGCAATGCGAAGGGACCCACGCGAAGGTGATGATGAAAGAGCGCACGGATAAAGCTCTAAGCAGTTCTCGTATTTTCAAGAGAAAATACGAGAAGTGCCTTACCGGCCTAATGGAACGGATAGCCTCGACAGAACTGAGGCTATCCGTAAAAATAAAGTAGTGGTCTGGAAGAAGTGAAGCAATAGTTTCCAAAGTGTAGTGAATTGCTGCCAGTTCAGCCACATACACAGAACAAGGAGCTTCAAGTTTTCGAGAGGCGCTATGAAATTCATTAAATACACCAAAACCAGCGGACTCCTCTATTAGAGATCCATCTGTGAAAAACGCTCTTGCAGAATCAACATGGCCAAACTTTGCAGCGTATAATGACGGAGCAATCATAAGACGATGATGCTCTGGAATTCCGCGGATTTCCTGCGTCATAGATAAATCAAAATTCACTGAATTGCCGAAATCGGAGAAGGCTACACGATTAGGAATATTTATTAAAGGGCTGACATCCTGTGTTAAATATAGGTAGTACAAAGTTATAAAACATGTTTGAAGATTTAGCTCCAGAAGCTTCTCAAAATTTTTGATCACCAGTGGGTTCATTACTTCGCAACGGGTGAGGAGCCTCAAAGATAACTCTGAAAAACGGACGGATAGTGGCAACATGCCCGCCAGCACTTCGAGACTCATAGTATGAGTCGAGTGCATGCATCCTAACGCGATACGAAGGCAACGATACTGGATCCGTTTCAGCTTGATGATGTGCGTTTTAGCTGCCGACTGGAAGCAAAAACTACCGTACTCTAAAACCGAAATCGTTGTCCGGTACTGATCCTGTGGTTGGGCTCCCCACCACGTTCCGGTAATTGATCGAATGAAATTGATCCTTAGTTGGCATTTTCGTCTCAGATACTCAATGTGGGATCTCCAGGTGCATTTGGAGTCGAACCAGACCCCGAGATATTTAAAAGACATGGAATGAGTGATCGGTTTACCCAAAAGTTGAAGCTTCGGTTGTGCTGGGCTATGCTTCCTAGAAAAAACGACCAACTCAGTTTTCTCCATCAATTTCCGAATACACGACAGCATCGCGTTTGTGATTTGTGATCCGACGCGGGTTTATCAGGCTTTTTAATGGCTATCACCCTCACTCGCCTCCAATCGTCGGGAACAATATTGAGCTCCAAGAACTGATTGTACAAGTTCAACATGCGCCTCTTAGCGACGTCTGGGAGGGTTTTCAGCAAGTTGAACTTGATTCTATCTGATCCCGGGGCAGAATTGCCACACGAAAGGAGAGCGAGTGAAAGTTCGACCATTGAAAAAGGCTGACTGAGTTCGCGTTCAAGAGATTTGTATGCGTCGAAATGCTCGCGTGTTCCGCGTTTCCGAAAAAGTTTAAACGCGTCGGACTTTTTACGGTAAACCTCCGTGCATTGTTGATCCCACCAGAGCGATGGTATTTTCTTACGAATAGACGATCGCGGCACCGGTCGTGTTTGAGCTTGAAGTGCGCTGTCGACGATGAGATTAGAGAGGAAATTATATTCCTCCAACGGCGGAAGCTCTTCCACTGACGATACTGTATCGTCTATCACGGATTGGAACTTAGTCCAATCGATGTTACGGGTTAGATCATACGCGACGTTAACGGATTCTGACAAGTTGAACCCACTGGCAATCTAAATTTTGATCGGCAGATGATCACTACCGTGCGGATCATGGATTACATGCCAAGTGCAATCCAACGATAGTGAATTGGAGCAAAAGGTGTGGTCTAATCTGCTACCATTCGAGGATGGACCAGCCAAACGTGTTACTTCTCCATTGTTAAGGATTGTCATGTTGAAGTTGTCGCAGAGATCATAAATCAAAGTAGAACGGTTATCATCGTACAGCTCCGCCCAGCCTGTACCGTGGGAGTTAAAATCTCCCATGATCAACCATGGAACGGGAAGTACCGCACATATGTCGAAAAGTTGTTTGCGATTAACAGAGACTCTAGGAGCAATATATACAGAAGCAATACAAAGGCTCTTACCTTTAATGGTAGCCTGACATGCGACAACTTCAATACCGGGGAATTCAGGAAGATTCACTCTATAGAAGGAATGGCACTTTTTGATCCCCAAAAGTACCCCTCCTCCACGTGAATCCTCACGATCCAATCGAATAATGTTAAAATCGTAAAAAGGGAGATCAATTTCTGAAGAGAGCCATGTTTCACAGAGGGCAAATGCATCGCAATTATTATTATGGACTAAATACTTGAACGAATCTAATTTCGGAATAAGACTTCGACAATTCCACTGTAGAACAGTGATCAAATCCCCGACCTCGTGTGGAAAATTATCCATCGAAGGAGATGATAGCTGCAAGAAGGGGCCATTTTGAAGTCAATTGCTTCAAGAAGGATTTCACAGTGGGAAGCAATGTGAGGACAATGCTTTTCAGAGGATCAGAAATGTTGAGGTATTTGAGAATACCGACCACAATGTCATCAAATGAGAACAACCCAGATGAAGAAGGGGTTTCTGTTCTTAAAATTGGGGCATCAGGGGTTTTGGATGTCCCCGGAAGAGGTGGAAAATCCTGGGTATAGTCAGTTCTGCGGAATCCAGGAGGAGTAGAAGTCTCCTTTTTTCCACCACTCCTTGATTTGGGCAAGCTGATTTGGGGTTCTTTATTTGCAACAATCCGCGAACGGATGCGCTTTCGTTTCCGTGCAGAGCCTTCCGGAAAACTGAAAGAAGTTCCCTCCTCAGCCAAGTCAGAGTCAGTCTCGTCATCTGACAAAAGAGAAAAGGGATTTTTGTCAGTGGTCGATGGCGTGGCTGTCTTAAGCATTTCTGCAAAAGACCGCCTGGAACGTTTCTTAAGGGAGCGTTTCATTTTGTCCCCGAGCTGTTTGTACGCCGGGCACGACGAGAGAGCATGAGGAGGAGTTCCATTGCAGTACACGCATTTTGGTGCAGTAGCTGCGCAGGCGCCATCCTCATGCTTCTCCCCGCATGTGGAGCAGCGTGCCTTGTTGCCGCAGTGGGAGGCCGTATGTCCCAACCGCTTACAATTCTGGCAGTTCATGACCCGAGGTACAAACAACCGCACAGGAAGACGAAGTTTTCCCAGCTCGATGTATTGAGGAAGGGTAGATCCAGAAAAGGTCACCCGAAACGAGTCTGTGGGGGTAAAACTCTTTTTACCCTCGCTGAGCGATACTGACTTCATTCTATGAACGGCCAGTATCTTTACCGGAGGAAGCAAGGGGCTATTGAATCGGCCAACCGCTTGCTTCTCCAGTATCTCGGGGTTCAGACTCGCCACGCCTTCGATCTCCACATCAGAGGCTGGAATGTACACCCTATATTCCAGTGTAAAAAATTGGGAAACAGCAATTTCATTGGCCTGTTTCAGGTTAAGGACGGTCACACGAAGTTTGTTGTGCCTAACCTTCGTTATTTCGGTCACGGCAGAGAATCGCTTTGTCAGATCATCAGATATCTGAACAACATTCAAGGGTTTGTTTTTGGGCTGAAAATAGACAACCCATGGGCCAGTCGAGTCATTCGGGTAGGCGCGCAATCTGGAGCTTTTCTCAGCCTGCCCATTGACAGACTGAGACGACGAACCAGGGATGACATCACCATTTTTCTGAGATGAATGGCCATCCATGTCGTCTTCTGACAAAACATCCAATTTGTTCAACTAGTGGGAGCGCAAAACGCTCTCGCACTGAACGCACAGACACAATACACAGAAAACACTACAAACACAGAAATACAAAATGAAAATTTAACTAATGGGGGAGTAAAAGAAACAAGAAAAAACAAAAACTTATCTGATAATCCTATACTACTACCACCGAGCGTTATATGTGTAGGCGTTTACACAGATGGCTGGGAAGCGACGCGCAGCGTGGATGACCTTCGCTGTGGTGCACTTGATCGAGGCGCGCACTCAGCGCACACAGGCGCACGATGATTGATGAACGATGTAGATGTAGAAACGGGTGCTCACACTCGATGATGATGATACGTAAGCGGGTATGCTTGACCACGCAACGATGATGCCCAAATTTGTTTGCGAATTTCCAATAGCACGGATTAATCTTTCCGAAAATGACACTTTCTACTAAAAAAAAAAACTCACTTTTCGATCAATTTACCGGGAACTATGCCAGGAGCAGTGCTGAGATTTGTCATTGTCATTGACAGACTATCGCGCGATATTGACAAAATTGTTCGTCACATAGTCACTGACAGACTTGATCCTCAAAAAAACCTTCGTCAAAATCTCATTCATTTTTTCGTCAATGACAAAGATTGACCTGATAACAAAAAGTGTAATTTAGTACATTCTGTGTCACATTATTGTTATCCAAGTAGCTCAGGACGTAGATACTTGTTCATTAAAATGGATCCATGTAATTATTTTGCTCAAGTCATTTAATTTCGTTACAAATTTAGCTAATAAACAAATCTGCACATGTTCGTCACTGACAAAAATGCTACTGACAATTGACATGGTTTGCCTTGACTATGACTGTTAGCTCAAATGAGTGACCAAAGCAGAATTGTCAATATCATCGTGTACTGTCGAGATTTTGCAGCACTGGCCAGGAGTCACTTAGTGAGAAAAAAACTGATAATTTATATCAAGCGAATACCGAAAAAACTTCCAAAACAACGGAGCGCGAAACAAGTCGACCGTACTTCTTGCTAGGACGCAGTGGGATGTCCAAGCAAAGGATTAACGTACCCCATTCTAGTCGAAATTCTACTACTACACAATGTTTGTTTTGATTCGCTATGAAAGTTTGACAGATAAAATGGGGGGTTAATGGATTTTTCTATGTTTCGAGGGGTGAATCGATTACCTTGGGACCGAAGAGAGGACCAGAGCTGAGCCAAATAGTTGAGCACGTTTCTTCGGGACCTTCTAGTCTTAGAGTTACCTATATGATATTACCATTGAACTTGGTTTGAACATTATTCCAAAAGCGGTGTTTTGCATTAAAATCCCCAATAATGAAGAATTTTGACCTATGACGGGTAAGTTTGTGAAGGTTACCCTTGAGAAAAATATGTTGCTGGCCTACGCATTGGAATGGCTGTAAACGTAAGTTGTCCAAATTTGGATTCTACAGAAACTCACAACATTTCAAAAACGTTGGTTTCAAATGAAAAAAGAATTTGTTGTTTGATTGCATCATACATGGAGTTAGTTTTAAGCATATAAGTAATCATGTCGATTAACGATTTCATAAAAACATAATGCTTTCTATGTCAAAATTATCAAAATTTCCGGTAGAATTATGTTGGCTAGAATTTGATTTCTACCAGCTGCAATAGCATTGTGAGTAGCTCTATTTCCTCGCAGAACATTGTTAGCAGAGAGGGAAGCAAGGTTTAGATGAAGAATTTGAAGCAGGGATGATATTTGCACCTACGGATACGAATGTAGAATTTGTTCCTCGCTGACCGTTGTGAACAGCAGATAAATTTGTACCTTGTCGGGAACGTGGAGCGTTTCCTACCTGTTGCCTAGAACGACATTGTAGGATCGCTTTGGGAGTCTTACATTCCCAAAAATAGGATTTGTTGTTTTCACCACAACTTGAACATTTATTTTCCTATGATCTTCCTTCACAGTGTAGTGTATGCCCCCCTTTAAAGATATTCTACTATTAGCACTCGAATAACGATATATTGTACGGAATAAATAAACGATGCGAGCTGGGACTCGCTTTCATTTAGTGTGAACTGCAAACCGATCAATAACTGCAATTATTTATCGCCGTGAACGGTAAAAGAATTCTTAAACAGTAATAAACTTAAACCTTTTGTGTATAAAAGAAAGACAAGACAATCAGCATGTACGCATGTAAAAATTCTCATGTGAAAGATCATTGAAGACTTTGACAATTTACAAAGATTGCATATAGTTGTAACATATGTAACATAAATACAGCCAAACTTTGGATGGCGCATTGTTAAGATGTAGGTTTTTCTATTACGGTTTCGTTATGAATTTTTTTTTCTGTTTACCGTTTATCTTCCTTTTTTTATATAAGGTAGAGCACTACTTCGTCGTAATCGCCCATTTCCGTTATATCGATCAATAATATCAATGATCGATTTGTATGAATATTTGCGCCTCTTTTTCTACATTTATCCGTAGTACAAAGAAAATCTAATGGCATTTCAATGCGTTAGGACGGAATTGAAACTCGTAGAACGAATTTAGAAACAAGAAGCAGTATTAGATTTTAAACAATATCTCAACAAATTGTGACTCTTTATCAAATCCAACGGAGGAACGTATTGAGGCGAACCCCCACCGCAAAGCAGGAGCATAGATCGAGTCATCCCAGTCTTCAGAGCCAATCCTCGAAGAATCGTTGGATTTGATAAAGAGTCACAAATTGATGAGATAGGGGAAATGGCTCTAATGTTGGCCTATGGATCTTAGATTGGGCCCACTATTTATCAATTATATCTAGATGAACGCGTCATTGGGACGGTACTAATGGATTTTTATTGGCTGCTATTGAAAATTTAGTCGATTGCTGAATTTATGTATGGGCCCAAATTAGGGACACTTAGGCCCTTAGGCCATACATTTCCCCTATTGTTTAAAATCTAATACTGCTTCTTGATTCTAAATTCGTTATACGAGTTTCAATTCCGTCCTAACGCATTGAAACGCTGTATAATATGGAAAGGTGAATAAATTTAGAAGTCATCTTTGACAGAAATATTCCATTGAACTCGTTCAGAAAAAAAAGGTAAAGCGCGGGTTGTGCTTAGTAGGACGGAAATTAGATCAAAATCCCTAAATTTAAATATAGTTAAGAGTTTCCAATGCTTCTGTACCTTCACGAGTGTTTCACTCTGTTTCTTGAACGTTTGCTCTGCCTCAAACTCTTTAAAATCGCGTGTTAAATTTGACGATATCAAGTTTTGAGGGGATTTCCCGTGAGATCTTGTGTCTCTCTGAATGTGCCTTTGTATAGTTTCACGTGATAACTATTGGTGTATATAATAAATACGTTGCAGTTCATGTGCTAATATTAAGTGCTATGTATGGTTGTCTGTTTGTCCAGTGTCTGTGATATACCATCCCATCGTCGTTTCACGATTAATTCAGTGCCAACATTTCAAAGGGGCGTAATTGCTTTTGTAAACAAAGACTTTAGCCGTCGATTTCTCGCAAATAAAAGCTCAGTAAGTACAGTAAGTACGGAATTTCCGCATTCACCCTATTCAGATAACACTTCTGAAATTTGTGAGTTTGACAGAACCACCAGCACCAAATTTTTGGGGTACACTGGAAATGTACTGGACTAAGAAGTGCATCTTACCCTTGTGTGAGTGTCCCTTCTTGTACCACTTACAGATCGAATCCTCGGAAACAACCTCAGTTGTGTAGAACATTGATACGATCTTCTGGAACGCCTTCATGAAGTTCATGTTTTCGTAGCAGAGCTCTTGCACGTTGCGCAACAGTGACATCTCCGCCTTTTGGGTGGGCCTTGACGCTATAGGCTATTTTACGTGACGTCTTGATGACAGTTCCTAGCGGGCCACTCGAACGCGCTCGAGGCATTGTTATTGTTTAAGTCTGATGTTTTTGTTTTGATTTTGGTCGTGGTATGTCAACAAATCGACCCGTTGGTAAACGTCAAAATAGGTAAACAGAAAAAAACAGCTGACTCGAAACGTCTCGTAAGTGTCTTATTGAGTTACTTCAACAGGCAGGATCACAACACATCAAGCTGAACATTGCATTAGGTCCTAAGTAACATTGATCGATTCTCTTCGTCGACTTTCGTTAATAACTTCCCAAGTAACATTGCTAGTTTTATCGAGGTTTTTAAAGCATTCTTCAAGATAAAATCACGGTCTACAGAACCCTCATAAATCTAACATTTTTCCGTGGGTTGAGCACATAGCCGTTTATTGTTGTGTTTGTCGAATTAGTTACTAGATAAAAGCTTCTTGCATCGATCTGTGTGCTGAAAATACCTGGGAATGTCTTTACATTGCCGCACAGCGGTCTAAAAGTACCAAAACACGCGTTTTTTTAGTTTATGTAAAAACGGTCCATTTAAAGCATAACACTTGGTAATTGATTTGTTGGACAGACTGTTGAATCAGGCAATAAGTTTTTTTATTCATTTTATTGTAATACAGCTTCTTCAAATAGTTTATCGATGTCTCCACGAAAGTTTGACAAATGGAACTTCTAGCACAAGAAAGTCGTCATCTTTTCTTGAGTAAATAACAAAATCAGCTGTCTTGCAGTTTAAAATCTACATATTTATTTGCACCTGGCAATAATATGAATGGTGACGGCGTTACTCTACGTTTTGCGATGTCATTATTCTGTTGAACATATTTTTGAACATTTGGAGTATTTATGATGTCTAATGACATGTCTGCAGTTCCAGGACATTTAATTTCTAGAACTATACCACCAAGAGTATCTAATCCATCCGGGATCCTCCAATCCAACTCTCGCTTGGATGAACAACTAGTCCACATTGTTTTACTAAGGGATTCCTTTTCCTCTTGTAGCAGTTAAGCGCCAATGGTTCCGTCTCTGCAACTGATAACATGAACTGGTAGTATTTCTCACTGATCTTTCAATTTTCCATTAATTTGTGCACTGTTACTTAGTGGCCAAAGATATAGCTACAGATTTAGTCAAGTCGACCTCAACATGCTTTTTATAATAACTGGCTTCCGCGTCTGAAGCAAACTGAACACATTCTGTTTCAATGTGACAGAACTTCCTGGTCAAACATTCAGAGAGCTCTTCTGCCGAACAATAGATATCAATTTCGCAGTCATTAGCAAGATGAAGATACGCTTTTAGTGGATTCATGAGTCTTCCATTTAAGTGTTTGACGATGGCCGAGCCGCTGGAAACTAAAATTCAAGAGAGCATTACATTAATTTTATAATCACAATTTTGAGTGTTTGACTACCAAACGTTTTTATACCACTGAGAATTTTCTTGAAAGAATCCAACATTTGATAGAGTTACTTATGCCTCGAGTGTTGAGAAATTTGTTTCACATACCGTTCCATATGCAGTAAACAAGCAATAATATGTCTACATTTGTTTGCTCCAGCTTTGCAGGAACAAAGCAGTATCCAGTCGGAAATACTTCCACCAATTTTCAGAATAATTTGTGTGTGGAGTGTTTCCGGGGTTCGATGACTGGTTAACATACGCTTCAACAAACAGAAGATGGTTCTCATTACTCCTCCATCCGATACAGATGATATGATTTGCTGCAAACACGGCATGTCCTTCCTTTATAGGGCGAACTGATTCTCCGACGTAATCCAAAATGTCAACTATTGTGATTTTTTTTATTAATTACTTTATTTGTACAGGCTCAATCGAATAAACTTTACAGAGCCGAGTTATCATTTTCGTTATACATTATTGATGTCTTATATTTAAAGTTAAAGGAGCTGGACTGGATACTCGCGGATGTCTCGAGGTTAGTGGAGATTTACAATTTTTTTTTTGATGAAAAAAGGGGGAAGGAGGTTTGAAATGTGGTTTACGATACAAATATTTAATTAATCTTAAAACATGAACTTCTTTCTATTCATCTTGAAAACAAACATTAAAAAAACCACACGAACAAAACAAAAACTAAACACAAGGCTAGTCAAACTTACAATCGAAGGTTAATATTCTTTAAGTAAACATATATGAGTTTCATAAACTCCAGATCGTGTATACCCAAAATATCTCGAACTGGAACATTGGGTTGTCTACCTCGAGCCCGAAGGGAATCATACAACTCGGATCTGACTCCACGATGCTCAGCACAATACCAAATAATGTGATCTGCGTCCTGGTAACCTTGTCCACATTCACAGAGATTGCTGTCCCCCAGCCCAACACGGAACAAGTGAGCGTTTAACGAATAGTGATTGGACATGAGGCGAGACATCATACGAATGAAGTCTCGACCCACATCCAACCCCTTGAACCAAGGACTCTTCGACACCGTAGGGATGATCGAATATAGCCATCGTCCCAAACTCCCTTCACTCCACTTATTCTGTCAGCTGACGAGTGACTGTTGACGGTAAATGAAGAAAAAATCATCGTAGGTGATTTGTCGATCGTAAATATCGCCTTCTATAGCGCCCACCTTAGCAAGTGAGTCCGCCTTCTCATTGCCCGGAAATCGAGCAATGAGATGGGACCCATGCAAAAGTGATGACAAAAGATCATAAAGATAAAGCCCTTAAATCTCTCGTATTTTCATGAGAAAATACGAGGAATGCTTTACCGGCCGCATGGAGCGAATAGCCTCGACAGAACTGAGACTATCCGTAAAAATAAAATAATGATCTGGTGAAAGTGAGGCGATGGTTTCTATCGTATAATGTATTGCCGCCAGCTCAGCAACATATACGGAACAAGGAGCTTGAAGCATTCGAGAGGCGCTATGAAATTCGTTAAAAATACCAAAACCAGCGGACGCCTCTATTAGTGATCCATCTGTGAAGAACGATCTTGCGAAATCAACTTGGCCAAACTTTGCAGTGTATTTATAATGACGGAACAATCATGGGACGATGATGTTCTGGGATTTCGCGAATCTCTTGCGTCATAGATAAATCAAAACTAACTGAATTGCCGAAGTCGGAGAAGCATACGCGATGAGGTTTATGCTGTGAAGAGCTGACATCCTGTGTTATGTACACGTAGTACAATGTCATAAAACGAGTTTGAGGGTTTAGCTCAAGAAGCTTCTCAAAGTTTGCAATCACCAGTGGGTTCATAATTCCACAACGGGTGAGGAGCCTGAGGGATAATTCCGAAAACCGATCAGAGAGTGGCAACATGCCCGCTAACACTTCGAGACTCATAGTATGAGTCGAGTGCATGCATTCTATCGCGATAAGAAGACAGCGATACTGGACCCGTTCCAGTTTGATGATGTGCGTTTTAGCCGCCGACTGGAACCAAAAACTACCGTACTCTAAAACCGATCGTTGTCCGGTACAACGTTAGAAGATCTTGTGAATGGGCTCCCCACCACGCTCCGGTAATTGTTCGAAGAAAATTGATTCTTTGCATTTTCGTCTCAGATACTCAATGTGGGATCTCCAGGTGCATTTGGAATCGAACCAGACCCCAAGATATTTGAAAGACATGGAATGAGTGATCGACTTACCCAAAAGTTGCAGCTTCGGTTGTGCTGGGCTATGCTTTCTAGAAAAAAACGACCAACTCAGTTTTCTCCGAGGAGAATTCGATACCTAGCTCGATAGCCCAAGTAGACAAATTATCTAAGGTATCCTGTAAGGGTCCTTGCAGGTCGACCCCTTTGGGCCCTGTCATTGACACTACACCGTCATCTGCAAGTATTCTCAACGTGCAGTTGTCACTTAGACAATTGTCAATTTCTCTGACGTAGAAATCATACAAAAGGCGGCTTAAACATGAGCCTTGGGGGAGACCCATGTAACTAAATCGAGAAGCTGTAGAGTTTCCATGAGAAAAGCTCATATGTTTCTCTGACAGCAAATTGTACAAAAAGTTATTAATTGATGGAGAAAGGCCACAAGCGTGGATACTGAATCAAAAACCCCCTTGGTATCCAAGAATACAGAAGCCATTTGCTCTTTTTTAGTAAAAGCCAACTGAATTTCTGTGAAAAGCAACGCGAGACAGTCGTTCGTTCCCTTTCCCCTACGGAAACCAAATTGAGTATCTAAGAGTACGAGTTATGATCTGACGCAGGTTTTCCAGGTTTTTTAATGGCTATAACTATCACTTACCTCCAATCATCCGGAACAATATTGAGCTCTAGGAACTGACAAAACAAGTTCAACATGGTTCTTCAACAAGTTGAACGTGATTCTATCAGCCCCTGGATAGTATTGGTAATGGCGAACGTTATAGTTTATTTCGCAGTGCTGTGATAAATATTTAATTAATTAAGTGTGAAATTGTGCTTGTGCCGCGGTAGAATTGATCCTACGCGTGCCCCGTAGTGATAATTTATTGGATAAGTAGGAGAACGGTAGCTGTTGCCGCTGGTTCTCGTTCATTTTTTGTATTTTCCTTCGCCCGGCAAGCTAATTGGTACCCTTTTAGTAAGCTACGGCATTGTAAATTTTTGCTTTCGTTCGTTTTTACTTGTGTCTCTGTAGTGTTGCATGTACAGTTTATGTGTATAGGTGATATATATGGCTGAGTGTGCAATATGTAATTTGGGGATTTTGGTAAGTGATTTGCCGGTTATCTGTGTGGGTAAGTGTGCTCGTGTATTTCATTGCAAGTGCACTACACTCACGCGGACTCAGGCAAAGCTTATCACAGATAATGCAAATGTTCTATTCAAGTGTAGTAATTGTCTGTCAGATCAGAGTTGTGACGAGCAGAATGTATCGGTTTCGGATACCAAAATGCTGGGGGAAGCAATGAAGCAATTGTCTTCTGTTGCTGACTCTATCACTGGTATACGAAACAACGTTGCTGCTCAGATAGACAACGCGTTGAGAATTGGCATGGAAAAAATGCAACAAAATATGAACGATTCTTTAAGTTGCTTTGAAAAATTAATTAGTGAGAAATGGAATACGATGACTAGTTCATGTTTTGAAATTAGTACGGAAAAAAATTTAGCTGCAACGAATAGTGCATCTAGGACGGTTCATTCTGAATCGGACCGAAATCCCAGACGCAAAAAACGTAAATTTCAAAATAGTGACAACGATTCGACTGATGATGTTTTTCAAGAAAATGCGAGTTTTGCGGATGTTGTAAAAAGATCTAGTCATGCAAGTAAAAGTAAAAATATTAGTAACAGCAATAGTAACATTAACAGTAACAGTAACATTAACAGTAACAGTAACAAACAGAGTAATCGTAAGACTCGTCCGGTCATTGTGATCAAACCAAAAGAGTCCAAACAAGCTTGCGAAGATACTCGTAAGTTTTTGAAAACTCAGTTGGATCCAAAAACACACAAAATCAGTAATTTTAGGAATGGTAAAGATGGCTCTATTATTGTTGAGTGTGCAACAGGAGCTAATCTTAATGATGTAAAAACTGGTATTGAAAGCAATCTGGGTGAACAATATAGTGCTGTTGTTCCCACTTCGGTGCCAAGATTGAAAATAGTGGGCATGAGCGATCAGTTTTCCTCCGATGTCTTCATTGACTACTTAAAAAGTCAAAATGAAGACATCGCTATAAATGATGTTAAAGTAGTGAACATGTTTGAAAATCCACGCTTCACTTACAACAAGTTTAGTGTTGTAATTGAAGTCGATGTCGATACTTATAAATGTTTGTTATGTGCGAAAAAAGTAAATGTAGGGTTTGATCGGTGCTCGATAGTTCCCGCGATTAATGTGTTGAGATGCTTCAAATGTGGAGAATTTGGGCACAAGAGCATGGATTGCAAAAATTGTGATAGATGCTCTAGGTGCAGCCAACAACACAAAACGTCGGAGTGTACGTCAACTGTATTGAAATGTATTAATTGTTTGAAAACGAATAAAGAACGAAAAATGAACTTGGACGTCAACCATGCCGCATTTAGCTCGGAATGTTTGCTTTATAAAAGACTTTTTGATCAGAAGAAAAGCAGCTTGCGTTTCAATAAATAGCAGCCAAGTTCCAGGAATGTGAATCAATTCGATTTTTTATACTTGAATATTGCGGGGTTGTCAACAAACTACGTAGCATTACGTCAGATTGTTGAGGAAAAACGTCCTCTTTTAGTTTTATTATCTGAAACTCATATTGTAGAAACTGAAGCTTTTGATCAGTATAGTATTCCGGGATATATTGTTGCTGCTTGTTTATCACATTCTAGACACACTGGCGGTGTTGCTATTTATGTCAAAGAATCAGTTCAATTCAACCTTCGTACCAACGAAGTTATTGATGGCAACTGGTTCTTGGGCATTACAGTTGTACGTGGCATGAAGATGGGTAATTATGGTGTTTTGTATCATTCTCCCAGTTCTAGTGACCAGCGTTTTGTTGAAGTTTTAGAGAACTGGTTTGAGACATTCCTTGATTCTAGTAAATTAAATATATTGGCTGGTGATTTTAATATTAATTGGCGTGATAACCATAATTCGAATCATTTGAAGCGTTTAGCTGAGTTTTTTAATTTAAAGCAAACTGTAAATGAGTATACGCGTATTTCCAGGCACAGTAGAACTTTAATTGACCACGTTTATTCCAATTTTAATTCCATTTGTTCAGTTACGGATACTGATTTGAAAATAACCGATCATGAGACTTTAGTCATTAATGTCTTAGACCATGTTAACGATAACGATAATTTTGTAAAATTGAAGTGCTGGAGGAAATATTCGAAGCAAGCTGTTTCAAACCTTGTTGAGAGAAGCCTGGATTTTCCATTCGCGGACGGTAACTTAGATGAATCTACAGCTGTTCTTAATAACGCTTTGAAAACGTGTACCAATCAACTAGTTGAGCAAAAGTTTGTTTCTTTGAAAAACTCGAACAGCTGGTACAATTTGGATCTTTTGCGTCTTAAACGGAAAAGGGACAAATTGTACAAAAAGTTTTGTAGATCAAATAATGACAATCATTGGGCTAGGTACACAATCGCGCGTAATAAGTATTCACAATCGATAAAGAAAACTCGTTGTGAATATGTTCAAAGGAAGATTGATCAGCATCAAAACAACAGCAAAGAGTTATGGAAAATTTTGAAATCTTTATTAAAACCTAGTAATTGCAAACCGCGGTCCATAACTTTTAATGGCACATTAGAACAGTCAGAACAAGTAATTGCAGCTAAGTTTAATGATTATTTCGTAGATAGCGTTTCATTGATTAATCAATCTATTGAATTGGTCGATGAACCTGACGAAATAAAACAGCCAGTTAATAGTAGTTGTAGATTTGAAGTTTTTCACCCAATCACATTAGATGAACTTAGAGTTATTTGTTTTTCATTAGGAAAATCGGCTGGAGTAGATAATGTTAATGCTAGAGTTATTCAAGATTGCTTTCATGTCATTGGCCACATCTTGCTGGACCTTATTAATGAATCATTACAAACTGGACATGTGCCACAAATTTGGAAGGAATCCTTAGTGGTCCCTATTCAAAAAGTTGCTGGAACGATTAAAGCCGAAGAGTTTCGTCCCATCAACATGTTGCACACATTAGAGAAAATTTTAGAACTTGTTAAAGGCCAGCTGTTGGAGTATTTAAATAGTAATAGTTTGTTGATACCAGAACAATCGGGATATCGGGAAGGTCATTCTTGTGAAACCGCGTTGAATTTGGTATTAGCGAAGTGGAAAAATAACTTGGAGTGTAAAGATACGATTGTTGCTGTTTTTTTGGATCTTAAACGCGCTTTTGAAACAATTTCTAGGCCCTTATTGTTAAGATCAATCAAGCGCTTTGGAATTACGAGTACTGCATATAAATGGTTTGAAAGCTATTTGTCTGACAGAACTCAACGGACTGTTTTTAATGATTCTGTTTCCAGTCCCGTGGGGAATAACCTTGGAGTGCCCCAGGGAAGTGTATTAGGGCCCCTGTTATTTATTATGTATATTAATGACTTGCGACGTGTTTTACGATTTTGCGACATTAATCTTTTTGCAGATGATACTGTGTTATTCATTGCAGCTAAGGATTTAGATGATGCCGTTTTACACTTGAATGAAGATTTGCGTTCTCTAAGTAGATGGTTGAAGTATAAGCAGTTAAAATTGAATACAAGTAAAACTAAATTTATGGTAATTTCGCGAAATCGAGTAAATGAGAACGTCTCTGTTGTAATTGATGATGAGACTATTGATCGCGTTCGGGAGATTAAATATCTTGGCGTGATTATTGATGACACACTTAAGTTCAACTCTCACATTGACAATGTCATCAAGAAAATTGCCAAGAAGTATGGAATTCTATGTCGACTGAAAAACGATTTAACTATTGCCAGTAAAATACAGCTATACAAATCAATCATCTCTCCTCATCTTGACTTTTGCCCTTCCATTTTATTTCTGGCCAATGCAACACAAATATCGAGATTACAGCGCTTGCAGAATAAAATAATGCGTTGGATTTTGAGATGTAATAGATTCACTTCCTCAACTTTGATGTTAGACGCCTTACAATGGTTGTCGGTGAAGCAAAGAATTGTATATTTGACTATGGTGTTCATTTTTAAAGTAGTTAACGGTTTGCTGCCTCGATATTTGTGTGATCGAATTGAAAGAGGAAGTGACTTTCATAGATATAATACTAGAAACGCGGTTGAAATAAGAACACCACATTTCTTGACTTGTGCTTCACAAAATTCATTATATTATAAAGGAATAAATGTTTTCAATTCGATGCCTAGACATATCAAACGTTTAGCAACACTTACAGAATTTAAAAGACACTGCATTTCACACGTTAAAACTGTCTTTTGAACAGTTATCCAGTGATTTTTTTATGAATTGACAAATTATGTATCTTGACGAAGTTATCTCTAACGGATTATTTTATATGGATAGCTGTCATAACGACTTTTTAATAATTATTGTAGCACTGCAAAAACTATTTCTGTTCGCCACGAGGGTGATGATGGATTTTTAATATATGATTTTATAGTAGATTAATTTAAAAAAAAAAAAGTAGTCTACAAAGGTTTGAGCCTCGCGCGCGTATTACGGATATAGAGGACTGAATTTAACATTTGATAAAAAAAAATGCAATTTTGAAGCTTATTTGGAAGATACTTTGAGTTAGTAGTAAGTTTTCTGGCAAATGTCGGGGGTTCGTGAGCATTCCTGACATTGCTGAAAATTATAATAGCATCATTGCGGGGTTGCTAGTGTATAGGATGCTTTGTTGATTGTTCATTAACTCTTGATTGCTTGTAATACTTATGAATATTTTAGGTGGACAAAAAGGCGAACTAAGAGGTGAACGCCTGAGCTTTTCCACATTTATATCGCTGTGAAGCAACTGTAAACTTTAGAGGGAATCTATATCTGTAACTGAAACCAGTTCGATTTTGTTTGCCAACCTGGTTAAAATGTCATATTCAATTATCTTAAAGATAAATCGTCCAGCTCAAACCTTTGTAGGGGTAAGAGGTGGGACCATCATCATCATTCTAATTGCCACACGAAAGGAGCGCGAGTGAGAGTTCCAGCATTGAAAAAGGCTGGCTGATCTCGTCTACCGAATTCGTCGTTTCGCGAGGAATCATCCGTGCCGGCACGGAATCAGGACATACTTTTCGCGCGAACTTGAGAATCCAACGATCTGAGTACTCCTCGCTCTCGTTGTTCAAAGACCGGTTACGCATCCTTTGCGCCGGGTTCAAAAGCGTATTCATCGACGTTTCGCGCGATTATCCGTCCACGAATTGCCGCCAGTATCCGCGTTTTCTAGCTTTTATGAGGCTCTTGAGTTCGCGTTCAAGAGCTGAGTACGCTTCGAAATGCACGGGTGTTCCACGTTTCCGGAAAAGCTTAAACGCGTCGGACTTTTTTCGATAAACCTCTGTGCATTGCTGGTCCCACCAAGGGGAAGGAGGTTTCCTACGGAATGACGTTCCAGGAACCGGCCGAGTTTGAGCTCGAAGCGGGCTGTCTAAGATCAGATTTTAGAGGAAGTTATATTCCTCCAACGGTGGAAGCCCTTCTACCGACGACACGGCTCCCTCTATCGCGGTCTTGAACGTTGTCCATCGATATTACGGGTGAGGTCGTACGCGGCGTTTACGGATTCCGACGGATTGAAGCCACTGGCAATCGAAATTTTGATCGACAAGTGATCACTACCGTGGGGATCCTGGATCACATTCCACGTGCAATCCAACGATGTTAGAGCAAAATGTGAGGCCAAACGTCTTACTTTTCCATTGTTAAGAATTGTCATATTGAAGTTGTCCCAGAGGTCATATATCATAGTAGAACGGTTGTCATCATACAGTTCCCCCCAGCCTGTACCGTGGGAATAAAAATCTCCCATAATCAACCGTGGAGCAGGAAGTACCGAACATATATCTGAAAGTTGTTTTCGATTAACAACGGCTCTAGGAGGCTTACCTTTAAAAATAGCCTGACATAACTGCTATTGTGTTAACAATTTCCTTTTCTTGATCTACAATGCAATACTACTAATAATGCAATTTCCTATTTTTCTTACCTGTTTGTGTACCCTCCATTGTGCAAAAACGTTTATTTTTTTGTAAATATGTATCCAGAAGATTTATTATGCTCTTTCCAGCAGTTCAAAACAATGTTATCATCATTTTTTAGCTCCGGTTTAGAAGAACAGATGGCGCATTTTACTCTAAAGTTTGACGTTAGCTTGACAATTGATGTTTCTGCTATTTTTTGCCATTCTGAGCATCCAAAAACTTTCACTCAAGAGCCCGGTTTAGGCTAGGCAAGGGATCTTCTGGATTTGTGCTGCTTATGGATAATGAATTAAGAACACATGCACTATGGGGATAAGCTGGTAGAAGCATGCCGATGTGACGGGGTGGGTTGATTTTTTCTTATGATCTGTACTGAAACTCATAATTGAGTAAAATGTTGAGTTTGATTCAAAACCAGCGTGATTGCATTGCACCCATTAGCAATGGAAGAATGCACCGTTAAAAAAATCACTACGGCCAATATAAAAACAACTACTGGCACTGGAGTTAATTGTTTAAAACCAACTATTAAGATTATTGTGATGAAAATATAGCAAATGTCACTTCGTTTTTAATGTTCAGAATACTTATTTCGCTGAGTTGCTACATTGCAAGGAGATAACTATTTCATAACAAGTGAAAACTTAATATGCTTACTTACTTGTGCCTAAACTGGTTCACATACCCTATATTGTTTATGAACTACTGATATAATTTTCTTATCATTTCACTACACAACGTTCTTTCTTAAATGCTTGGTTCATTAGTTATAAATTTTCAAAGTACATGATGTCTGTGAAAATCCGAAAACATATACCTTACCAATTTCTTGAACTGGGTGATGAGCTCATTTTTGCGTAAAATACTTTACACAGTTAAATACCAGTATGCATCATAGCAGTTATATATTCACACAAACAGCTCAAAAGATAATATTGGAATACACCATTCTACTTATAAATGGACGTAAACACCAAATGAGGTATTGGGTTAACGCATTTGCGTAAAACAAGAAAGATTTGTCTAGAGCAGTTCATCTGTGATCTCAAATCGTTCTATTTCCTTATGTTATCCCCGTCTCTGCCCAACGAGCACAATGTATGCGGCAGAAGCGCGACCCGTTACGTTCCCGAAAAACCAGTTTATTGACAAGGTCTACAGACAATCGTTGAGATGATGCCAGTTGGTGACTTACTTCCAAGTTTAACACACGTTGGTGTAGGCGATGAAGAGACTAGTGTTGATATTTGCACTTGTGCTTCTTATCGTGGAGCGATCCAACAGTCAGGTAAGTAGTAATATTTATATATGTATATGTATATAGATAAGTAGTAGTGGTATTAATTGTATCAGTGTTAGATCAAACTACAGTAATGAAGATTACATTACCAAATTTTGTTCTACTGTAGGAGGAATGCCAAGGAATTTGCGTAAAAAAAGATCTGTGCAATGCAGAAAACAGTACTGATGTCGTCGTAGTGCCTGTAGTTACCGATTCGACCAACACATTCAATGTTGATTTGAGGTGATTTTATGAAATTATTTTGACAATGTTCACCGAGCTAAATTTTTCTTCAACAGACTAAACACTGGTTGTGACCGACTGGAAACTTGTTGTAAAGAATCTGATGTCATTGCAAGTGCACCACCAAGAAATAATGCCGCATTTGAACAATGTGGCATCCGGAATGACAACGGAATCGGTTATCGGTTAGTTGGTGATAAAGTTGGATCAGCTCAGTATGGTAATTGGTTGTTATTGTCAGCAAAATTTTCTATTTACTTTTGCTTAAAATTATAGGAGAATTCCCATGGACGCTAATGGTGTTGAAGAACCAGGTTTTGTTGAGTATTAAGAAGGAGATCTACGTATGCGCAGCATCACTGATAGCCCCAGATTTGGCTCTAACCACTGCCCACTGTGTAAGAGAACACAAGACAATCAATTATTTGGTTAGGGCAGGAGAATGGGATACCAGTAGTTTTCAAGAGCTGTTTTCAACTCAGGTACATACAGTTCTATCGAAGAAATAACAGATGTAATGGCAAATTTGATTTCAGACACGTGGGGTATCGCAAGTGCTTGTACACGAACAATACAACGAGTATCATCACAACAATATAGCTCTTTTGAAAATGGAAAAGCCCTACAAAGCTGATCTGAATATTCAGACTATATGTTTACCCTCACCTCAGTTTCAATTAGTCAGTGACGAGAAATGTTTCACTGGTGCATGGGGAAAGGACAAATTCGAGCAAGGTCAAACACAGAACATTCTTCGCAAAATAGAAGTGCCGATTGTACCTCACTCCAAATGTCAGGATGCATTTAGATCAACGCGTCTTGGATCATATTTCATCTTGGATGAAAGCTACATGTGCGCAGGTGGAGAGGAAAATGTTGACGCCTGTACCGGAGACGGTGGAGCTCCGCTAGTTTGCCCTGCTGATGGTAGCCGTTACTATCAGGCAGGAATCGTAGCTTGGGGAATCGGTTGTGGACAAAAGAACATACCAGGAGCATACACAGATGTTTCCAAATTCGTAGATTGGATTAAAAAAAATATGGAGGCATTGGGATCTGACGTAAATGCCTCAAAGTTTTGATATGTGTGTAGAACTCGTCGACAAAAATATGCATGATTTGAGATTTTGGTACAACTATAGATTCTCATCATAATCAACCATAAACCACATTTTGTTCAGTCTGGCAAGGTTTCAATCATAATTTGAAGTAGTTTTCTTCCACTATTGTAACAAACTGTCCACTCAACGCCGTCATATTTCAATTCCATACTTTAAATAGTAAAAAATGGTTGAATATTATTTATTCTAGTAATAACATAAATAGACGAGTAATAAATTCCAGTCGCGATTTATCACATGTTGCATTAAATTTCCTTTTGAATCGTAATTGATGACTAAAATTTTGATAATATCTCAGTTCTATCAATCATAAGAATAGGTACTTTTTCTACATAATTTTTGCAGAGTTTAATTTTCACTGTTTCGCTCTGAAATCGATGCTCATGATAAATTCCTTAAAAAGAAGAAATAAATTGTATGCATAAAACCTCTTTTTGGGGAATCACCAATCATGTATGCGCATTCCATGGTGTTCAGTATATCTGTCTGTGTCATTCTCTTCTTGCGCGATGGGAATAGGGTTGTTCAGCCGGTTTCACTGAAATCGGTTTTTCCGGGAATACCGTGCCATACTGAAATACCGGATTTTACAGAGTTTGTTGGAAATGTTATCTAACATGAAGCTTTAGTGTGATAATGTATTAGCTAGAGAATGGTCTTTGGGAGAGGGTAGGTAGAGTTCCGTTAGAGTACGGCAGTATGAAAATTGAATAGCAGTTGAAAATGAGCGAAGGGCCATTAATGCGACAGTACAAAGTCAAACGCACACCTTTTACCTAACCCGTACGATGTACGCGGATATTTGAAGTATGTCTTTTAACGGATTTTAACTTTTAAAAACCGGTGATTTCGATAATTTTTAACTCCAATGTTTGATGTTTACCGTGCGGGACCGAAATCCGTACACCTAAGCACTAGAGAATCATTAACGGTCAATACTAAATAATGCTATCACATTATGCTCTTTATCACATCTTTTCCCCATACATTTATCTTTATTTTACCATTATTTGCAAACACCAGGTGTTAAAATTACCTTTAATTATAAGAAAAAAGTATTTAAATTACACATCTCTTGAATCAAAATCCGTACAATTTTGAATCGAAATCCGTACACTGTGTTGAGGATGAATCAAAATCCGTACAATCATGAATCAAAATCTGTACATGCATGTAAATCGATCTAAATCAATGAAAAAAAAAACATGTTGCTGTCTTGAATAAAGTATTTATTTAGAAGTTGCTTGCCTAGGAGTCCAAAACAGATATACTCGTTTAAATACACTAGTTTACAGCATATTTGAACGTTGTACGCTGATGGTAATTTCCCATGTAAAATCGTGCGCTGAATCCAAAAATGTAGTGCAATAAATCTCAGTAGGATAGTTTTTGAGATATAGCTAAAAAATGAAATATCACTTTAAAAAAAAACGTGTTTACTAAAACCACAAATACCTCCGGCTGTAATGAAGTAATATTAATTTTTTAACGCCGAATTAAACGTGATAAATTTTTTTTTGTGAGTGTAATGATAGAACCACAATAAACATTTTTATTTACATTGCATAAAAAATTAGCAGAAATTCAATTTTTCTAAAGATAACTTAAAAAAAACTATTAAATAATAACAATACCACTAATCTCACTGACAATTGATGTTCAATTGATGTTCAATTGATCGAACGAAAAATTTCTTACCTCTAATTTAGCGTTAAAGTAATTATTGTTGGATTCAGCGTACGATTTTACATAAAAATCATTCGTCAAAGGTTCAAGTTCATTTTTTTTTTACTTTTATTTTTTTAGCTTGTAATATCAGCGTTAGATTAATTGATGCTCCAATCAAATCAAAGGAAAGGTAACTGATTTCTTTTTATTTAAGAAGGTGACTGCTCTGGATTTTATGCTAACTAATATCATGTTTAAGGATTCATTTCCTCCAAATTTTATTCTATACCAGTGCTTTGGGTTAAATATTATAACTAGAGTTTACCTCCGATCACAACTTCGAGGTCTTTGAAATTTGACATGTGATAACGTGCAAGATGCGCCATACTTTGGAACTTTGGGGCACTCCAGCTCAACGCTACAAAACATTATTAACCGGGACTAAACTGGGCGGTGTAGCGTGGACAATGTTGTCGAATCAATAATAGCAAACTGAATAGAAGACTGCCGAAACATCTTTAATACACCGATAATGGAAACGCTCCACCAACCCACTGGCATCAAGCGATAGAATAAGCGGTTCCTAAGATCGTAGCCCTATAATGGCGGATAAGTGAAAAAAAAAATTACAACCATATTAGAAACCAACAAAAAAAGACAATGAACTGACATCAAAGATTAATTTTTCGTTTTGTGCATGAAAAATAAAATAAACGTAAGTTAACGACTAAAACTTAATTTAATTTAAAACGTCAAGAGAGTAATAATTATAAAAATGCAGATCTTTCATTGCTTTTTTTCCGTAGCTTTCTTCTGCTTCTTCTCCATTGTTGCCATTGCTTTTTCAAGTTATAATGCTTTCTTGCTTCCAGCTTTCTTTCTTCTTCTTCATCTTCTTCCTCCTATTCCTCTCTCGCTCAACCTTTTTCTTTTGTCGTTCCTCAATCCTTTGTTTCTTTGCGTTCTCTTTATCAATTTTCTCCCGTTCACCTTCATGTATATTTCCGGCCATTCCTCGCTGGTGGCTACTGTTGGGAATGCTCTCTTGCCCATTTCTGTCTGCTCTCTGCAATTTGTATATGTAGAGGAGCTGCGTTGTTTTCCTTTTCGGCTGGTTCTTGACGCTCTTCATTAAAAGATATTAATAATATAACATTTACAATACGAATAAAATAAGAGAGTAGCGATTCAATACGGCATCTCTTATGGTGGTAAATGGAACGGCAAAATCCCTGGATGCTTCTCGGTAAGATTTCCCCGCACGCATCATTGCCACAGTCTTCTCCAAATCCTCCGGCGTGTATTTAGCTTCCATGATCTGCTGAAAAACATTGGATAAAGTGGAGTCATCATTGTGAATGCACAAGTGTACGGATTTAGAATCAGCTGTTATGTATGGATCGAAATCCGTACAGTACTAATTTTGATAAATAAATGCCATATGAATGATCCATTGCTTAGAATTGAGATATAAAACGATAAACACTTACCTTTCCGATCGACCTTCAGGAAACTACTTGCAAAAATCACTTAAATACGCTTAACAACTGGAAGTAAATCCGAGAGATTTTCTTAGAAAATCGTTAAGAACGCAACCGATTGATAGAAATGCCCGACACTTGATAAGGTTTATATTTTTCTTATTTTAATTGCATGACATACTGCTTAATTGTTGACATAAATATCAAGCTAATGCATGAATGAACATGAATATGTATTCATGTATAATATTTACATTGTGATGATGCATATAAATAAACAAATTCAACAGGGTGTACAGATTTCGGTGCTGTATGGATTTCGGTCCCGCACGGTACTAGCTGTTGGCACAATCAGCTGAGTGTTGTTTGCTTTGTGAGTCACGCAAAAGTCTGTTTTTCAATAGACCCATAGTTGCGGTGCTTGCTCATTATTTGAAGCAGTGTTGGGAAAATATCAAAAAATCAAATCTCACCAATGCCAAGATCACGCTTGATTTTCGTAGACAAAAATCAACAAGCAAACAACTGTGGTTGATTTTGCAAGCTAATAAAAGTCACTCGATGCAAATCTCACCAAACTGTGGTGAGATTGAGCTTAATGATTTTTGTTTTACACCCGAACGCAACCGAAACTTTCATAACGACTGGCAGCAGTCCCTTCGTGTCTAACACCGATGTAGAGTAAAAAGAGATAGCAAACAATACTTCCTCTTTCTAATAGCGAATTCGTTTATTATCGGGGTTGGAACCAGTTCCAACCCAGTGCGAAACCGAACTTTTTGTAAGTGCGAACCTCAACCTGAGCTGGGTTTAAAAACAAACGATCAAACTGACGTTTGTCAGAAAACAAGCAGGCTCAATCTTGATACCCGATCCAGGTTGGAACTGAATAATAAACGAATTCGCTATAAGAAAACGATATGTAACGGAATCATTTTTGTTTCGAGTCAACTCTCAGCATGATTTTTGCACGTTGCGAGACTATCCTCGCAATATAAAAGGAGCTTGTAAAATCAATATCAAGCATAATATTTTATTCCAATATCACGCGTGATTTTGAGAGCGGATAAATATCATTTGATTGATGATTTTGCCAACATTGGTTTGAAGTTCGTTCGCTTTTGTCGTTGGCTCCGTTGAAAGCACACAAATAGTGGAGATCAACAGTATCTTGAACAGCCTTCGATAAATAGGTGGAGCACTAGGACAGGATTTGATAGCTCAGAGGTTGATCCCGTCATGTAATTTATGTTTGAATTTACACGGTAGTCACTCCAGTTTTACCAAGTATGTTGATTAAAATGTGCAAATAAAATAAAATTTAATTTCTTGTTTGTTTTCATTGCTCATGTGAAGAAACTGTATATTATTATGTAAATATGATTTAGTGGAATTGATTTTAAATGTGCACTCTGGTAAGGTGCTGTGAAATATACAACAAAAAGATTTTTTTTCATCTATTACTCCAGATTGTTTTTAACTGGATGAGAAATTCAAAATTTCTTAAAATCTTTCCCCCCCCCCCCCCCCCGGCGGCACTGGTGGTGTACTGGTAAGCGTGATTGCCTATCACCCCAAAAGTCCAGTCGGCGCAGCCCGGATTTTCTGAGGCATAAAATCTCTGATCACGCCTTTGGTCCCCGACTCATGGATGGGTCGATAGGTAGGGTCCAGGTGTGAGAGCTGCCTCCCTGGCGTCGGTAGCATTGGTAACAAGTACGGAAAACAAGATTGACGGAAAACAAATCAAAGAAAAAAATACATAAAATCTTTCTCCTTTTGCCAGATTAGCATTCATGCCCCTGCCCTCTTCGGTCGGAATGAAACGTAACGCCAAACCAGTGTCATCAGTATGTGCAGTGGAAAATGTTTGGAAGAAGTGCCAACTGGTCCTTGTTCGAATCGAGATAGTCTTTAGGACTGAGGTAAATAAAAGTTTTTCTTACTGGCGTTCGCTCGATAGGAAGTGAAATACTGGTATCGGTATGTGCACCCTTTAGACTCTTCGTCATTCTCAAGCACTCTTTGCAAACAGTACGTGTGTTCGCCAAACTTCGTAAGATGTAGCCCGAAATGTGGAAACATTGATCTCTCCTCTGCCCAACACTTCACCAGATGCTTCTTGCAACATTCCGTAATCCACTTCGATTGCATCACTGGAGTCCAGTATTGATGATGTTGATGCTGTTGATCTTCGCTTGTTGGATTCTTTTCAGCGTTGACACAGAAAATAAGCCATGCCAACCTGATGTTCTTGGTCGTCGAAAGAGTACGCCATATATTGTGTTAAGGTCTTCCGAAATCACGAGGTGTTGGTCGACGTGCTTTGAGTGAGTTACTGAAAATAAACTTTCCAGACAATCCTGCACAAAATGAGACGTGAAGATCCGCTTGTGGTCACTAACAAAGAATCGTGCACCAGCCCAGTTTTCCAACACAAACAGGGTTCCTTCCATTCATTTTGGCTAAAAAAATGTTTTATAAAATTATGGAATAATAAGATATTATAATAATATTTTGTTTGTGTAAGCAACAAGAAAAGATTGTGGAGTTCTGCTCTTCGAATCTCATACAACACAAATTGCTTGAGATGTTCGGAAGGGATGGATGCTGTGGTGAATTCGTGGGCAATAACTTGCTTCCACCATTCCGGAACTCCAACATCCATCACAACCAAACCTTTAGATGTCAGGTTGTCTTCTCCACGAACTGGTTAAAACTGGCACACCACTCCTCTGCTTCATCCAGACTCAGCTTCTGTCATTCCAACTACTTTATATTTAAGGACCTCAAAATTATCCTCAATGATACCTTAAATACTGAAAATCAACTGCTATAATTTAAACTAAACACATGAAATATTAAATAATACCTGTAGGAAAGTGTACATGTGTAATTCGATGCAGCAGTGTCATAGTCGATGGGAGTGGATAGCCTCTTTTTTATGAGTTTATCGCAACCTCCCTGACATGCGAATCGAATTTGCAGAGAATCCATCACCGATTCCTCCGACCACTGTTTCACTTGGTGAACTTTTCCAGAGAGTAGTTTTAACTGATCGTTGAAAACTTTGTCACTGCCAACCTCGAACGAGTTTGAATCGCTTTTCTTCCTCTGCGCATCCAGATTGCCGTAACGACTTCTCCAGCGACAAACCAATGTAAAGTTCAAGGGTTTGTCGTTTGATCAGTAAATTACTTCTTAAACTTGATTTATTGCTCCCTCAGGAGGAAAATCTCGCATCTCACGCTAGACTGCGACGAATTGGATTCACTGAAGGAATTACTCGAAGTATCATCTTCCCGAATCGGCATATGATCAATTCCATTACCTGACGCTCATCACCCATAAAAGCGAAGCCTATTGGAATCTGTATCGGAGTCAGACCATCCCAACAAACAATTGAGAGATCTTATAAAACACCTGAGTTAATCAAACGTTGAATAATAGCTTCCAGAGTTGAACAAGAATGTAGTTGTATTGCCATTTGATTAAAAGTTTTAAAAGCTGTTGGAGCACTCTTAAATGATTGTTTACGTTCGGTTTAACTATATGCTTTATAAGACCTACGATAACTTTTATAGCACCTTAGTTAAACTGATTCACAAGAGCTATACAGAACGTGGAATAAACGCATCAAAACAAACAATTGGGAGCACTTATAAAACACCTGAGTTGATCAAACATTGAATAATAGCTTCCAGAGTTGTAAAAGAATGTAGTTGTATTGCCATTTGGTTAAAAGCTTCAAAAGCTGCTTGGAGCACTCTTAAATGATTGTTTACGTTCGACCAACCACCAACCACAATTTTGTTGCTAAAAATAGCACAAGTGATAGGCACGTTTATATGACCATAAGGCAATGATTATTCGACTGCAAGAGAAGTCACTCAAGATGAGCTTCATATACTTCTCTCATATGATCAAAATATGTATTCAAGAATAGAGCAGATGGAAACAGAAGCGGCTGGCAATCCAGGATCATGAGTTCGAATCTTGCTTCGAGAAACCCTCGGTGGAGTAGAGGTAAATTATATATAGGTGGTGTTATTAATAAATGCAAACATTAATTTAAGACATAATATGTCATATTATGTCATCATATTATATCATATAATCAACGATAACATTTCTAGATAAATTCTCTCAATTAATGATTAGAGAGATTAATTGAAAGAATACCAATCAAAGATTAAACAGATGCTTGTTACTACTTCCTCCATGATCACAGAATGTGAATTATGGCATAATTACATATTTTTTCAATGTGCACAAATAAATTATATTAATAAAAACTGTACAAGCAATTATTTTGGCGTACCACGACAATAGTTAAACTAATTTTAATCTGTGAAAATTGTGAAAACTTACACAACGGTTATTAAGGAGTCATTGAAAAGTGCTATAAACGCTTTTCACCGCTTGCTGTACAATGATTATTTAGGAGTAATAAAAGAGTGCAACAAACGCCTCTCAGGTTTACTCTCTACTAAATTTCAAAGCAGCTGTCAAGAAGTGTCTACAAACGTTGTATAAGAGCTAGAGCTTCCATTTTCCAGTGGCTTCCACCATCCCGGGATTCGGGAAATATTTATTTGATATCCCGGGAAATCCCGGGATCCCGGGAAGTCAATAATTATAGTAAATTGTTTTAATATTCGTATGGTTCTAATTTCTTTTACCGATGTTCTGAAATGTATGTTCATCTCGTTAGAAGAATGATTAAAAAAGGAGGTTTTTTCAATGCAAGGAACACCAGATTTAACGACATATCTTCATTTTAAAGACATTTAAAATCCTGTGAAGGTATTTTTTCAAGCAGACATTTTGAAGACATTTCATGGTACGTGAAGTTGTTTCAAGACATGCGGAAGCTGAAGCAGACTTCCGATGGATTTTTTTTTTAATTGTAAGCTGGTATATGATGATTCTTGTTAAATAAATGAAGTTTTAATTTCATATTTTAAGCTTCTTCCTGAATAATGTAGCCAAAATCGGATATTTCAGAATAAAACTTTATCCAATTGAATATTCACAGGACTTTACGGAAATATTCGATTAGCTGGGGATCTTTTGAATACTTCCTGATCAACGTTCAGTTTTGGGAGAATATCTTCATAATAATACTTGATCAACCTGAAGCCTTGAAAAATATCCAGAGGACTTTATTAAAATCTTCGATCAGCTGGAGATCTTTAAAGTACTGCCTAACCGATCTGCCATCTTGAGAGAGCCAATTGAATGTTTGACCAGTTTAAGATCTTCAGATTTTCTGATCAATCTGAATTTACTAATATCTGACCAACCAGTAATCTTGAGAGACTATTTAGAAACGTTATTTGAATTTTACGAACAGGTAAAAGTCTTAAGAATAATAATTGATCATCCTGAAGTCTCGAAAAATATCCAAAGGTCTTTAAATCTCCGACCAGCTGTATGTCCTTTAAATACTCTCTAATCAAACTTCCGTCTGGGAAGGATGTCTAAAAGACGTCTTTTGAATTTTGAACACTTGCATATCTTCAGAACATTACTTGATTAAGTTGGAAAGTCTTGAATACTATCCTGAGATATCATCACAAATCCGTGAATATCAGTTATACGAAGATTCGTGTACTTTCAAGAAGTTTCTTGAACTTAAACTCAGTTCCATGTACTCAAAGCCTTTATAAAGTTCCCTGAATATGTAGAATATTCTGCGAAATCCTGGGATTTTTCGTCAACTTCTTCGAAGTTCCCTGTACTTCAAAGATTTTTCCATAGCTTACATATTTTTTTTCATTTTTCGATAGGTACAACTAACTGTTTGCCTAGCTTGCTGAACTTGAACGAATGTCAAATAATTCATGCAATGTTCCGTAATCATCGTCCACGAAGTTGTTTAACATTCTACGAAGTATCCTGAAAATCGATGATGGTCCCTGAACTTTTACGAAGTTCCACGAACTTCTGGGAAGGTCTCTGAAATCAAATAAATGTCTCTTGGCATCTAAGGAGTTCCCTAATGGGACGTGATATTATGTTTGTCAGCCAAATTTCACAATAGTCCGTGCAGATCATGATGATTATGGTGGATAATTTCTCTCCTGAATGTATTTGTAAATTTTTTTTGCCGTGCTTTAGGATTACACTCAGGTCTTTTTTTACACGGGGGATACGGTCCATGTAAAAAAAAACCGTGTAAAAAAAAACCTACGAGATTTTGATTTTTCGCATGCTTAAATGTTTAAAAAAATCGGATTTTGATGCCATTTGTAATTAAAGCATGATATGGTCCATATAGACATATTTTAAAAATTTCTGTATTTACACCAAAAATTGTGATTTTTTTAAGTATGCCATTCGATTACAAATAGCTTGAAACGGATAATGTGATTGGAATCAAGTCGATATGTTGTATCGTTGTCGAGAAATCGTTAAAAACGTACCGTGTAAATCGTGGAAAACCGTGTAAAAAAAAACCGTGTAAAAAAACCGCGTAAAAAAAACGTGTAAAAAAAGACTTCAGTGTACATAGATTACATACTAAAGGGTAAAGGTAATGCATTAGACTGGCCCACAAAAATAAAAGTTCTAATTTTCCTCGGGCCAACCTCTAGATTTGTGCCTTTGGGTGAGAAAACCATTATCGGAAAGTATCAGCACATTTGGTTTTAAGATAAGCTGGCGCTTTTAGTTTGAATTTTGTATGGGGAATTTGGTTAAAATACATGGAAAAATGACTCTCCTATACTCTATCGATCATAAAAAAGTTTGCTTATTCTCAAATTGATTCAAATTTTCAAAACTTGTAGTTCAAACAATGAGTAACAACCTTGCTGAAGATTGCATCACTAATCCAGTTAGTTTTATTGAGATATTCGCTTTTGAATGTATATGAGCATTTTGTATATGAAAATTTCAACCAAATATCCTATTTTAACATTACACCAAAAGCGCCAGTCCGTGTAACGTCAAAAAGAGCAGAAACATTCAGAGTGTGGTTATCTCACCTACTGACACGAGTCAGGATGTTGGCCTGTTGAAAATATTAACTTTTATTGTTTTAGTTGTAATCTAGTTGATACGTTTTATAAGCTGCCTGTATTTTGTCGCAATATACGAACAAAATGCACATATAAATTCAAGAATGAATATATCGATAATACTGACTTGAATCATGATACTGTCTTCACGAAAGTTGTTTCTTATAGTTTAAGCTACGTGTGCTGAAATTCTGAGCTTAATCGAATTTGCTGAACCAAATGCTGCTGTGCACGAAAGAGTGGAGAAATGTTATTTCTCCATACATTTCAACCAATATCCCCATATAAATTTTAAATCAAAAGCGCCAGCTCGTGTTGCATCCGAATGAGCTGAAATTTTCAGATAGTGGTTTTCTCACCTAATGGCACAAATCTAGGGGTTGACCCGTTGAAAAAAATGTTAAAAAATTTCCCCCATATAAATGTGTGCCAGTCTAGTAATGCACACCTTTCAACGTAACGAATGACAGCCAGGGAGAGCTATGCAAGCCAAGATAGAAGTCGGAGACATATAGAAGTTCGTCCAGAAGGAGTAAGCATTTTACAAGCTTCCGCTCGCTAATCTAAGGAAAGACTCTAAAAACTGCAAATACTGAGTCTTTTCATCAGTTGAGACTAGTACTACGTACTTTCAACCATCTTAACAATGCATTTCAATGGTTTTCGATCAACTATGAATGATGGACATCTCACGACACTCAACCTGATTGAATCAAAATGTTCACGGTTTGTTTCACTGCTAGATAGTATTTTTCACGAGTGCTTCTTGTACAACGATCATATACATAAAGTGATGTCTGTGTGCAATTCTTTCGAAAAATCAGAATTAATGGCAAACGAAGGGAGAAGATATATATTCCATAAGATGTGAAAGTTCTGGATTCAAATTCTGCTACAGATATTCCAAGAAAGATTTAAAGTGGTAAAAGAGTCTCAAATTAAAAAATCTTGGGGTACACGCGATCCCGGGGTACACGCGATCCCGGGATTTTTAAATTAATTTCCCGGGATTCAGGAATCCCGGGAAATGTAACAATCCCGGGATTTTCATCCCGGGACATCCCGGGATGGAAGCTCTAATAAGAGTTTTCACCAAAATAATAAAGCTTGAGTTTAAATATGCATCTATAAACGTTGTATAAAAGTTGCTTCTATCCGGTTATTAAGGAGTCATTGAAAAGTGCTATAAACGCTTTTCACCGCTTGCTGTATAGTGATTATTTAGGAGTCATAAAAGAGTGTAACAAACGCCTCTCAGGTTTCCTCTCTACTAAATTTCAAAGCAGCTGTCAGGAAGTGTCTACAAACGTTGTATAAGAGCTTTCACCAAAACAATAAAGCTTGACTTTAAATATGTATCTATAAACGTTGTATAAAAGTTGCTTCTACTCCTATACCGCGTATACAAATAATGCTGAAGTTGAACAGGTTCTCCAAACCAGTGTAAACAAGAGTTTTACAGAAGTTGTAATAAACAAATTGTACAGTTATTATTCAGCATGCAGTTGAATAAAATCATAATGGAAGCGTTTCTTCAACAAGAAATTGATTTTGGGTAAACGTTTTACTGAATACGTTAGACAACACCTTTGTGTTGCAGTTGTATAGGTTCTCCAAACCAGTGTAAACAAGGGTTTTATAAAAGTTGTGGTGAACACATTGTACATGCAGCTGAACAAAATCAAAACGAAAGCGTTTCTTCAACTGGAAATTGTTACTTGGGATCACCTCCAACGTTCTAAATCATGTCCACATCCTGCCACTCATCGTCCAACGGAGCGACAACAATTAGAATGTTTCAGGTTCCCTTTCGATTCCTCTTCCCATTCAGGAAATGAATCTGCAATATTCATTCAAACCAAATGTTGGTAACAGGAAACTCAGTTAATTTAATTTACGCTTACGCTGCACTGTCTACTATTGGGACAAAGTTAAAGAAAGGAAATATCTTCCTCGTTTGCGTTTCCCACGCAAACTTCAATCCACTTCCGGAGAACAATTGGATCCTTCGGGAACTGTAACGATCAGGAATCTTGCATAAATTTATATATAATTTAATTGGTTTAAATTTTTTTGCTGAAATCTTTCCTAAAACGGGTCCATTTAATTTATGGATAAGGTAGGAAAGGGACAACGGCTCTTCTATCGGCCAAGTTATCTTTCGTGTCTTTGGACTCACGAAAGTACACGATGAGTTTCGGGAAAAGATGGACTTCCGGTCCGTCCGAGTCTTACATTTCCTTAATCTGAGTATTCACAGGCTCGATCATTTCGTCCGTGACCGTCCACCAATTTTGAAGTGTGCGCGTTTGTTCGTGTCCGTTAGTATAGCGAAAAGTATGCTAATATAAAGTGATGTCAGTTATTCAATTTAATTAAAGTATTGCTGTTCGTTCTAGAGTTTAGTTAGAAACTAAAGAGTGCGTGAATTCGTTATGTGCGGTAGGAGAGAGTTGCTAAGGAAAAAGGTAATTTGGTGTGCTTGAAATGTGCTGTTTTGTCCGCGCTCTTGCTTGTGTTCCACTTTCGGCTGTAGTGTTGTACCTTCATTCCGAAGCAACCAAGCGCTATACTTCTCCCCGTCGGACGGAATTTTCCGGCAATTGCCAACCGGTCGGAAGCGGACAGATCCGTATTCACATCGGTCCGAGGAGGCTCAATTTGTGACGACACTCAACAACACATAACACCGAGCACATGAGCCCCTGAGAGACGAAAAACGAGAATGCGAGTATGCTAGGGAGAGAGAAAAACCACAGAGGAGAGCGAATAGGAACAAACACACAGAAACAGAAATAAAATGAATTAGGTACACTGAAAAAAGTTTTCATATAGTTTCCATTGGGAACGCACATGATATTTTTCCAAAAACCAATTTAATGATTTTTATCTTAAATTCACATAAAATTCACATGATCACATGAATTCTATGTGATAAATCACATAAACTTCATTGGCAACATAAGGTTCATGTGATTTCGTGGTGCGATTCCCAATTATAAGATCACATGAAAGTCATGTGAAATTCTAATGGATATTTTCCATCGGAAATGTGATTTATTTTTTGAGTGTAGGTATGTACAAATGTGAATAAACAGCAAAGCTGGGTTTAGACAGGGCAAGTCAATTGATCAACTCAGTTGAATTCAATTTGCTTGAAAAGTTGAGCCTGGTTCAACTTTTTTCAATTCAAGTGAGTTGATCAAGTCAGCTGAATGGCATGGTATACACGTTCAATTCGCGTTCAAGTCAGTTGAATTCAACTGACTTGATCGATTGACTTGCGCTGTTTAAACCCAGCTTAAGAGACACTCAGTATATCGTCGTTCATGTTATAAATAAATGTTGTTTTCCCGTTCCAAATCTCCCTAGCTTTAATTATTTGAATGTGTTTGACATCACTCCGCGTTCGTGTTAGTTTTGAGCAGGGTTCATTCTCTTTGACTAAAAAAAATGTTTTATGAAATTATGGAATAATAAGGTATTATGATGATATTTTGTTTGTGTAAGGAACAAGAAAAGATTTTAAAGTTTGTGTTTGACACATAAAACCTGAAAATTGCGGATAACTCGGATCTTGCAACACAATGGAGGGTGCATGACCAAAGCACGTGGTCGATATCGTGATAGCCACTACCACAAGCGCACAAATTGCTGCCTGCGAGCCCGATTCGGAAGAAATGCGAGTCTAACGAGTAGTAATTGAACATGAGCCTTGATATGACACGTATAAAGTCACGGCTCATGTCCAATCCTTTGAACCATGGCTTGTTCGAAACCTGTGGGCAGGCATGGAAAATCATTTGCATTCATTTCGTGTATTCATTTACATTCATTTGCCCCTAACTTTTTTCATCAACAGAATTCCGCAAAATGATGTATGAAACTTTTGTAGGTTTTGTTTTTAACTACTTGTTAACAACTCAAATCCGTATCTCTAATGTATGACGAACCAGAGCAAACAGAAGCCACTACTGTTTTTCAGTGAATGTATTTTACATTCACTGAAAAACAGTAACAGGTTCTGCCCGCTCTAATTCGTGATGCACAAGAAATACAGATTTGAGTTATGGGCAAAAATTGTAGTTAATAACAAAACCTACTAAAGCTTTATACATCATTTTGCGGAATGCTGTTGATGAAAAAAGTAGAAGGGTCTGTGTCTAGGGGCATGAACGGAAGCTTGACGTAGGACCGCTATTGGACGGAATAAATGTGAAGAGCATTTAGTTCTTTTAATTGCTCAATTATATATTATCTCAACTCTTTCCGTTTTTGAATTGTAGGCGTACCAAATTTGTAGTAATTTTTTTCAAAGAGAAAGTTGATTAAAAGAATCAATCAAAATCACATGCATCCCTGCTTTCAAGTTTGGTTACAAGATTACAACTCTGGAGAGCATTTTGTGTGGTCGTTGGGGGCTTGTGGTTCTGAATATAGACAGACAAGCATAGATAAATTCTATTCCAACTCTTTACTGATGTAAGCTTGATGACCCTGAAAAGGACATCCATGGCCACTTACGCTAGGCGTGTTTAGTGTAGGTGACAGCATCACTGACCTTATTTTCCAGTAACACCTTCAGCACACCTCGTAGATCAGACCGGAGATACGTTGGACACCACCACGGCGAGCCAGACGACCGATGGCGGTTATCTCGAAGAACTTTGCTGTTCACCACGCCGTCCGAAGCGAAAATGAGCTAATGCCATACAGCAGCGCTTTTTTATATCTTTTCAGGTTAAAGCAGAATGATGTGCAACCAAGTGGTATAAAAGCTACAAAGACTCCTCCCATTATGAGTAGTTTGCTATCAAGTAGCGACACTGGCTCTTTTCCTTTTTTCGTACACGGCAAATGAGAACGACCCAAATTTGAGTTTAGTTCACTCATAATCGCCAAAAGTGCAGGAACTCAGCGATGAGTAAATTTGTCTCATGGTTTCCTGTGGAAAACCTAAAAAATCTGCCAGAAAATGAGGAAAATGACGAAAATTTTATTCAGTCTCGGAGTAGTACCAATGGACTGAGTGAATCCAATCTTTACTTTTCTCAAATTCAGGAATTTTTCCCTGGAAAATCCTGGAAAAACCTGGGAAAACATGAGGCAAATTTATTCATCGCTGATCACCTTGAGAGATATCGGCGCCGGTGGTTAGCGTGATTAGCAGGCCTGGGTCCAATCTCAGTCAGCGCCACTGGCATGTTCTAAGGCATAACATCTCTGATCACGCCTTCCTTCGGGAAGTAAAGCCGTTGGTCTCCGGTTGAGTTGATGGGTCGATTGGTAGGGTCCAGGTGTGGGAGCTGCCTCCCTGGCGTCGGTAGCATTGGAGCTCAGTACGGAAAACAAATCTCGCGTCACTTTTCAATAGGTCCTATCTACATTGATCGATTCTCTTCATCGACACTCTCTTTCGTAAATAACTCGGCTTCACAAATGTTTCCTGCTGTCTTCGTCGAATTAGATGCTAGATTGTTGCTTCTTCTCTTGAAAATATCCGGCCGTGGCGATTCATAGTTGATCAAGGTTGATCAAAATAATTTGTACCCTTGCTTCCAGTTTGATTACATGAGCATTTTGTGTGATCGTTGTTTCTGAATATGGACAAACAGGCAGATGAATTCTATTCCTACTCTTTACTGTAATAAGCCCTGAAAAGAGACGTTTTGTTGCCAAAGTTGGTGATGTTTTAACCTCCGAAACCAAACAGAGTGCGTCTCTGTCACTTCAAAACGTAGATGACATCCATGGCCGCTTACTCTTGGCGTGTTTAGTGTAGGTGACAGCATCACGGATCTCATTTTTCAGGAACACCTTCAGCACACCTCGTAAATCAGACAGGAGATACGTCAGACACCACCACGGCGAGTAAGATGACGGATGGTAGTTATCTCGAAGAATTTGCGTTTGGTTCTGAATATGGTGATGAGTGTGCAAAATATTACGCAATTCCATCCTCTCTATTTGCACGCGCCTGAGGATCGGAGGCGAATGCCACTTCGACTTGTTTCGTCTACTTACTACTCTCTGACGACTGTGCTGGGGAAGCAGCATATGCATGTAGGTAATTGGTGGATTTGTTAGTTAATTCGACGCTTTTGGACAATGCTGGACATTTACGAGTTTTTCAATAGTTTCTTGTTGAAAATCAACATTCGGAAGCAATGTTATCGATGCGTAGCCATATTTATGATCGATTGGTGATAAAATTATTGAAATTGAACCAGGGGCAGCTGAGTTATTATCGTTCAAAATCTTTATTAATTTGTTACATGTTCCATATTCGGTTTTTACAAACTGTACCCCCATATTGAAATCAAAGACGTAGCCCTACGTAAAAAAAAATGCTATTTTGGGGCACCCTACTGTGCAACGATACCCTGACCGAGGGGGGAGGGGGGTAGTGAAATATTTAGAGCAATCTAGAGTTACTCTGAGAAACTCTCTTGAATCTTTCTCTCATTTCTAGTGGATTTTTGCAAAAGGTCTTATTTATTTCTTGATAATAATTCTAGTTTAAGGTTCGTTTAAGACTTTTTGAAATCTTCAACTAGATATTTAACATCGTTTGTTTTGTTTGGAAAGTGATAAAGACTTATATTTCACTGTTGTTGATTTTATCTGCCTTGAATACTAAAATCCGAATCAATCATCGAGATGCAAAACAATTTTTCCTCATCATCGGAATCACACTCAGGTTGCAGCTCCAAGCAAGCCGGAAAGCGAACAGTAAGTTTTTACTATAATCTAGGTTTTTTGAAAAGTTTTTGATACTTGTTATAAACATTTCTATCAATAATATAGTTTGGCATCGAATGCAGCAAGAAGATGTAGCTCTGCATCTTCAAAACATCATTAACTTCCAAGAGCTGATTACAATTCAATGCAATTGTATTGAAGAGCAAATGCGATGTGCTTCCGCATGAATTTCCAGACTGGTCCGAAACTCAAATGGATCCCTGAAAATGTCAGATTCTTAAGGCAGTTTCGATTAAGACCCTGAGCAGTTCATATTTGAAAAGGGCCTACTAAAATGCAAACAAACCAGAAAGTGGATTGTACATAATCTCTGCCTTTTAATCATTTTAATACCTATCTCACGTAACATTTTAAAGGGCCTACAACCAAATTATAAACAAACCTGAAAATGGATTGTAAACAATCTGCCTATTTCTATTCCTATATTCGTTCGGGCCAATAATTGATTTGAAAAATTTCTTTGATCGGCCGTTTTGAAAATCGAGTTATATAGGGGAAATGTATGTAATGTCGGCCTAAGTGTCCCTAATTTGGGCCCATGCATATATTCATCAATCGTCTAAATTTTCAATAGCAACCAAAAATATCCATTAGTACCGTCCCAATGACACGTGCATCTATATAAAATTGATAAATAGCAGATTTTTAGCGATGGGCCCAATCTTAGATCCATAAGCCAACATTAGAGCTTTAAATCGAGCGCCTAATAAGATCAAAAGACAACGATACTGGATCAAAAACTATTGAACAGAGCAGTTGTTCTGTATGACTAAAATGGATTCTCCAAACGCATTTCTCTTAATGGATTTAGGATTGAAACAGACCTCTGTAGTTTTGTACCTCGGTAACATAATGTTTTTGATCGAGGGCATTTTTTCAGGTTATTTTTTAAAGGCAACCGTATTTTTCGTGTCCAATTTTTGTAAAAATAAAATAAATTCATTGTCATAACCATCCATCGGGGAATCACAAAGCAATAATCCAAATTCCAAGGCTATAAAGATCGATTTTGTAGCGGTGGGAATAAAACTTGCTTAAGTTAACTTGGCCGTGACAATTCTCCTAAAGATCTGTATGTAAATGGCCAAATACATATGGAAGTTGGCTACTGATGATCTCCATGACAATATCGGGACAACAATTTAGTGCAAATCAAACATGCGGTGATTTACATGACCACCTAGAGTTTCAAACATTAACACTCCAAACACGATGCCTTCGGTAAAATGTATAACAGCAAACTTGCAATGTTTGAACAATCAAAGCACAGCCATTTATTTACTAATTTTAAATCTATTAACGCCATTTGAAACAGATTTTAAGGATTCATTCGGTATCAATAGATTGAAAATCGATTGATAAGTTGCTGAGCAATGATTTTTCAAACATTGCTAATATGCCATTACACATTTCACTGGAGGCATCGTGATCGGAGTGTTAAATGTGTGTTTTGTTATAGCTTTACAATTAAAAAGTCCCTCATACAAGTTGATTGATTGTGATTTTTTTTTCTTTTTGTAATTTCAAATTTGAACTCGTAACCTTTATAGAGAGAACAGGTTTGTTAATCGATAACCGTCTATAACGTCTGCAATGCAAAATCATCATTGCAGTCGTCAACGATGACGTTATCGACGGATCACGATTAACAACCTTGAATGAGTGGCATGGATGCTAACCAAAATGCTGAGCCCATCCCTACTCTCACAAAAGTATCAATATAAATAAACGACAAAAAATATCCTCAACATTTCAACCATTTCTACTTGCCCCACACGCTATGGGCACATAACATATGTGGAACTTGTCGCACAATAACTGACTAAAAGTTGACCCCTTTTTTGTGTTGCCTCTGTGGTATAACTGGTATAGTTGGCCATCGATCTGTCAAAATAAAATTTTCATGATATCGACTCTGAGCGTTCACATGGACCAATGTCGGAAACGTAAACAATGACTTCTTTCGTAAATTTATCGCAGTTCAAAGTCAATCTGTGTAAGCCACCAATTCTATCGGATAGGAGGACTCTTCCTCTACATAATCATCGTGGTGGCCCAACAAACAATCGTCTTTTGAATAAACGACTTCTTGACGATTTTATTCAACTGCATGCTTAATAATACTGGAATTTTTTTTAATAATAACTTCTGTCCAGGCTTTGTTCACACAAATCTGAAGAATTTATTCATCCACAACACATTGAACGATTGAGTTATATAAGGCATGTCGAGGACCTGTTATTCGACTTATATGAGTTGTAGTAGAGCTTATTCGATAACATTTTTGATTATTCAGCGTTTATTAGACATCACTATTTCCCTTAATTAAAACAGTGATGCTTTGCAAACGCTTGATTCTCATGTGAAGTAACGTTTAATTAGATATTATTATACATTTATTAAACGATTATTCCACTGTGGAAAATTGACCTGGAAATAAGAGATGAGTGTTAGTTATTCTTTAGAAGTGATTGTTTTCATTAATTCTGACGTGGCACGTACCACACAGATATTTGAAAATGAACATTGAGTGTATGACCAGCCAAATGTAACAAATATATAAAATGTTTGTATCCTCTTATAAACAGGAATCCAAGCTTTGCCTGATGAATAAACTTCTAATATTTAAACAGTTAGACCGGCCATGCTTAACGCTGTGCCAATATGTACTAGTTGTTGCACTATCAGGAAAAAAGCACTTCAAAGGATTCAGAACAAAGTTCTGAAGATGATTTCAAAGTTGCCTCCTTGTTACAGTACTACCGAGGTATATAGAATTTCGAATGTTTGAAAAAAAAAACCTGTTTAAAATACTGTGGCAATTCAGGCAGGAACAATGTAAAAATACTTAGATATAATTAAGGCTGGTAAGTTACTGTAGTAACTGGAGCACCTAGGTTAAAATGAAATGTAATTTATTTTGAATTTGGAACAAATAAAGAGTTTTAAAAAAATGTCGAAAAGTGATACTCATTACTGAACAGTGCTAAAAACTATTTATATGATAATTTGATTGAAACCGAAATGGATTGCAAATAAGAGTAGATAGTGCTGATTCCACGTGGTCCTTTAATATATTTTGACATTCCCTGCATTTTAAATCAGACACATGTTTTTGCACTTAAAATTATGCCATGAGACCATAAGAATAACAAATACGGTTAAACTTTTCTGTTATCAAAAATTTATTGTAAAACATCTTCCATGTCGTTGACTGCACTGTGGGAAGTACTATGTTCAACAGATGGTGGTTGTGCTCAAAAGTTAAAGTACAAAGATTTACTATGCGACGCATTTCGCGCCAAATCGTATTCGGAGCTGGCAGCACCCTCTCAGATTTCAATGAAACTTTTTGGATGTGTGGACCTTGACTAAATATGCCACTTTGCAAACTTAGTTTTTCCAAAATTTGTCTAGACTAACATTTGAGAAGGGTTAAACTTTTTCTGCGAATTTTTTTCAAAAAAATATTATGGAAAAATGACAACTCTTACAAAAATGTGTTGTATGGATGACTTTTAGGAAATTGTCCAAGTTATCGAAAAAAAATACTGGAATAAATATCATTTGAGACCTACATTGAAAAAAAATCTATTTTTAAAATTTAAAGTCGATTTAAAAAAATGGCCATGTTTGATTTGAATGAAATTTTGCCTCAAGATAGAGAATTATGTTTACTACCAACCGCCCATACACTGCGAGATGGGCACTTTTAAGGAAAAAAAAACTTTTTCTTACAAAAACTTTTTCATGTCTGAACTGTTTTTTTTTGCTTTTTGAGTTGCCATTTTCACACAAAACTAAACCAGTGAGGCTCAAAATCATCTCAGAATCCAATGAAGCTCAGTTTGCGATGCAATTTTGTCTAATCAGCACTAAATTTCACTTTGATTGATCGAGAATTTCATATGAAAAGGGCTCATGATGCATTTCTTGCCAAATCGTATTTCGAATTGGCAGCACCCTCTCAGAGTTCAATAAAACTATTTGGACATGTAGACCTTGTCAAAAAAAAATATCATTCCCTTATTCTGTTGTCTACTACTGATGCAAAATTTGATAATATGTTAGAGAAAAAAGCCAAGATTTTTCATATATCATTTATTTATATACTTTCAATGTTTTAAACCTATTTTCATACATGCTATTTTTTCCTTGTTCCAATCAAGTTAAATATTTTTGGTTCATCTTCTGAATTAGAATACCTTTTTGCCGCTACTTTGTCACCAGTTATAGGCACAAAACTGTGGAATTTCTGTGTGCCAGATATTGTCTTTGTGCTGTTATATAGTTCTTCGAGTTCTTCTGACATTTCAATGTACTGTTCAGTGGATATGTACTCGAAACGTAGTTTTGTGATATTTTTATCTGTTTTTTTCAACTGCCCAGTTTTATAATTCTCGTTGAGTTGTTATGGTGTTTCCATAATCTCGAGCAAGACTAGCTCTCATTGCCATTCGCTTGAGTGTGCCACCAATGGCATCACAGAGACCTTTTCCATGGGACGTTGCAAAAAAATGTCATTCTGCTTCTAATCCATGCTTTGACTGAAATCTACACAGACTAGCAAAGTTTTTCTTATTTTTGTATTGTGATGCTGCCCCATCTAACATTTAATAAAATCTATCATTTTTTAGATGAACAAATGAACTGCAACTGTATCGTGAGTCATTACTTCTGATATGATAAATAATGAAGCTAGCATTTTCAAGTTTATTGTCTTTCTTATAATAAACTTCACATGGATGTATTGTTGCTTGAGAATTATTCCAGTGATATCCTTGAACAGCGTTTTGGATAATGAATGAATAATTTTCAGAAAAATCACAAATTGCTAGAAGTTTGCCTTCTTTTAATGATTCTTTTTTATTTCTTAGAAAAGATGACTGTTTGTAAATAAAGTCATGAGTTATAAGTTTGTTAATTTTATCAATGACATACGGAACAAATTCATCAACAGGCTTGATAATCGTTTCCAAATTACAACGATCAGTATTCAGCCACTGATGAAACACAACATCTTGTTTGTCATTTGATTCTAATAGCAAAGTAAGCTCCTCTTCAATATATTTATTGGAAGCACACTTTTCGCAAGCACGGAAAAAGCAATCAGTTGTTCTAGTCGAAATATTACAAAGCATTTTTTTCTATTATTGCATCTTGTGACATAATTCTTAAACTGTTGATCATTAATTTTACATTTTCATGGATTGTACAAATACAGACATTATGTATACCAGTAGAGTCAAGCAAAATGCAATGTTTTGATCGCAATTGTGTAAATACAGTGAAACCAATATTAATATCTTTATATTTATCAACATCAAATCGTTATTGATTCGAAAGAAGATCTCTATTTAAATTTTATTCATACCTAATTCTTTATGGATAATTTGAGCTAAGAATTCTATGTTGCTATAGGAGTATCGGATTTTGCCTCAGTAGTAGACAATATAATCAATTATATTATTTTCTAATTATATAAGCCCTTTTCATATGGAATTCTCGATTAATCCAAGTGATTAGTTGCTGATTAGACAAAATTGAATCACAAATGGAGCTTCATTGGGCTCTGAGATGATTTTGAGCTTCACTGGTTTAGTTTTGTGTAAAAATGGTACGTTAAAAAAATCAGTTCAGACAAGAAAAAGTTTATGTAAGAAAAACTTTTTTTTCCTTAAAAGTGCCCATCTCGCGATGTATGGACGGATGGTTCTAAACATACTTACCTATCTTGAGGCAAAGTTTCATCCAAATCAAACATGGCCATTTTTTTTAAATCGACATTAAATTTTAAAAATCGATTTTTTTCAGTGTAAGTCTCAAATGAAATTTTTTTCAGTATTTTTTTTCGATAACTTGGTCAATTTCCTAAAAGTCATCCATACAACATATTTTTGTTGGAGTTTTCATTTTTCCATAATATTTTTTTTGAAAAAAATCGGCAGAAAAAGTTTGGCCCTTCTCAAATGTTAGTCGAGATAAATTTTGGAAAAACTCAGTATGCAAAAGTGCTTATTTAGTCAAAGTCTACACATCCAGACAATCCAGCTTCGATTCGATTTGGCGCGAAATGCGTCATGCGTATGCGTACCGCTGGTGACTACACTATACTGACTACACCGTTAAATTTGTGAACAATGATTAGCATGTGAAATTATCTGTCTGTTTGTCTAAGATAATAGACAATGGAAAACGACAATGGAATTACATAAATGGTATAATTGCATTATATTTGGAAAAAAAATTCTAATTTATAATTATTATGGCAACACTGTACTTAAAAGTGCTGGTTGTAGATTCGTTGTTCAGTTATCTTCTTTATTCATTCAAATGAATAGGTCTGAAGTAGATTTTATTGCTTTTTAAATCGCGTCAAAAAAATTGAAAAATCTCTTTCTTTTATTTTGTTAATCCTTATTTTCCTCAATACTGTATCACATGCACTATGCTTTGAACTTTAGGTAAGATAATCTATCTTATGTAAAAAAGGCTGTGGATCACGATGGTGCTAACAAAACGAATATTTATTTATCTATTTATTTATTTTTATTTTTATTTTTGTAAATCTGCGATAGTGAATTTATTTATTTATTGTTTACTTACATACTATGCATTAATTCTATTCTGTTTTAGCTTAGTTTTTATTTGCTGCTTGGACATACACAGCAAAAAAATAATTTTGATATCACGTCAAAGTGGATGCACTACAATCATGTCGAAAATATGGTGTAATATTACTTGCTAAAAAGGACAAAATTATCATTAATACAATGCATGAACTGACATTACGCTGCTTTTACTGCATTTGTTTATTTATGTGGTCATAAAAATTACATGAAATTTTCGACATGATTGTAGTGCATCCACTTTGATGTGATATCAAAATTATTTTTTTGCTGTGTAGTGATGTCTATACATAGTTCCGCAATGCAAATTATACATGCGCATCATTCCATTGATTGGGCTATTTTTTGCATAGTTTGTTGTACGATTTTTCAGAAAATAAATTCCGTGTTCTAAGATATCGACAAGGTGTGTAAAAGTTTAATTAAAAATAAAATATTTAATTGTGCGAGAATTTCTGCCGAATCTATGCGCATTGAAATAATGTCGTTGATGAAGAAAATCATTGCAAATTGGCGGCGCTCCTTAAGTGTTTGTATATTGATGAGCATGCAGCGCGCTTCATAAGATGGTAATGGAAATGCAGTCCAATTCAATTTACGTAAAGCATATAAAAGGAATTGTTTTTGGACAGATTCTATGCGTTCTTCGTGTATGGAAATGTATGGATTCCATTCTAGGTGGCAGTATTCCAGAATTGGCCTTACATATGTGGTATATAATAGCTTAATAGTGTATGGGTCTTCGAAATTATGACTGAACCTTTTAATGAAGCCTAGCATTCTGTTTGCTTTACTAATGATAGTATTATTATGTTCTATAAAAGCTAGTTTGGAGTCTAGATCTCTTATAATTTTGCTTTTTTCTACTATTTGGTTACCTAATGATATTTCAATACGCGGTGTTTCAATTTTCCTGCTAAATGCTATTGCGGTACATTTTTTACGTTCAATTGAAGTAGACTTTCACCACACCAGGTGTGGAATATATTGATTTCATCCTGGAATTCTTCAGCGACGCTAGAATTACTTATTTCCATAAAGAGCTTCATGTCGTCTGCATATACAAGCAATTTTATTTTTTAAGTATGTAGGAAATGTCGTTTATGTACAAAATAAAAAGAAGTGGGCCTAAATGAGAACCCTGGGGTACCCCAGAGGTGACTGAATTTGGTTCTGAAAGTTTATTTTGAAAGCGGACTATTTGTTTACGATGTGTTAGGTATGATTGAAGCCAATTCAAAAGTCCATTCTCCATTCCTATTTTCTGCAAATTGAGGATTAATAATGGTATGTCGATGCGGTCAAATGCTTTACTGAAGTCGGTGCCCGAGCAAAGTTAGAGATCAAATTGAAATCAGAATTTGCTGTTATGATGTAACTTATTTTGAATACTCCATTTGATCTCATTTTGGTTGACTTAACGGTTAACACAGCATAAGTGAGAGCAACATTTTACACTGTTGAATCAAACGGAAAACTAATCCTGCTTTCAATGAAATCAATATGATTACTGATTTTGCATTCATAATGTTCAACTGCTTTTCACGCTGAAAGACTTGATCTTAAATCTCACCTCGGTTTAGTCACGAATGACCTAAAATGTGTAAAACAAAACAAATAAACAATAATCGTTAGTTCAACGACAGATGAACTTAAATCAAATTCAAAAAAAGGAATTAGCAGCAAGACTTCAAGCGAGGATAATAAATCAAGAAGACTGGCAACTCTTCCATTTTCTCATACGACCGCTATGAGACAGGTACAATCGCGTCATCTGCCGCTCAAAGGTAAATGCTTCGAACGAATTTGATAGCAAAGATTACATCCAGTGTTTGAGTATTTGCTCATTTTTATATGCGTTGCTTCCACCTTCACTCAAGCGCAGCGCCATTGTATATGTCGCTTGGATTCTGGCAAAGTTGCCAGTCTTCTTGATTTGTTGTCTTCGCTTCAAGTTAAGTTGCTTTGATTTAAAATGTCTTGACTGTATAATCAAAGCATAATATGAAATCAGACTTCTGTCGCGACAATGGTAATCAAAATGAATTTTCATTATGATAGGAACTGCAAACTTTAATATCGATTTGTTTTCATTTTGTTAACCGACTTTGCTCGGGTGTATAGCGCTTCAATAGTGGCAAGCACCTGTCCAACGCTTTAAGAATGAAAGAAAGGTACACTGACCTCGAGAAAACCTTTAAGGGCTTGACTAAAGCCAAAAAATGCGGTTACTGGCGTCGGTTCGTCGATGGTTTGTCGCGAGAGACTTCCTTGAGAACACTCTGGAATGTCGGCAGGAGAATGCGAAACGCGTCATCACCGATTAATGAAGACAAGACAGATGGATCTTCAGCTTCTCGCGGAAAGTTTGCCCGGATTCGGTACCGGTTCAAACCAACGTTCGTGATCGTCCGTCGGGTAATAACGAAATATATTCCCCGTTTTCGATGGTAGAATTCTCACTTGCTCTCCTTTCATGTAACAATTCAGCTCCAGGAATGGATAGAATCAAGTTCAACTTGCTCAAAAATCACCCAGACGTCGCGAAGAGACGCTTGTTGAACTTATTCTACAATTTCTGGAGCACAACATTGTTCCGGATGACTGGAGGCAAGTAAGAGTTATCGCCATTCGAAAACCCGGTAAACCCGCATCGGATTATAACTCGTACCGTCCCATCGCGATGCTGTCCTGTATACGGAAATTGTTGGAGAAAATGATTCTTTTTCGTCTAGACAAATGGGTCGAGTCGAATGGTTTACTTTCAGGTACGCAATTTGGATTTCGGAGAGGCAAAGGAACGAGCGACTGTCTTGCGTTGCTTGCAACTGAAATTCAACTGGCCTATGCGCAAAAACACCAAATGGGTTCAATTTTCTTTGACATTAAGGGGGCATTTGATTCTGTTTGTATCGATGTCCTTTCGGATAAACTCCACGATAGCTTTCACCAATTATGAACAACTATTTGAGCAACTTGTTGTCTGAGAAATATATGAGCTTTTCTCATGGAAACTCGACAACTTCACGAATTAGTTACATGGGTCTCCCCCAGGGTTCATGTTTAAGCCCCCTTCTTTATAATTTTTACATAAATGACATTGATGGTTGTCTTGATGAAAATTGCTCGCTAAGGTAGCTTATAGATGACGAGGTTGTGTCCGTTATAGGGCCAAGTACACCGGACCTGCAAGGACCTTTGCAAGATACCTTAGACAATTTGTCTACTTGGGCTATGAAGCTAGGTATCGAATTCCCTCCGGAGAAAACTGAGTTGGTTGTTTTTTCTAGGAAGCATCATCCTGCACAGTTACAGCTTCAACTAAACGGTAGAACAATCACTCAAAGTATAGCTTTCAAGTATTTAGGTGTCTGGTTCGATTCCAAAAGCACGTGGGGAAAGCATATTGCGTATGTGAAACACAAATGCCAACAAAGAATCAATTTTCTTCGTACAATTACTGGAACTTGGTGGTGAGCACACCCGGAAGATCTGATCGGGTTGTATCGAACAACCATCTTGTCGGTTCTAGAGTACGGTAGCTTCTGCTTTTAATCCGCGGCAAAAACACACATCCTGAAGCAGCAACGGGTTCAATACCGTTGCCTCCGAATCGCGCTTGGCTGTATGCACTCGACGCATACGATGAGCCTCGAAGTACTCGCGAGTGTTCTCACACTGACAGATCGTTTCGCGGAACTGTCCTTCCAGTTTCTTATCCGTTGTGAAGTAATGAACCAATTGGGAATAGAAAACTTTGACAAGCTGCTCGACAGAAATCCTCAAACAAGATTCATGAGTCTCTATTACGAGTACATGACGCTGGAGATTGTCCCTTCTTCATTCAATTCCTCTCGTGTTTGCCTCCAGGATTTTTATAGTTCCTCTGTAAATTTTGATCTGACCATGTTGCAAGAAATCCGTGGAATACCAGATAACCATCGGTCGATGGTTGTTCCCTTAATTTTTGCTAACAAGTACCACCATGTTAGTAACAATAAGAGTTTTTTCACAGATGGGTCAACTATAAACGCTTCCACTGGATTTGGAGTATTCAACGAATTTCATAACGCCTCATATCAACTGCAAAAACCCTCTTCCGTATACGTTGCGGAACTAGCAGCCATATTCTACGCAGTAGAGCAAATTGCCTCACTACCATCTGATCACTATTTTATTTTTACAGATAGCCTTAGCTCGTTGGAGGCTATTCGATCAATGAGGCCGATGAAGCACTCCTCGTATTTCCTGACCGAAATCCGAGCTAAATTAAGTACTTTATCTAACTGCTCCTATACTATCACCTTAGTTTGGGTCCTATCTCATTGCTCAATTCCGGGTAATGAGAAAGCGGACTCGCTAGCTTAGGTGGGCGCTATGGAAGGCGATAGTTTTGATCGACAAATCGCCTTTGCGGAATTTTTCTCAATTACCCGTCAGCACGTCCTCACCAACTGGCAACAAAAATGGAATGAGAGTGATCTGGGAAAATGGTTACATTCTATGCTCTCACAGGCAGGCATGGAAAATCATTTACATTCATTTCATGCAATCATTTACATTCATTTGCCTCTAACTTTTTTCATCAACAGCATTCCGCAAAATGATGTATAGAGCTTTAGAAGTTTTGTTATTAACTACATATTTTGCCAATAACTCAAATCTGTATTTCTTGTGCATCACGAATTAGAGCGGGCAGAACTTGTTACTGTTTTTCAGTGAATGTAAAATACATTCACTGAAAAACAGTAGTGGCTTCTGTTTGCTCTGGTTCGTCATACATTAGAGATACGGATTTGAGTTGTTAACAAGTAGTTAATAACAAAACCTACAAAAGTTTCATACATCATTTTGCGGAATTCTGTTGATGAAAAAAGTTAGGGGCAAATGAATGTAAATGAATACACGAAATGAATGCAAATGATTTTCCATGCCTGCCCACAGGTTTCGAACAAGCCATGGTTCAAAGGATTGGACATGAGCCGTGACTTTATACGTGTCATATCAAGGCTCATGTTCAATTACTACTCGTTAGACTCGCATTTCTTCCGAATCGGGCTCGCAGGCAGCAATTTGTGCGCTTGTGGTAGTGGCTATCACGATATCGACCACGTGCTTTGGTCATGCACTCTCCTTGTGTTGCTAGATCCGAGTTATCCGCATCCCTCAGGGCCCGAGGAAAACAACCTTTGCGGCCCGTTAGAGACATCTTGGCGAGCCGAGATCTCGATTATTTTAATTTAATTTATGTATTTTTAAAACGGTTCGATCTGAGGATTTAGTAGTTAGTGTCATCTTGTGTTCTCTCAAGTTGCTAGGTCCCCATCGGTGTACCTCCATGTTCGTCTTTTCCTCCAGTATGTCGCTTAGTTCTAGATCAAGAGCGATTGGTCGAAAAAAAAACCTTGTGTTCTCAATCCCTACCCTGCCATCCGTTTGTTAAAATTTGTTATCACTAACCTCGAGATAGCCGCGAGTAATCGGCCCCCGCTGTACTAACGTTAAGTTTAAGTAATTTTGTAACCCAAACGATGAATATCGGCTCCGCAAATCTACGGCAAATGAGCCTGGAAAAATAAAAGCATTAAAAAAAAAGAATGAAAGATACATATTCTAGAAGATTAGAGGTAGTTGAACGACCTTTAAAAAAGCCGTGCTGTTTACTTGTAATTAGATTTTTCACCTGCTGAAAAATATTGCCGTTTACGATTGATTCAAAAAGTTTTGGAATGCAAGAAATAATAGCAATTCCACGATAATTTCGAATGTCTGATTTTGCACCTGATTTGAAAATAGGTACCAAATAAGATGATTTCCAAATTTCAGGGAATTTTCTATTTTTCAGAGACATGTTGAAAAGACGCTCTAGAGGAAATGCGAGTTCTTCAGAAAAGTTTTCAAAAATATGAGTGCGATGCCGTCAGGTCCAGACCCTTTCGACGCGTTTAAGTTTTTTTTAGTTCATTGAGGACTTTATGTTGAGAAAGTTGGTTGACAGAGATAATTTTAGAAATTTCAGGAATGAATGCAAAGAAATCGCGGTCACGATCTTCTTCGGAAAATGTGGTGTATACTTCTTGGAAAAAGTTTGCAAAGAGATTGCAAATTTCAGAAGAATTATCACCTACATTTGCCTCCAAATTCATTCGCGAAAGAAAATTGCTACTTTTTAATTTCGTGTTTAAATAATTAAAAAAGTTCCTAGGACATGACTTGACTTTATTTTCGACATTGCAGTTATAGTCCTGTATTGAATTGGTTGCATAAGTTGTGATAGTTTCGCAAATTGGTTTCAGTTTTTTTCTTTTTTGTAAAGTTTATGAGCTTTCTGTTTTTTATTCTTTAAATTTTTCAGTTGTGGATTGCACCATGCGGGTAGTTTATTGTTATGTGTTCGTCTTCTTTTTTGTTGATGGTACAGTTTCTAAAATCAGGCTTTGAAGAGTTGAGTGAAATTCAGTATCGACATTTCCTTTAATGCTTATTAAATTTTGCCAATTTATTGTGCATAGTCTACGTTTGGCTTCTTCGTAATTTGCTTTATGGTATTCCGGCACTTCCTCGTATTCCCAGTCGCTGCAAGAAGAAGAATTTTGTACGAAGATTGAGTATTCAATTGCTGTGTAAAACACTTCATTTTTCCATAAAGGTGCTAATGATGTATATACTAGGCTGGGACACGGATATATGAAAAAAAAAATTCTCGTTCCAGTATGATTTTCGGGTTCCTTATGAGTCCTTAATAAACAGTGTAAAATTTCAGGTCGGTCGGTGGAACTATATTTTAGCGCCAGCGGTTTTAATTTTACATAGGATTTTCTATGGGAAAACTGACTTTTTCAAATAAAAATCTGGCGAGGTCACCCATTTTCCTCTAAAAATAAACCAGCCCAACCACCTACTCCCTAGAACATTTTACAAGGAAACTTTTCTTCGAAGACCGCAAAACGATCCGACGCTTGTGGAAAAAGTTATTTAGCCATTTCTGATTGCTAA